>NW_025963548.1:4515287-5152088 GCF_910591885.1 Bombus terrestris
TTAGCAAATTTGAAATAAGTCGCCTCCTTATCGAATAACGAACGCAAGAGGGGTTGGTTTTAGGTTAGGCTATAGTTTTCGAGCGAGCGCAGCGAGCGAGGGACGCGTAAAGGTGTGTCACAAACCAACGGCTTGGCACATAGGGACATTGAAATACTCGCACCAGCCCGAGGAGCCGGAAGTCCTTATCGAATTGCGTACTGACGAAAGTTTACAGTTTATCAATAGTTTTACATAAATAGTAATATTCCCACATAGTACAGTGCAACGTGTGGTCCGATATCGCTGACTAAATTAGGCAAAAACAGGAAATATATGCAAGGCAATATAAGGTATATGTATAGCTTGGAAATTGTAATCGTTGCTCGCTCGCTCCGCTCGCTCGTAAAAATCTAGTCCAACCTCACAACCGATCCGACACGTTAGCAAATTTGAAATAAGTCGCCGCCTTATCGAATAACGAACGCAAGAGGGATTGGTTTTAGGATAGGCTATAGTTTTCGAGCGAGCGCAGCGAGCGAGGGACGCGTAAAGGTGTGTCACAAACCAACGGTTAGGCACATAGGGACATTGAAATATTCGCACCAGCCGAGGAGCCGGAAGTCTTTATCGAATTGCGTACTGACGAAAGTTTACAGTTTATCAATAGTTTTACATAAATAGTAATATTCCCACATAATACAGTGCAACGTGTGGTCCGATATCGCTGACTAAATTAGGCAAAAACCGGAAATATATGCAATGCAATATAAGGTATATGTATAGCTTGGAAATTGTAATCGTTGCTCGCTCGCTCCGCTCGCTCGTAAAAATCTAGTCCAACCTCACAACCGATCCGACACGTTAGCAAATTTGAAATAAGTCGCCGCCTTGTCGAATAACGAACGCAAGAGGGATTGGTTTTAGGTTAGGCTATAGTTTTCGAGCGAGCGCAGCGAGCGAGGGACGCGTAAAGGTGTGTCACAAACCAGCGGTTTGGCACATAGGGACGTTGAAATATTCGCACCAGCCCGAGGAGCCGGAAGTCCTTATCGAATTGCGTACTGACGAAAGTTTACAGTTTATCAATAGTTTTACATAAATAGTAGTATTCCCACATAGTACAGTGCAACGTGTGGTCCGAAATCGCTGACAAAATTAGGTAATAACTGGAAATATATGCAAGGCAATATAAGGTATATGTATAGCTTGGAAATTGTGATCGTTGCTCGCTCGCTCCGCTCGTTCGTAAAAATCTAGTCCAATTTCACAACCGATCCGGCACGTTCCCAAATTTGAAATAAGTCGCCTCCTTGACGAATAACGAACGCAAGAGGGATTGGTTTTAGGTTAGCCTATAGTTTTCGAGCGAGCGCAGCGAGCGAGGGACGCGTAAAGGTGTGTCACAAACCAACGGCTTGGCACATAGGGACAGTGAAATACTCGCACCAGCCCGAGGAGCCGGAAGTCCTTATCGAATTGCGTACTGACGAAAGTTTAAAGTTTATCAATAGTTTTACATAAATAGTAATATTTCCACATAGTACAGTGCAACGTGTGGTCCGATATCGCTGACAAAATTAGGCAATAACAGGAAATATATGCAAGGCAACATAAGGCATATGTATAGCTTGAAAATTGTAATCGTAGCTCGCTCGCTCCGCTCGCTCGTAAAAATCCAGTCCAACCTGACAACCGATCCGACACGTTAGCAAATTTGAAATAAGTCGCCTCCTTATCGAATAACGAACGCAAGAGGGGTTGGTTTTAGGTTAGGCTATAGTTTTCGAGCGAGCGCAGCGAGCGAGGGACGCGTAAAGGTGTGTCACAAACCAACGGCTTGGCACATAGGGACATTGAAATACTCGCACCAGCCCGAGGAGCCGGAAGTCCTTATCGAATTGCGTACTGACGAAAGTTTACAGTTTATCAATAGTTTTACATAAATAGTAATATTCCCACATAGTACAGTGCAACGTGTGGTCCGATATCGCTGACTAAATTAGGCAAAAACAGGAAATATATGCAAGGCAATATAAGGTATATGTATAGCTTGGAAATTGTAATCGTTGCTCGCTCGCTCCGCTCGCTCGTAAAAATCTAGTCCAACCTCACAACCGATCCGACACGTTAGCAAATTTGAAATAAGTCGCCGCCTTATCGAATAACGAACGCAAGAGGGATTGGTTTTAGGTTAGGCTATAGTTTTCGAGCGAGCGCAGCGAGCGAGGGACGCGTAAAGGTGTGTCACAAACCAACGGCTTGGCACATAGGGACATTGAAATATTCGCACCAGCCCGAGGAGCCGGAAGTCCTTATCGAATTGCGTACTGACGAAAGTTTACAGTTTATCAATAGTTTTACACAAATAGTAATATTTCCACATAGTACAGTGCAACGTGTGGTCCGATATCGCTGACTAAATTAGGCAAAAACCGGAAATATATGCAAGGCAATATAAGGTATATGTATAGCGTGGAAATTGTAATCGTAGCTCGCTCGCTCCGCTCGCTCGTATAAATCTAGTCCAACCTCACAACCGATCCGACACGTTAGCAAATTTGAAATAAGTCGCCGCCTTATCGAATAACGAACGCAAGAGGGATTGGTTTTAGGCTAGGCTATAGTTTTCGAGCGAGCGCAGCGAGCGAGAGACGCGTAAAGGTGTGTCACAAACCAACGGTTAGGCACATAGGGACATTGAAATATTCGCACCAGCCGAGGAGCCGGAAGTCTTTATCGAATTGCGTACTGACGAAAGTTTACAGTTTATCAATAGTTTTACATAAATAGTAGTATTCCCACATAATACAGTGCAACGTGTGGTCCGATATCGCTGACTAAATTAGGCAAAAACAGGAAATATATGCAAGGCAATATAAGCTATATGTATAGCTTGGAAATTGTAATCGTAGCTCGCTCGCTCCGCTCGCTCGTAAAAATCCAGTCCAACCTCACAACCGATCTGACACGTTAGCAAATTTGAAATAAGCCGCCGCCTTATCGAATAACGAACGCAAGATGGATTGGTTTTAGGTTAGGCTATAGTTTTCGAGCGAGCGCAGCGAGCGAGGGACGCGTAAAGGTGTGTCACAAACCAACGGTTTGGCACATAGGGACATTGAAATATTCGCACCAGCCGAGGAGCCGGAAGTCTTTATCGAATTGCGTACTGACGAAAGTTTACAGTTTATCAATAGTTTTACATAAATAGTAATATTCCCACATAGTACAGTGCAACGTGTGGTCCGAAATCGCTGACAAAATTAGGCAATAACAGGAAATATATGCAAGGCAATATAAGGTACATGTATAGCTTGGAAATTGTAATCGTAGCTCGCTCGCTCCGCTCGCTCGTAAAATTCCAGTCCAACCTCACAACCGATCCGACACGTTAGCAAATTTGAAATAATTCGCCGCCTCATCGAATAACGAACGCAAGAGGGATTGGTTTTAGGTTAGGCTATAGTTTTCGAGCGAGCGCAGCGAGCGAGGGACGCGTAAAGGTGTGTCACAAACCATCGGTTTGGCACATAGGGACATTGAAATATTCGCACCAGCCGAGGAGCCGGAAGTCTTTATCGAATTGCGTACTGACGAAAGTTTACAGTTTACCAATAGTTTTACATAAATAGTAATATTTCCAGATAGTAGAGTGCAACGTGTGGTCCGATATCGCTGACTAAATTAGGCAAAAACAGGAAATATATGCAAGGCAATATAAGCTATATGTATATCTTGGAAATTGTAATCGTTGCTCGCTCGCTCCGCTCGCTCGTAAAAATCTAGTCCAACCTCACAACCGATCCGACACGTTAGCAAATTTGAAATAAGTCGCCGCCTTGTCGAATAACGAACGCAAGAGGGATTGGTTTTAGGTTAGGCTATAGTTTTCGAGCGAGCGCAGTGAGCGAGGGACGCGTAAAGGTGTGTCACAAACCAACGGCTTGGCACATAGGGACATTGAAATACTCGCACCAGCCCGAGGAGCCGGAAGTCCTTATCGAATTGCGTACTGACGAAAGTTTACAGTTTATCAATAGTTTTACATAAATTGTAATATTCCCACATAGTACAGTGCAACGTGTGGTCCGATATCGCTGACTAAATTAGGCAAAAACAGGAAATATATGCAAGGCAATATAAGGTATATGTATAGCTTGGAAATTGTAATCGTTGCTCGCTCGCTCCGCTCGCTCGTAAAAATCTAGTCCAACCTCACAACCGATCCGACACGTTAGCAAATTTGAAATAAGTCGCCGCCTTATCGAATAACGAACGCAAGAGGGATTGGTTTTAGGCTAGGCTATAGTTTTCGAGCGAGCGCAGCGAGCGAGGGACGCGTAAAGGTGTGTCACAAACCAACGGTTTGGCACATAGGGACATTGAAATATTCGCACCAGCCGAGGAGCCGGAAGTCTTTATCGAATTGCGTACTGACGAAAGTTTACAGTTTATCAATAGTTTTACATAAATAGTAGTATTCCCACATAGTACAGTGCAACGTGTGGTCCGAAATCGCTGACAAAATTAGGCAATAACAGGAAATATATGCAAGGCAATATAAGGTACATGTATAGCTTGGAAATTGTAATCGTAGCTCGCTCGCTCCGCTCGCTCGTAAAATTCCAGTCCAACCTCACAACCGATCCGACACGTTAGCAAATTTGAAATAATTCGCCGCCTCATCGAATAACGAACGCAAGAGGGATTGGTTTTAGGTTAGGCTATAGTTTTCGAGCGAGCGCAGCGAGCGAGGGACGCGTAAAGGTGTGTCACAAACCAACGGCTTGGCACATAGGGACATTGAAATATTCGCACCAGCCGAGGAGCCGGAAGTCTTTATCGAATTGCGTACTGACGAAAGTTTACAGTTTACCAATAGTTTTACATAAATAGTAATATTTCCAGATAGTAGAGTGCAACGTGTGGTCCGATATCGCTGACTAAATTAGGCAAAAACAGGAAATATATGCAAGGCAATATAAGCTATATGTATAGCTTGGAAATTGTAATCGTTGCTCGCTCGCTCCGCTCGCTCGTAAAAATCTAGTCCAACCTCACAACCGATCCGACACGTTAGCAAATTTGAAATAAGTCGCCGCCTTGTCGAATAACGAACGCAAGAGGGATTGGTTTTAGGTTAGGCTATAGTTTTCGAGCGAGCGCAGCGAGCGAGGGACGCGTAATGGTGTGTCACAAACCAGCGGCTTGGCACATAGGGACGTTGAAATATTCGCACCAGCCCGAGGAGCCGGAAGTCCTTATCGAATTGCGTACTGACGAAAGTTTACAGTTTATCAATAGTTTTACATAAATAGTAGTATTCCCACATAGTACAGTGCAACGTGTGGTCCGAAATCGCTGACAAAATTAGGCAATAACAGGAAATATATGCAAGGCAATATAAGGTATATGTATAGCTTGGAAATTGTAATCGTAGCTCGCTCGCTCCGCTCGCTCGTAAAATTCCAGTCCAACCTCACAACCGATCCGACACGTTAGCAAATTTGAAATAAGTCGCCGCCTTATCGAATAACGAACGCAAGAGGGATTGGTTTTAGGTTAGGCTATAGTTTTCGAGCGAGCGCAGCGAGCGAGGGACGCGTAAAGGTGTGTCACAAACCAGCGGCTTGGCACATAGGGACGTTGAAATATTCGCACCAGCCCGAGGAGCCGGAAGTCCTTATCGAATTGCGTACTGACGAAAGTTTACAGTTTATCAATAGTTTTACATAAATAGTAATATTTCCACATAGTACAGTGCAACGTGTGGTCCGAAATCGCTGACAAAATTAGGCAATAACAGGAAATATATGCAAGGCAATATAAGGTATATGTATAGCTTGGAAATTGTAATCGTAGCTCGCTCGCTCCGCTCGCTCGTAAAAATCCAGTCCAACCTCACAACCGATCCGACACGTTAGCAAATTTGAAATAAGTCGCCGCCTTATCGAATAACGAACGCAAGATGGATTGGTTTTAGGTTAGGCTATAGTTTTCGAGCGAGCGCAGCGAGCGAGGGACGCGTAAAGGTGTGTCACAAACCAACGGTTTGGCACATAGGGACATTGAAATATTCGCACCAGCCGAGGAGCCGGAAGTCTTTATCGAATTGCGTACTGACGAAAGTTTACAGTTTATCAATAGTTTTACATAAATAGTAATATTCCCACATAGTACAGTGCAACGTGTGGTCCGATATCGCTGACTAAATTAGGCAAAAACAGGAAATATATGCAAGGCAATATAAGGTATATGTATAGCTTGGAAATTGTAATCGTTGCTCGCTCGCTCCGCTCGCTCGTAAAAATCTAGTTCAACCTCACAACCGATCCGACACGTTAGCAAATTTGAAATAAGTCGCCGCCTTATCGAATAACGAACGCAAGAGGGCTTGGTTTTATGTTAGGCTATAGTTTTCGAGCGAGCGCAGCGAGCGAGGGTCGCGTAAAGGTTTGTCACAAACCAACGGTTTGGCACATAGGGACATTGAAATATTCGCACCAGCCCGAGGAGCCGGAAGTCCTTATCGAATTGCGTACTGACGAAAGTTTACAGTTTATCAATAGTTTTACATAAATAGTAATATTTCCACATAGTAGAGTGCAACGTGTGGTCCGAAATCGCTGACAAAATTAGGCAATAACAGGAAATATATACAAGGTAATATAAGGTATATGTATAGCGTGGAAATTGTAATCGTAGCTCGCTCGCTGGCTCCGCTCGCTCGTATAAATCTAGTCCAACCTCACAACCGATCCGACACGTTAGCAAATTTGAAATAAGTCGTCTCCATATCGAATAACGAACGCAAGAGGGCTTGGTTTTAGGTTAGGCTATAGTTTTCGAGCGAGCGCAGCGAGCGAGGGACGCGTAAAGGTGTGTCACAAACCAACGGCTTGGCACATAGGGACATTGAAATAATCGCACCAGCCCGAGGAGCCGGAAGTCCTTATCGAATTGCGTACTGACAAAAGTTTACAGTTTATCAATAGTTTTACATAAATAGTAATATTTCCACATAGTACAGTGCAACGTGTGGTCCGAAATCGCTGACAAAATTAGGCAATAACAGGAAATATATGCAAGGCAACATAAGGCATATGTATAGCTTGGAAATTGTAATCGTAGCTCGCTCGTAAAAATCCAGTCCAACCTCACAACCGATCCGACACGTTAGCAAATTTGAAATAAGTCGCCTCCTTATCGAATAACGAACGCAAGAGGGGTTGGTTTTAGGTTAGGCTATATTTTTCGAGCGAGCGCAGCGAGCGAGGGACGCGTAAAGGTGTGTCACAAACCAACGGCTTGGCACATAGGGACATTGTCATACTCGCACCAGCCCGAGGAGCCGGAAGTCTTTATCGAATTGCCTACTGACAAAAGTGTATAGTTTATCAATAGTTTTACGTAAATAGTATTATTTCCACATAGTACAGTGCAACGTGTGGTCCGAAATCGCTGACAAAATTAGGCAATAACAGGAAATATATGCAAGGCAACATAAGGCATATGTATAGCTTGGAAATTGTAATCGTAGCTCGCTCGTAAATATCCAGTCCAACCTCACAACCGATCCGACACGTTAGCAAATTTGAAATAAGTCGCCTCCTTATCGAATAACGAACGCAAGAGGGGTTGGTTTTAGGTTAGGCTATAGTTTTCGAGCGAGCGCAGCGAGCGAGGGACGCGTAAAGGTGTGTCACAAACCAACGGCTTGGCACATAGGGACATTGAAATATTCGCACCAGCCCGAGGAGCCGGAAGTCCTTATCGAATTGCGTACTGACGAAAGTTTACAGTTTATCAATAGTTTTACATAAATAGTAATATTTCCACATAGCAGAGTGCAACGTGTGGTCCGAAATCGCTGACAAAATTAGGCAATAACAGGAAATATATACAAGGTAATATAAGGTATATGTATAGCTTGGAAATTGCAATCGTTGCTCGCTCGCTCCGCTCGCTCGTAAAAATCCAGTCCAACCTCACAACCGATCCGACACGTTCGCAAATTATAAATAAGTCGTCTTCTTATCGAATTACGGTCGCAAGAGGGATAGGCTTTAGGTTAGGCTATAGTTTTCGAGCGAACGCAGCGAGCGAGGGACGCGTAAAGGTGTGTCACAAACCAACGGTTTGGCGCATAGGGACATTGTTATATTCGCAGCAGTCCGAGAAGCCGGAAGTCTTTATCGAATTGCCTACAGACAAAAGTATACAGTTTATCAATAGTTTTACATAAATAGTAATATTTCCACATAGTACAGTGCAACGTGTGGTCCGATATCGCTGACTAAATTAGGCAAAAACCGGAAATATATGCAAGGCAATATAAGGTATATGTATAGCGTGGAAATTGTAATCGTAGCTCGCTCGCTCCGCTCGCTCGTATAAATCTAGTCCAACCTCACAACCGATCCGACACGTTAGCAAATTTGAAATAAGTCGTCTCCTTATCGAATAACGAACGCAAGAGGGCTTGGTTTTAGGTTAGGCTATAGTTTTCGAGCGAGCGCAGCGAGCGAGGGACGCGTAAAGGTGTGTCACAAACCAACGGTTTGGCACATAGGGACATTGAAATATTCGCACCAGCCCGAGGAGCCGGAAGTCCTTATCGAATTGCGTACTGACGAAAGTTTACAGTTTATCAATAGTTTTACATAAATAGTAATATTTCCACATAGTAGAGTGCAACGTGTGGTCCGAAATCGCTGAAAAAATTAGGCAATAACAGGAAATATATGCAAGGCAACATAAGGCATATGTATAGCTTGGAAATTGTAATCGTAGCTCGCTCGTAAAAATCCAGTCCAACCTCACAACCGATCCGACATGTTCGCAAATTTGGAATAAGTCGCCTCCTTATCGAATAACGAACGCAAGAGGGATTGGTTTTAGGCTAGGCTATAGTTTTCGAGCGAGCGCAGCGAGCGAGGGACGCGTAAAGGTGTGTCACAAACCAACGGTTAGGCACATAGGGACATTGAAATATTCGCACCAGCCGAGGAGCCGGAAGTCTTTATCGAATTGCGTACTGACGAAAGTTTACAGTTTATCAATAGTTTTACATAAATAGTAATATTCCCACATAGTACAGTGCAACGTGTGGTCCGATATCGCTGACTAAATTAGGCAAAAACAGGAAATATATGCAAGGCAATATAAGCTATATGTATAGCTTGGAAATTGTAATCGTAGCTCGCTCGCTCCGCTCGCTCGTAAAAATCCAGTCCAACCTCACAACCGATCTGACACGTTAGCAAATTTGAAATAAGCCGCCGCCCTATCGAATAACGAACGCAAGATGGATTGGTTTTAGGTTAGGCTATAGTTTTCGAGCGAGCGCAGCGAGCGAGGCACGCGTAAAGGTGTGTCACAAACCAACGGTTTGGCACATAGGGACATTGAAATATTCGCACCAGCCGAGGAGCCGGAAGTCTTCATCGAATTGCGTACTGACGAAAGTTTACAGTTTACCAATAGTTTTACATAAATAGTAATATTTCCAGATAGTAGAGTGCAACGTGTGGTCCGATATCGCTGACTAAATTAGGCAAAAACAGGAAATATATGCAAGGCAATATAAGGTATATGTATAGCTTGGAAATTGTAATCGTTGCTCGCTCGCTCCGCTCGCTCGTAAAAATCTAGTCCAACCTCACAACCGATCCGACACGTTAGCAAATTTGAAATAAGTCGCCGCCTTATCGAATAACGAACGCAAGAGGGATTGGTTTTAGGTTAGGCTATAGTTTTGGAGCGAGCGCAGCGAGCGAGGGACGCGTAAAGGTGTGTCACAAACCAGCGGCTTGGCACATAGGGACGTTGAAATATTCGCACCAGCCCGAGGAGCCGGAAGTCCTTATCGAATTGCGTACTGACGAAAGTTTACAGTTTATCAATAGTTTTACATAAATAGTAATATTTCCACATAGTACAGTGCAACGTGTGGTCCGAAATCGCTGACAAAATTAGGCAATAACAGGAAATATATGCAAGGCAATATAAGGTATATGTATAGCTTGGAAATTGTAATCGTAGCTCGCTCGCTCCGCTCGCTCGTATAAATCTAGTCCAACCTCACAACCGATCCGACACGTTAGCAAATTTGAAATAAGTCGCCGCCTTATCGAATAACGAACGCAAGAGGGATTGGTTTTAGGCTAGGCTATAGTTTTCGAGCGAGCGCAGCGAGCGAGGGACGCGTAAAGGTGTGTCACAAACCAACGGCTTGGCACATAGGGACATTGAAATACTCGCACCAGCCCGAGGAGCCGGAAGTCCTTATCGAATTGCGTACTGACGAAAGTTTACAGTTTATCAATAGTTTTACATAAATAGTAATATTTCCACATAGTAGAGTGCAACGTGTGGTCCGAAATCGCTGACAAAATTAGGCAATAACAGGAAATATATACAAGGTAATATAAGGTATATGTATAGCTTGGAAATTGTAATCGTTGCTCGCTCGCTCCGCTCGCTCGTAAAAATCTAGTCCAACCTCACAACCGATCCGACACGTTAGGAAATTTGAAATAAGTCGCCGCCTTATCGAATAACGAACGCAAGTGGGATTGGTTTTAGGTTAGGCTATAGTTTTCGAGCGAGCGCAGCGAGCGAGGGACGCGTAATGGTGTGTCACAAACCAGCGGCTTGGCACATAGGGACGTTGAAATATTCGCACCAGCCCGAGGAGCCGGAAGTCCTTATCGAATTGCGTACTGACGAAAGTTTACAGTTTATCAATAGTTTTACATAAATAGTAGTATTCCCACATAGTACAGTGCAACGTGTGGTCCGAAATCGCTGACAAAATTAGGCAATAACAGGAAATATATGCAAGGCAATATAAGGTATATGTATAGCTTGGAAATTGTAATCGTAGCTCGCTCGCTCCGCTCGCTCGTAAAATTCCAGTCCAACCTCACAACCGATCCGACACGTTAGCAAATTTGAAATAAGTCGCCGCCTTATCGAATAACGAACGCAAGAGGGATTGGTTTTAGGTTAGGCTATAGTTTTCGAGCGAGCGCAGCGAGCGAGGGACGCGTAAAGGTGTGTCACAAACCAGCGGCTTGGCACATAGGGACGTTGAAATATTCGCACCAGCCCGAGGAGCCGGAAGTCCTTATCGAATTGCGTACTGACGAAAGTTTACAGTTTATCAATAGTTTTACATAAATAGTAATATTTCCACATACTACAGTGCAACGTGTGGTCCGAAATCGCTGACAAAATTAGGCAATAACAGGAAATATATGCAAGGCAATATAAGGTATATGTATAGCTTGGAAATTGTAATCGTAGCTCGCTCGCTCCGCTCGCTCGTAAAAATCCAGTCCAACCTCACAACCGATCCGACACGTTAGCAAATTTGAAATAAGTCGCCGCCTTATCGAATAACGAACGCAAGATGGATTGGTTTTAGGTTAGGCTATAGTTTTCGAGCGAGCGCAGCGAGCGAGGGACGCGTAAAGGTGTGTCACAAACCAACGGTTTGGCACATAGGGACATTGAAATATTCGCACCAGCCGAGGAGCCGGAAGTCTTTATCGAATTGCGTACTGACGAAAGTTTACAGTTTATCAATAGTTTTACATAAATAGTAATATTCCCACATAATACAGTGCAACGTGTGGTCCGATATCGCTGACTAAATTAGGCAAAAACAGGAAATATATGCAAGGCAATATAAGGTATATGTATAGCTTGGAAATTGTAATCGTTGCTCGCTCGCTCCGCTCGCTCGTAAAAATCTAGTTCAACCTCACAACCGATCCGACACGTTAACAGATTTGAAATAAGTCGCCGCCTTATCGAATAACGAACGCAAGAGGGCTTGGTTTTATGTTAGGCTATAGTTTTCGAGCGAGCGCAGCGAGCGAGGGTCGCGTAAAGGTTTGTCACAAACCAACGGTTTGGCACATAGGGACATTGAAATATTCGCACCAGCCCGAGGAGCCGGAAGTCCTTATCGAATTGCGTACTGACGAAAGTTTACAGTTTATCAATAGTTTTACATAAATAGTAATATTTCCACATAGTAGAGTGCAACGTGTGGTCCGAAATCGCTGACAAAATTAGGCAATAACAGGAAATATATACAAGGTAATATAAGGTATATGTATAGCGTGGAAATTGTAATCGTAGCTCGCTCGCTGGCTCCGCTCGCTCGTATAAATCTAGTCCAACCTCACAACCGATCCGACACGTTAGCAAATTTGAAATAAGTCGTCTCCTTATCGAATAACGAACGCAAGAGGGATTGGTTTTAGGTTAGGCTATAGTTTTCGAGCGAGCGCAGCGAGCGAGGGACGCGTAAAGGTGTGTCACAAACCAACGGCTTGGCACATAGGGACATTGAAATAATCGCACCAGCCCGAGGAGCCGGAAGTCCTTATCGAATTGCGTACTGACAAAAGTTTACAGTTTATCAATAGTTTTACATAAATAGTAATATTTCCACATAGTACAGTGCAACGTGTGGTCCGAAATCGCTGACAAAATTAGGCAATAACAGGAAATATATGCAAGGCAACATAAGGCATATGTATAGCTTGGAAATTGTAATCGTAGCTCGCTCGTAAAAATCCAGTCCAACCTCACAACCGATCCGACACGTTAGCAAATTTGAAATAAGTCGCCTCCTTATCGAATAACGAACGCAAGAGGGGTTGGTTTTAGGTTAGGCTATATTTTTCGAGCGAGCGCAGCGAGCGAGGGACGCGTAAAGGTGTGTCACAAACCAACGGTTTGGCACATAGGGACATTGTTATACTCGCACCAGCCCGAGGAGCCGGAAGTCTTTATCGAATTGCCTACTGACAAAAGTGTATAGTTTATCAATAGTTTTACGTAAATAGTATTATTTCCACATAGTACAGTGCAACGTGTGGTCCGAAATCGCTGACAAAATTAGGCAATAACAGGAAATATATGCAAGGCAACATAAGGCATATGTATAGCTTGGAAATTGTAATCGTAGCTCGCTCGTAAAAATCCAGTCCAACCTCACAACCGATCCGACACGTTAGCAAATTTGAAATAAGTCGCCTCCTTATCGAATAACGAACGCAAGAGGGGTTGGTTTTAGGTTAGGCTATAGTTTTCGAGCGAGCGCAGCGAGCGAGGGACGCGTAAAGGTGTGTCACAAACCAACGGCTTGGCACATAGGGACATTGAAATATTCGCACCAGCCCGAGGAGCCGGAAGTCCTTATCGAATTGCGTACTGACGAAAGTTTACAGTTTATCAATAGTTTTACATAAATAGTAATATTTCCACATAGCAGAGTGCAACGTGTGGTCCGAAATCGCTGACAAGATTAGGCAATAACAGGAAATATATACAAGGTAATATAAGGTATATGTATAGCTTGGAAATTGTAATCGTTGCTCGCTCGCTCCGCTCGCTCGTAAAAATCCAGTCCAACCTCACAACCGATCCGACACGTTAGGAAATTTGAAATAAGTCGCCGCCTTATCGAATAACGAACGCAAGTGGGATTGGTTTTAGGTTAGGCTATAGTTTTCGAGCGAGCGCAGCGAGCGAGGGACGCGTAATGGTGTGTCACAAACCAGCGGCTTGGCACATAGGGACGTTGAAATATTCGCACCAGCCCGAGGAGCCGGAAGTCCTTATCGAATTGCGTACTGACGAAAGTTTACAGTTTATCAATAGTTTTACATAAATAGTAGTATTCCCACATAGTACAGTGCAACGTGTGGTCCGAAATCGCTGACAAAATTAGGCAATAACAGGAAATATATGCAAGGCAATATAAGGTATATGTATAGCTTGGAAATTGTAATCGTAGCTCGCTCGCTCCGCTCGCTCGTAAAATTCCAGTCCAACCTCACAACCGATCCGACACGTTAGCAAATTTGAAATAAGTCGCCGCCTTATCGAATAACGAACGCAAGAGGGATTGGTTTTAGGTTAGGCTATAGTTTTCGAGCGAGCGCAGCGAGCGAGGGACGCGTAAAGGTGTGTCACAAACCAGCGGCTTGGCACATAGGGACGTTGAAATATTCGCACCAGCCCGAGGAGCCGGAAGTCCTTATCGAATTGCGTACTGACGAAAGTTTACAGTTTATCAATAGTTTTACATAAATAGTAATATTTCCACATAGTACAGTGCAACGTGTGGTCCGAAATCGCTGACAAAATTAGGCAATAACAGGAAATATATGCAAGGCAATATAAGGTATATGTATAGCTTGGAAATTGTAATCGTAGCTCGCTCGCTCCGCTCGCTCGTAAAAATCCAGTCCAACCTCACAACCGATCCGACACGTTAGCAAATTTGAAATAAGTCGCCGCCTTATCGAATAACGAACGCAAGATGGATTGGTTTTAGGTTAGGCTATAGTTTTCGAGCGAGCGCAGCGAGCGAGGGACGCGTAAAGGTGTGTCACAAACCAACGGTTTGGCACATAGGGACATTGAAATATTCGCACCAGCCGAGGAGCCGGAAGTCTTTATCGAATTGCGTACTGACGAAAGTTTACAGTTTATCAATAGTTTTACATAAATAGTAATATTCCCACATAGTACAGTGCAACGTGTGGTCCGATATCGCTGACTAAATTAGGCAAAAACAGGAAATATATGCAAGGCAATATAAGGTATATGTATAGCTTGGAAATTGTAATCGTTGCTCGCTCGCTCCGCTCGCTCGTAAAAATCTAGTTCAACCTCACAACCGATCCGACACGTTAGCAAATTTGAAATAAGTCGCCGCCTTATCGAATAACGAACGCAAGAGGGCTTGGTTTTATGTTAGGCTATAGTTTTCGAGCGAGCGCAGCGAGCGAGGGTCGCGTAAAGGTTTGTCACAAACCAACGGTTTGGCACATAGGGACATTGAAATATTCGCACCAGCCCGAGGAGCCGGAAGTCCTTATCGAATTGCGTACTGACGAAAGTTTACAGTTTATCAATAGTTTTACATAAATAGTAATATTTCCACATAGTAGAGTGCAACGTGTGGTCCGAAATCGCTGACAAAATTAGGCAATAACAGGAAATATATACAAGGTAATATAAGGTATATGTATAGCGTGGAAATTGTAATCGTAGCTCGCTCGCTGGCTCCGCTCGCTCGTATAAATCTAGTCCAACCTCACAACCGATCCGACACGTTAGCAAATTTGAAATAAGTCGTCTCCTTATCGAATAACGAACGCAAGAGGGCTTGGTTTTAGGTTAGGCTATAGTTTTCGAGCGAGCGCAGCGAGCGAGGGACGCGTAAAGGTGTGTCACAAACCAACGGCTTGGCACATAGGGACATTGAAATAATCGCACCAGCCCGAGGAGCCGGAATTCCTTATCGAATTGCGTACTGACAAAAGTTTACAGTTTATCAATAGTTTTACATAAATAGTAATATTTCCACATAGTACAGTGCAACGTGTGGTCCGAAATCGCTGACAAAATTAGGCAATAACAGGAAATATATGCAAGGCAACATAAGGCATATGTATAGCTTGGAAATTGTAATCGTAGCTCGCTCGTAAAAATCCAGTCCAACCTCACAACCGATCCGACACGTTAGCAAATTTGAAATAAGTCGCCTCCTTATCGAATAACGAACGCAAGAGGGGTTGGTTTTAGGTTAGGCTATATTTTTCGAGCGAGCGCAACGAGCGAGGTACGCGCAAAGGTGTGTCACAAACCAACGGCTTGGCACATAGGGACATTGAAATACTCGCACCAGCCCGAGGAGCCGGAAGTCTTTATCGAATTGCCTACTGACAAAAGTTTACAGTTTATCAATAGTTTTACGTAAATAGTAATATTTCCACATAGTACAGTGCAACGTGTGGTCCGAAATCGCTGACAAAATTAGGCAATAACAGGAAATATATGCAAGGCAACATAAGGCATATGTATAGCTTGGAAATTGTAATCGTAGCTCGCTCGTAAAAATCCAGTCCAACCTCACAACCGATCCGACACGTTAGCAAATTTGAAATAAGTCGCCTCCTTATCGAATAACGAACGCAAGAGGGGTTGGTTTTAGGTTAGGCTATAGTTTTCGAGCGAGCGCAGCGAGCGAGGGACGCGTAAAGGTGTGTCACAAACCAACGGCTTGGCCCATAGGGACATTGAAATACTCGCACCAGCCCGAGGAGCCGGAAGTCCTTATCGAATTGCGTACTGACGAAAGTTTACAGTTTATCAATAGTTTTACATAAATAGTAATATTTCCACATAGCAGAGTGCAACGTGTGGTCCGAAATCGCTGACAAGATTAGGCAATAACAGGAAATATATACAAGGTAATATAAGGTATATGTATAGCTTGGAAATTGTAATCGTTGCTCGCTCGCTCCGCTCGCTCGTAAAAATCCAGTCCAACCTCACAACCGATCCGACACGTTAGCAAATTTCAAATAAGTCGCCTCCTTATCGAATAACGAACGCAAGAGGGCTTGGTTTTAGGTTAGGCTATAGTTTTCGAGCGAACGCAGCGAGCGAGGGACGCGAAAAGGTGTGTCACAAACCAACGGTTTGGCGCATAGGGACATTGAAATATTCGCACCAGCCGAGGAGCCGGAAGTCTTTATCGAATTGCGTACTGACGAAAGTTTACAGTTTATCAATAGTTTTACATAAATAGTAATATTTCCACATAGTACAGTGCAACGTGTGGTCCGATATCGCTGACTAAATTAGGCAAAAACCGGAAATATATGCAAGGCAATATAAGGTATATGTATAGCTTGGAAATTGTAATCGTTGCTCGCTCGCTCCGCTCGCTCGTAAAAATCTAGTTCAACCTCACAACCGATCCGACACGTTAACAAATTTGAAATAAGTCGCCGCCTTATCGAATAACGAACGCAAGAGGGCTTGGTTTTATGTTAGGCTATAGTTTTCGAGCGAGCGCAGCGAGCGAGGGTCGCGTAAAGGTTTGTCACAAACCAACGGTTTGGCACATAGGGACATTGAAATATTCGCACCAGCCCGAGGAGCCGGAAGTCCTTATCGAATTGCGTACTGACGAAAGTTTACAGTTTATCAATAGTTTTACATAAATAGTAATATTTCCACATAGTAGAGTGCAACGTGTGGTCCGAAATCGCTGACAAAATTAGGCAATAACAGGAAATATATACAAGGTAATATAAGGTATATGTATAGCGTGGAAATTGTAATCGTAGCTCGCTCGCTGGCTCCGCTCGCTCGTATAAATCTAGTCCAACCTCACAACCGATCCGACACGTTAGCAAATTTGAAATAAGTCGTCTCCTTATCGAATAACGACCGCAAGAGGGATTGGTTTTAGGTTAGGCTATAGTTTTCGAGCGAGCGCAGCGAGCGAGGGACGCGTAAAGGTGTGTCACAAACCAACGGCTTGGCACATAGGGACATTGAAATAATCGCACCAGCCCGAGGAGCCGGAAGTCCTTATCGAATTGCGTACTGACAAAAGTTTACAGTTTATCAATAGTTTTACATAAATAGTAATATTTCCACATAGTACAGTGCAACGTGTGGTCCGAAATCGCTGACAAAATTAGGCAATAACAGGAAATATATGCAAGGCAACATAAGGCATATGTATAGCTTGGAAATTGTAATCGTAGCTCGCTCGTAAAAATCCAGTCCAACCTCACAACCGATCCGACACGTTAGCAAATTTGAAATAAGTCGCCTCCTTATCGAATAACGAACGCAAGAGGGGTTGGTTTTAGGTTAGGCTATATTTTTCGAGCGAGCGCAGCGAGCGAGGGACGCGTAAAGGTGTGTCACAAACCAACGGTTTGGCACATAGGGACATTGTTATACTCGCACCAGCCCGAGGAGCCGGAAGTCTTTATCGAATTGCCTACTGACAAAAGTGTATAGTTTATCAATAGTTTTACGTAAATAGTATTATTTCCACATAGTACAGTGCAACATGAGGTCCGATATCGCTCACAAAATTAGGTAATAACCGGAAATATATGCAAGGCAACATAAGGCATATGTATAGCTTGGAAATTGTAATCGTAGCTCGCTCGTAAAAATCCAGTCCAACCTCACAACCGATCCGACACGTTAGCAAATTTGAAATAAGTCGCCTCCTTATCGAATAACGAACGCAAGAGGGGTTGGTTTTAGGTTAGGCTATAGTTTTCGAGCGAGCGCAGCGAGCGAGGGACGCGTAAAGGTGTGTCACAAACCAACGGCTTGGCACATAGGGACATTGAAATACTCGCACCAGCCCGAGGAGCCGGAAGTCCTTATCGAATTGCGTACTGACGAAAGTTTACAGTTTATCAATAGTTTTACATAAATAGTAATATTTCCACATAGCAGAGTGCAACGTGTGGTCCGAAATCGCTGACAAAATTAGGCAATAACAGGAAATATATACAAGGTAATATAAGGTATATGTATAGCTTGGAAATTGTAATCGTTGCTCGCTCGCTCCGCTCGCTCGTAAAAATCCAGTCCAACCTCACAACCGATCCGACACGTTAGCAAATTTCAAATAAGTCGCCTCCTTATCGAATAACGCACGTAAGAGGGATTGGTTTTAGGTTAGGCTATAGTTTCCGAGCGAACGCAGCGAGCGAGGGACGCGTAAAGGTGTGTCACAAACCAACGGTTTGGCGCATAGGGACATTGTTATATTCGCAGCAGTCCCAGAAGCCGGAAGTCTTTTTCGAATTGTCTACTGATAAAAGTATACAGTTTATCAATAGTTTTACATAAATAGTAATATTTCCACATAGTACAGTGCAACGTGTGGTCCGAAATCGCTGACTAAATTAGGCAAAAACCGGAAATATATGCAAGGCAATATAAGGTATATGTATAGCGTGGAAATTGTAATCGTAGCTCGCTCGCTCCGCTCGCTCGTATAAATCTAGTCCAACCTCACAACCGATCCGACACGTTAGCAAATTTGAAATAAGTCGTCTCCTTATCGAATAACGAACGCAAGAGGGCTTGGTTTTAGGTTAGGCTATAGTTTTCGAGCGAGCGCAGCGAGCGAGGGACGCGTAAAGGTGTGTCACAAACCAACGGCTTGGCACATAGGGACATTGAAATATTCGCACCAGCCCGAGGAGCCGGAAGTCCTTATCGAATTGCGTACTGACGAAAGTTTACAGTTTATCAATAGTTTTACATAAATAGTAATATTTCCACATAGTAGAGTGCAACGTGTGGTCCGAAATCGCTGAAAAAATTAGGCAATAACAGGAAATATATGCAAGGCAACATAAGGCATATGTATAGCTTGGAAATTGTAATCGTAGCTCGCTCGTAAAAATCCAGTCCAACCTCACAACCGATCCGACACGTTAGCAAATTTGAAATAAGTCGCCTCCTTATCGAATAACGAACGCAAGAGGGATTGGTTTTAGGCTAGGCTATAGTTTTCGAGCGAGCGCAGCGAGCGAGGGACGCGTAAAGGTGTGTCACAAACCAACGGTTAGGCACATAGGGACATTGAAATATTCGCACCAGCCGAGGAGCCGGAAGTCTTTATCGAATTGCGTACTGACGAAAGTTTACAGTTTATCAATAGTTTTACATAAATAGTAATATTCCCACATAATACAGTGCAACGTGTGGTCCGATATCGCTGACTAAATTAGGCAAAAACAGGAAATATATGCAAGGCAATATAAGCTATATGTATAGCTTGGAAATTGTAATCGTAGCTCGCTCGCTCCGCTCGCTCGTAAAAATCCAGTCCAACCTCACAACCGATCTGACACGTTAGCAAATTTGAAATAAGCCGCCGCCCTATCGAATAACGAACGCAAGATGGATTGGTTTTAGGTTAGGCTATAGTTTTCGAGCGAGCGCAGCGAGCGAGGCACGCGTAAAGGTGTGTCACAAACCAACGGTTTGGCACATAGGGACATTGAAATATTCGCACCAGCCGAGGAGCCGGAAGTCTTTATCGAATTGCGTACTGACGAAAGTTTACAGTTTATCAATAGTTTTACATAAATAGTAGTATTCCCACATAGTACAGTGCAACGTGTGGCCCGAAATCGCTGACAAAATTAGGCAATAACAGGAAATATATGCAAGGCAATATAAGGTACATGTATAGCTTGGAAATTGTAATCGTAGCTCGCTCGCTCCGCTCGCTCGTAAAATTCCAGTCCAACCTCACAACCGATCCGACACGTTAGCAAATTTGAAATAATTCGCCGCCTCATCGAATAACGAACGCAAGAGGGATTGGTTTTAGGTTAGGCTATAGTTTTCGAGCGAGCGCAGCGAGCGAGGGACGCGTAAAGGTGTGTCACAAACCATCGGTTTGGCACATAGGGACATTGAAATATTCGCACCAGCCGAGGAGCCGGAAGTCTTTATCGAATTGCGTACTGACGAAAGTTTACAGTTTACCAATAGTTTTACATAAATAGTAATATTTCCAGATAGTAGAGTGCAACGTGTGGTCCGATATCGCTGACTAAATTAGGCAAAAACAGGAAATATATGCAAGGCAATATAAGCTATATGTATAGCTTGGGAATTGTAATCGTTGCTCGCTCGCTCCGCTCGCTCGTAAAAATCTAGTCCAACCTCACAACCGATCCGACACGTTAGCAAATTTGAAATAAGTCGCCGCCTTGTCGAATAACGAACGCAAGAGGGATTGGTTTTAGGTTAGGCTATAGTTTTCGAGCGAGCGCAGCGAGCGAGGGACGCGTAAAGGTGTGTCACAAACCAGCGGCTTGGCACATAGGGACGTTGAAATATTCTCACCAGCCGGAGGAGCCGGAAGTCCTTATCGAATTGCGTACTGACGAAAGTTTACAGTTTATCAATAGTTTTACATAAATAGTAGTATTCCCACATAGTACAGTGCAACGTGTGGTCCGAAATCGCTGACAAAATTAGGCAATAACAGGAAATATATGCAAGGCAATATAAGGTATATGTATAGCTTGGAAATTGTAATCGTAGCTCGCTCGCTCCGCTCGCTCGTGAAATTCCAGTCCAACCTCACAGCCGATCCGACACGTTAGCAAATTTGAAATAATTCGCCGCCTCATCGAATAACGAACGCAAGAGGGATTGGTTTTAGGTTAGGCTATAGTTTTCGAGCGAGCGCAGCGAGCGAGGGACGCGTAAAGGTGTGTCACAAACCAACGGTTTGGCACATAGGGACATTGAAATATTCGCACCAGCCGAGGAGCCGGAAGTCTTTATCGAATTGCGTACTGACGAAAGTTTACAGTTTACCAATAGTTTTACATAAATAGTAATATTTCCAGATAGTAGAGTGCAACGTGTGGTCCGATATCGCTGACTAAATTAGGCAAAAACAGGAAATATATGCAAGGCAATATAAGGTATATGTATAGCTTGGAAATTGTAATCGTTGCTCGCTCGCTCCGCTCGCTCGTAAAAATCTAGTCCAACCTCACAACCGATCCGACACGTTAGCAAATTTGAAATAAGTCGCCGCCTTATCGAATAACGAACGCAAGAGGGATTGGTTTTAGGTTAGGCTATAGTTTTGGAGCGAGCGCAGCGAGCGAGGGACGCGTAAAGGTGTGTCACAAACCAGCGGCTTGGCACATAGGGACGTTGAAATATTCGCACCAGCCCGAGGAGCCGGAAGTCTTTATCGAACTGCCTACTGACAAAAGTTTACAGTTTATCAATAGTTTTACATAAATAGTAATATTTCCACATAGTACAGTGCAACGTGTGGTCCGAAATCGCTGACAAAATTAGGCAATAACAGGAAATATATGCAAGGCAATATAAGGTATATGTATAGCTTGGAAATTGTAATCGTAGCTCGCTCGCTCCGCTCGCTCGTATAAATCTAGTCCAACCTCACAACCGATCCGACACGTTAGCAAATTTGAAATAAGTCGCCGCCTTATCGAATAACGAACGCAAGAGGGATTGGTTTTAGGCTAGGCTATAGTTTTCGAGCGAGCGCAGCGAGCGAGGGACGCGTAAAGGTGTGTCACAAACCAACGGCTTGGCACATAGGGACATTGAAATACTCGCACCAGCCCGAGGAGCCGGAAGTCCTTATCGAATTGCGTACTGACGAAAGTTTACAGTTTATCAATAGTTTTACATAAATAGTAATATTTCCACATAGTAGAGTGCAACGTGTGGTCCGAAATCGCTGACAAAATTAGGCAATAACAGGAAATATATACAAGGTAATATAAGGTATATGTATAGCTTGGAAATTGTAATCGTTGCTCGCTCGCTCCGCTCGCTCGTAAAAATCTAGTCCAACCTCACAACCGATCCGACACGTTAGCAAATTTGAAATAAGTCGCCTCCTTGACGAATAACGAACGCAAGAGGGATTGGTTTTAGGTTAGCCTATAGTTTTCGAGCGAGCGCAGCGAGCGAGGGACGCGTAAAGGTGTGTCACAAACCAACGGCTTGGCACATAGGGACATTGAAATACTCGCACCAGCCCGAGGAGCCGGAAGTCCTTATCGAATTGCGTACTGACGAAAGTTTACAGTTTATCAATAGTTTTACATAAATAGTAATATTTCCACATAGTACAGTGCAACGTGTGGTCCGAAATCGCTGACAAAATTAGGCAATAACAGGAAATATATGCAAGGCAACATAAGGCATATGTATAGCTTGAAAATTGTAATCGTAGCTCGCTCGCTCCGCTCGCTCGTAAAAATCCAGTCCAACCTGACAACCGATCCGACACGTTAGCAAATTTGAAATAAGTCGCCTCCTTATCGAATAACGAACGCAAGAGGGGTTGATTTTAGGTTAGGCTATAGTTTTCGAGCGAGCGCAGCGAGCGAGGGACGCGTAAAGGTGTGTCACAAACCAACGGCTTGGCACATAGGGACATTGAAATACTCGCACCAGCCCGAGGAGCCGGAAGTCCTTATCGAATTGCGTACTGACGAAAGTTTACAGTTTATCAATAGTTTTACATAAATAGTAATATTCCCACATAGTACAGTGCAACGTGTGGTCCGATATCGCTGACTAAATTAGGCAAAAACAGGAAATATATGCAAGGCAATATAAGGTATATGTATAGCTTGGAAATTGTAATCGTTGCTCGCTCGCTCCGCTCGCTCGTAAAAATCTAGTCCAACCTCACAACCGATCCGACACGTTAGGAAATTTGAAATAAGTCGCCGCCTTATCGAATAACGAACGCAAGTGGGATTGGTTTTAGGTTAGGCTATAGTTTTCGAGGGAGTGCAGCGAGCGAGGGACGCGTAAAGGTGTGTCACAAACCAACGGCTTGGCACATAGGGACATTGAAATATTCGCACCAGCCCGAGGAGCCGGAAGTCCTTATCGAATTGCGTACTGACGAAAGTTTACAGTTTATCAATAGTTTTGCACAAATAGTAATATTTCCACATAGTACAGTGCAACGTGTGGTCCGATATCGCTGACTAAATTAGGCAAAAACCGGAAATATATGCAAGGCAATATAAGGTATATGTATAGCGTGGAAATTGTAATCGTAGCTCGCTCGCTCCGCTCGCTCGTATAAATCTAGTCCAACCTCACAACCGATCCGACACGTTAGCAAATTTGAAATAAGTCGCCGCCTTATCGAATAACGAACGCAAGAGGGATTGGTTTTAGGCTAGGCTATAGTTTTCGAGCGAGCGCAGCGAGCGAGGGACGCGTAAAGGTGTGTCACAAACCAACGGTTAGGCACATAGGGACATTGAAATATTCGCACCAGCCGAGGAGCCGGAAGTCTTTATCGAATTGCGTACTGACGAAAGTTTACAGTTTATCAATAGTTTTACATAAATAGTAATATTCCCACATAATACAGTGCAACGTGTGGTCCGATATCGCTGACTAAATTAGGCAAAAACAGGAAATATATGCAAGGCAATATAAGCTATATGTATAGCTTGGAAATTGTAATCGTAGCTCGCTCGCTCCGCTCGCTCGTAAAAATCCAGTCCAACCTCACAACCGATCTGACACGTTAGCAAATTTGAAATAAGCCGCCGCCTTATCGAATAACGAACGCAAGATGGATTGGTTTTAGGTTAGGCTATAGTTTTCGAGCGAGCGCAGCGAGCGAGGGACGCGTAAAGGTGTGTCACAAACCAACGGTTTGGCACATAGGGACATTGAAATATTCGCACCAGCCGAGGAGCCGGAAGTCTTTATCGAATTGCGTACTGACGAAAGTTTACAGTTTATCAGTAGTTTTACATAAATAGTAGTATTCCCACATAGTACAGTGCAACGTGTGGTCCGAAATCGCTGACAAAATTAGGCAATAAC
This sequence comes from Bombus terrestris, assembly GCF_910591885.1. Classification (NCBI taxonomy): domain Eukaryota; kingdom Metazoa; phylum Arthropoda; class Insecta; order Hymenoptera; family Apidae; genus Bombus; species Bombus terrestris. Next base: position 4,539,516 of record NW_025963548.1, read on the forward strand.
AGGAAATATATGCAAGGCAATATAAGGTACATGTATAGCTTGGAAATTGTAATCGTAGCTCGCTCGCTCCGCTCGCTCGTAAAATTCCAGTCCAACCTCACAACCGATCCGACACGTTAGCAAATTTGAAATAATTCGCCGCCTCATCGAATAACGAACGCAAGAGGGATTGGTTTTAGGTTAGGCTATAGTTTTCGAGCGAGCGCAGCGAGCGAGGGACGCGTAAAGGTGTGTCACAAACCATCGGTTTGGCACATAGGGACATTGAAATATTCGCACCAGCCGAGGAGCCGGAAGTCTTTATCGAATTGCGTACTGACGAAAGTTTACAGTTTACCAATAGTTTTACATAAATAGTAATATTTCCAGATAGTAGAGTGCAACGTGTGGTCCGATATCGCTGACTAAATTAGGCAAAAACAGGAAATATATGCAAGGCAATATAAGCTATATGTATAGCTTGGAAATTGTAATCGTAGCTCGCTCGCTCCGCTCGCTCGTAAAATTCCAGTCCAACCTCACAACCGATCCGACACGTTAGCAAATTTGAAATAAGTCGCCGCCTTATCGAATAACGAACGCAAGAGGGATTGGTTTTAGGTTAGGCTATAGTTTTCGAGCGAGCGCAGCGAGCGAGGGACGCGTAAAGGTGTGTCACAAACCAACGGTTTGGCACATAGGGACATTGAAATATTTGCACCAGCCCGAGGAGCCGGAAGTCCTTATCGAATTGCGTACTGACGAAAGTTTACAGTTTATCAATAGTTTTACATAAATAGTAATATTTCCACATAGTACAGTGCAACGTGTGGTCCGAAATCGCTGACAAAATTAGGCAATAACAGGAAATATATGCAAGGCAACAAAAGGCATATGTATAGCTTGGAAATTGTAATCGTAGCTCGCTCGTAAAAATCCAGTCCAACCTCACAACCGATCCGACACGTTAGCAAATTTGAAATAAGTCGCATCCTTATCGAATAACGAACGCAAGAGGGGTTGGTTTTAGGTTAGGCTATAGTTTTCGAGCGAGCGCAGCGAGCGAGGGACGCGTAAAGGTGTGTCACAAACCAACGGCTTGGCACATAGGGACATTGAAATACTCGCACCAGCCCGAGGAGCCGGAAGTCCTTATCGAATTGCGTACTGACGAAAGTTTACAGTTTATCAATAGTTTTACATAAATAGTAATATTTCCACATAGCAGAGTGCAACGTGTGGTCCGAAATCGCTGACAAAATTAGGCAATAACAGGAAATATATACAAGGTAATATAAGGTATATGTATAGCTTGGAAATTGTAATCGTTGCTCGCTCGCTCCGCTCGCTCGTAAAAATCCAGTCCAACCTCACAACCGATCCGACACGTTAGCAAATTTCAAATAAGTCGCCTCCTTATCGAATTACGGTCGCAAGAGGGATTGGTTTTAGGTTAGGCTATAGTTTCCGAGCGAACGCAGCGAGCGAGGTACGCGTAAAGGTGTGTCACAAACCAACGGTTTGGCGCATAGGGACATTGTTATATTCGCACCAGCCGAGGAGCCGGAAGTCTTTATCGAATTGCGTACTGACGAAAGTTTACAGTTTATCAATAGTTTTACATAAATAGTAATATTTCCACATAGTACAGTGCAACGTGTGGTCCGATATCGCTGACTAAATTAGGCAAAAACCGGAAATATATGCAAGGCAATATAAGGTATATGTATAGCGTGGAAATTGTAATCGTAGCTCGCTCGCTCCGCTCGCTCGTATAAATCTAGTCCAACCTCACAACCGATCCGACACGTTCTCAAATTTGAAATAAGTCGTCTCCTTATCGAATTACGGTCGCAAGAGGGATTGGTTTTAGGTTAGGCTATAGTTTTCGAGCGAGCGCAGCGAGCGAGGGACGCGTAAAGGTGTGTCACAAACCAACGGCTTGGCACATAGGGACATTGAAATATTCGCACCAGCCCGAGGAGCCGGAAGTCCTTATCGAATTGCGTACTGACGAAAGTTTACCGTTTATCAATAGTTTTACATAAATAGTAATATTTCCACATAGTAGAGTGCAACGTGTGGTCCGAAATCGCTGAAAAAATTAGGCAATAACAGGAAATATATGCAAGGCAACATAAGGCATATGTATAGCTTGGAAATTGTAATCGTAGCTCGCTCGTAAAAATCCAGTCCAACCTCACAACCGATCCGACACGTTAGCAAATTTGAAATAAGTCGCCTCCTTATCGAATAACGAACGCAAGAGGGGTTGGTTTTAGGTTAGGCTATAGTTTTCGAGCGAGCGCAGCGAGCGAGGGACGCGTAAAGGTGTGTCACAAACCAACGGCTTGCCACATAGGGACATTGAAATACTCGCACCAGCCCGAGGAGCCGGAAGTCCTTATCGAATTGCGTACTGACGAAAGTTTACAGTTTATCAATAGTTTTACATAAATAGTAATATTTCCACATAGTACAGTGCAACGTGTGGTCCGAAATCGCTGACAAAATTAGGCAATAACAGGAAATATATGCAAGGCAATATAAGGTATATGTATAGCTTGGAAATTGTAATCGTAGCTCGCTCGCTCCGCTCGCTCGTAAAAATCCAGTCCAACCTCACAACCGATCTGACACGTTAGCAAATTTGAAATAAGTCGCCGCCTTATCGAATAACGAACGCAAGATGGATTGGTTTTAGGTTAGGCTATAGTTTTCGAGCGAGCGCAGCGAGCGAGGGACACGTAAAGGTGTGTCACAAACCAACGGTTTGGCACATAGGGACATTGAAATATTCGCACCAGCCGAGGAGCCGGAAGTCTTTATCGAATTGCGTACTGACGAAAGTTTACAGTTTATCAATAGTTTTACATAAATAGTAGTATTCCCACATAGTACAGTGCAACGTGTGGCCCGAAATCGCTGACAAAATTAGGCAATAACAGGAAATATATGCAAGGCAATATAAGGTACATGTATAGCTTGGAAATTGTAATCGTAGCTCGCTCGCTCCGCTCGCTCGTAAAATTCCAGTCCAACCTCACAACCGATCCGACACGTTAGCAAATTTGAAATAATTCGCCGCCTCATCGAATAACGAACGCAAGAGGGATTGGTTTTAGGTTAGGCTATAGTTTTCGAGCGAGCGCAGCGAGCGAGGGACGCGTAAAGGTGTGTCACAAACCATCGGTTTGGCACATAGGGACATTGAAATATTCGCACCAGCCGAGGAGCCGGAAGTCTTTATCGAATTGCGTACTGACGAAAGTTTACAGTTTACCAATAGTTTTACATAAATAGTAATATTTCCAGATAGTAGAGTGCAACGTGTGGTCCGATATCGCTGACTAAATTAGGCAAAAACAGGAAATATATGCAAGGCAATATAAGCTATATGTATAGCTTGGGAATTGTAATCGTTGCTCGCTCGCTCCGCTCGCTCGTAAAAATCTAGTCCAACCTCACAACCGATCCGACACGTTAGCAAATTTGAAATAAGTCGCCGCCTTGTCGAATAACGAACGCAAGAGGGATTGGTTTTAGGTTAGGCTATAGTTTTCGAGCGAGCGCAGCGAGCGAGGGACGCGTAAAGGTGTGTCACAAACCAGCGGCTTGGCACATAGGGACGTTGAAATATTCTCACCAGCCCGAGGAGCCGGAAGTCCTTATCGAATTGCGTACTGACGAAAGTTTACAGTTTATCAATAGTTTTACATAAATAGTAATATTTCCACATAGTACAGTGCAACGTGTGGTCCGAAATCGCTGACAAAATTAGGCAATAACAGGAAATATATGCAAGGCAATATAAGGTATATGTATAGCTTGGAAATTGTAATCGTAGCTCGCTCGCTCCGCTCGCTCGTAAAAATCCAGTCCAACCTCACAACCGATCTGACACGTTAGCAAATTTGAAATAAGCCGCCGCCTTATCGAATAACGAACGCAAGATGGATTGGTTTTAGGTTAGGCTATAGTTTTCGAGCGAGCGCAGCGAGCGAGGGACACGTAAAGGTGTGTCACAAACCAACGGTTTGGCACATAGGGACATTGAAATATTCGCACCAGCCGAGGAGCCGGAAGTCTTTATCGAATTGCGTACTGACGAAAGTTTACAGTTTATCAATAGTTTTACATAAATAGTAGTATTCCCACATAGTACAGTGCAACGTGTGGCCCGAAATCGCTGACAAAATTAGGCAATAACAGGAAATATATGCAAGGCAATATAAGGTACATGTATAGCTTGGAAATTGTAATCGTAGCTCGCTCGCTCCGCTCGCTCGTAAAATTCCAGTCCAACCTCACAACCGATCCGACACGTTAGCAAATTTGAAATAATTCGCCGCCTCATCGAATAACGAACGCAAGAGGGATTGGTTTTAGGTTAGGCTATAGTTTTCGAGCGAGCGCAGCGAGCGAGGGACGCGTAAAGGTGTGTCACAAACCATCGGTTTGGCACATAGGGACATTGAAATATTCGCACCAGCCGAGGAGCCGGAAGTCTTTATCGAATTGCGTACTGACGAAAGTTTACAGTTTACCAATAGTTTTACATAAATAGTAATATTTCCAGATAGTAGAGTGCAACGTGTGGTCCGATATCGCTGACTAAATTAGGCAAAAACAGGAAATATATGCAAGGCAATATAAGCTATATGTATAGCTTGGGAATTGTAATCGTAGCTCGCTCGCTCCGCTCGCTCGTAAAAATCCAGTCCAACCTCACAACCGATCTGACACGTTAGCAAATTTGAAATAAGCCGCCGCCTTATCGAATAACGAACGCAAGATGGATTGGTTTTAGGTTAGGCTATAGTTTTCGAGCGAGCGCAGCGAGCGAGGGACGCGTAAAGGTGTGTCACAAACCAACGGTTTGGCACATAGGGACATTGAAATATTCGCACCAGCCGAGGAGCCGGAAGTCTTTATCGAATTGCGTACTGACGAAAGTTTACAGTTTATCAGTAGTTTTACATAAATAGTAGTATTCCCACATAGTACAGTGCAACGTGTGGTCCGAAATCGCTGACAAAATTAGGCAATAACAGGAAATATATGCAAGGCAATATAAGGTACATGTATAGCTTGGAAATTGTAATCGTAGCTCGCTCGCTCCGCTCGCTCGTAAAATTCCAGTCCAACCTCACAACCGATCCGACACGTTAGCAAATTTGAAATAATTCGCCGCCTCATCGAATAACGAACGCAAGAGGGATTGGTTTTAGGTTAGGCTATAGTTTTCGAGCGAGCGCAGCGAGCGAGGGACGCGTAAAGGTGTGTCACAAACCATCGGTTTGGCACATAGGGACATTGAAATATTCGCACCAGCCGAGGAGCCGGAAGTCTTTATCGAATTGCGTACTGACGAAAGTTTACAGTTTACCAATAGTTTTACATAAATAGTAATATTTCCAGATAGTAGAGTGCAACGTGTGGTCCGATATCGCTGACTAAATTAGGCAAAAACAGGAAATATATGCAAGGCAATATAAGCTATATGTATAGCTTGGAAATTGTAATCGTAGCTCGCTCGCTCCGCTCGCTCGTAAAAATCCAGTCCAACCTCACAACCGATCCGACACGTTAGCAAATTTGAAATAAGTCGCCGCCTTATCGAATAACGAACGCAAGAGGGATTGGTTTTAGGTTAGGCTATAGTTTTCGAGCGAGCGCAGCGAGCGAGGGACGCGTAAAGGTGTGTCACAAACCAACGGCTTGGCACATAGGGACATTGAAATATTCGCACCAGCCCGAGGAGCCGGAAGTCCTTATCGAATTGCGTACTGACGAAAGTTTACAGTTTATCAATAGTTTTACATAAATAGTAATATTTCCACATAGTACAGTGCAACGTGTGGTCCGAAATCGCTGACAAAATTAGGCAATAACAGGAAATATATGCAAGGCAACAAAAGGCATATGTATAGCTTGGAAATTGTAATCGTAGCTCGCTCGTAAAAATCCAGTCCAACCTCACAACCGATCCGACACGTTAGCAAATTTGAAATAAGTCGCATCCTTATCGAATAACGAACGCAAGAGGGGTTGGTTTTAGGTTAGGCTATAGTTTTCGAGCGAGCGCAGCGAGCGAGGGACGCGTAAAGGTGTGTCACAAACCAACGGCTTGGCACATAGGGACATTGAAATATTCGCACCAGCCCGAGGAGCCGGAAGTCCTTATCGAATTGCGTACTGACGAAAGTTTACAGTTTATCAATAGTTTTACATAAATAGTAATATTTCCACATAGCAGAGTGCAACGTGTGGTCCGAAATCGCTGACAAAATTAGGCAATAACAGGAAATATATACAAGGTAATATAAGGTATATGTATAGCTTGGAAATTGTAATCGTTGCTCGCTCGCTCCGCTCGCTCGTAAAAATCCAGTCCAACCTCACAACCGATCCGACACGTTCCCAAATTATAAATAAGTCGCCTCCTTATCGAATTACGGTCGCAAGAGGGATAGGCTTTAGGTTAGGCTATAGTTTCCGAGCGAACGCAGCGAGCGAGGGACGCGTAAAGGTGTGTCACAAACCAACGGTTTGGCGCATAGGGACATTGTTATATTCGCAGCAGTCCGAGAAGCCGGAAGTCTTTATCGAATTGTCTACTGATAAAAGTTTACAGTTTATCAATAGTTTTACATAAATAGTAATATTTCCACATAGTACAGTGCAACGTGTGGTCCGATATCGCTGACTAAATTAGGCAAAAACCGGAAATATATGCAAGGCAATATAAGGTATATGTATAGCTTGGAAATTGTAATCGTAGCTCGCTCGCTCCGCTCGCTCGTATAAATCTAGTCCAACCTCACAACCGATCCGACACGTTAGCAAATTTGAAATAAGTCGTCTCCTTATCGAATAACGAACGCAAGAGGGCTTGGTTTTAGGTTAGGCTATAGTTTTCGAGCGAGCGCAGCGAGCGAGGGACGCGTAAAGGTGTGTCACAAACCAACGGCTTGGCACATAGGGACATTGAAATATTCGCACCAGCCCGAGGAGCCGGAAGTCCTTATCGAATTGCGTACTGACGAAAGTTTACCGTTTATCAATAGTTTTACATAAATAGTAATATTTCCACATAGTAGAGTGCAACGTGTGGTCCGAAATCGCTGAAAAAATTAGGCAATAACAGGAAATATATGCAAGGCAACATAAGGCATATGTATAGCTTGGAAATTGTAATCGTAGCTCGCTCGTAAAAATCCAGTCCAACCTCACAACCGATCCGACACGTTAGCAAATTTGAAATAAGTCGCCTCCTTATCGAATAACGAACGCAAGAGGGGTTGGTTTTAGGTTAGGCTATAGTTTTCGAGCGAGCGCAGCGAGCGAGGGACGCGTAAAGGTGTGTCACAAACCAACGGCTTGCCACATAGGGACATTGAAATACTCGCACCAGCCCGAGGAGCCGGAAGTCCTTATCGAATTGCGTACTGACGAAAGTTTACAGTTTATCAATAGTTTTACATAAATAGTAATATTTCCACATAGTACAGTGCAACGTGTGGTCCGAAATCGCTGACAAAATTAGGCAATAACAGGAAATATATGCAAGGCAATATAAGGTATATGTATAGCTTGGAAATTGTAATCGTAGCTCGCTCGCTCCGCTCGCTCGTAAAAATCCAGTCCAACCTCACAACCGATCTGACACGTTAGCAAATTTGAAATAAGTCGCCGCCTTATCGAATAACGAACGCAAGATGGATTGGTTTTAGGTTAGGCTATAGTTTTCGAGCGAGCGCAGCGAGCGAGGGACACGTAAAGGTGTGTCACAAACCAACGGTTTGGCACATAGGGACATTGAAATATTCGCACCAGCCGAGGAGCCGGAAGTCTTTATCGAATTGCGTACTGACGAAAGTTTACAGTTTATCAATAGTTTTACATAAATAGTAGTATTCCCACATAGTACAGTGCAACGTGTGGCCCGAAATCGCTGACAAAATTAGGCAATAACAGGAAATATATGCAAGGCAATATAAGGTACATGTATAGCTTGGAAATTGTAATCGTAGCTCGCTCGCTCCGCTCGCTCGTAAAATTCCAGTCCAACCTCACAACCGATCCGACACGTTAGCAAATTTGAAATAATTCGCCGCCTCATCGAATAACGAACGCAAGAGGGATTGGTTTTAGGTTAGGCTATAGTTTTCGAGCGAGCGCAGCGAGCGAGGGACGCGTAAAGGTGTGTCACAAACCATCGGTTTGGCACATAGGGACATTGAAATATTCGCACCAGCCGAGGAGCCGGAAGTCTTTATCGAATTGCGTACTGACGAAAGTTTACAGTTTACCAATAGTTTTACATAAATAGTAATATTTCCAGATAGTAGAGTGCAACGTGTGGTCCGATATCGCTGACTAAATTAGGCAAAAACAGGAAATATATGCAAGGCAATATAAGCTATATGTATAGCTTGGGAATTGTAATCGTTGCTCGCTCGCTCCGCTCGCTCGTAAAAATCTAGTCCAACCTCACAACCGATCCGACACGTTAGCAAATTTGAAATAAGTCGCCGCCTTGTCGAATAACGAACGCAAGAGGGATTGGTTTTAGGTTAGGCTATAGTTTTCGAGCGAGCGCAGCGAGCGAGGGACGCGTAAAGGTGTGTCACAAACCAGCGGCTTGGCACATAGGGACGTTGAAATATTCTCACCAGCCCGAGGAGCCGGAAGTCCTTATCGAATTGCGTACTGACGAAAGTTTACAGTTTATCAATAGTTTTACATAAATAGTAGTATTCCCACATAGTACAGTGCAACGTGTGGTCCGAAATCGCTGACAAAATTAGGCAATAACAGGAAATATATGCAAGGCAATATAAGGTATATGTATAGCTTGGAAATTGTAATCGTAGCTCGCTCGCTCCGCTCGCTCGTGAAATTCCAGTCCAACCTCACAACCGATCCGACACGTTAGCAAATTTGAAATAATTCGCCGCCTCATCGAATAACGAACGCAAGAGGGATTGGTTTTAGGTTAGGCTATAGTTTTCGAGCGAGCGCAGCGAGCGAGGGACGCGTAAAGGTGTGTCACAAACCAACGGTTTGGCACATAGGGACATTGAAATATTCGCACCAGCCGAGGAGCCGGAAGTCTTTATCGAATTGCGTACTGACGAAAGTTTACAGTTTACCAATAGTTTTACATAAATAGTAATATTTCCAGATAGTAGAGTGCAACGTGTGGTCCGATATCGCTGACTAAATTAGGCAAAAACAGGAAATATATGCAAGGCAATATAAGGTATATGTATAGCTTGGAAATTGTAATCGTTGCTCGCTCGCTCCGCTCGCTCGTAAAAATCTAGTCCAACCTCACAACCGATCCGACACGTTAGCAAATTTGAAATAAGTCGCCGCCTTATCGAATAACGAACGCAAGAGGGATTGGTTTTAGGTTAGGCTATAGTTTTGGAGCGAGCGCAGCGAGCGAGGGACGCGTAAAGGTGTGTCACAAACCAGCGGCTTGGCACATAGGGACGTTGAAATATTCGCACCAGCCCGAGGAGCCGGAAGTCCTTATCGAATTGCGTACTGACGAAAGTTTACAGTTTATCAATAGTTTTACATAAATAGTAATATTTCCACATAGTAGAGTGCAACGTGTGGTCCGAAATCGCTGACAAAATTAGGCAATAACAGGAAATATATGCAAGGCAACATAAGGCATATGTATAGCTTGAAAATTGTAATCGTAGCTCGCTCGCTCCGCTCGCTCGTAAAAATCCAGTCCAACCTGACAACCGATCCGACACGTTAGCAAATTTGAAATAAGTCGCCTCCTTATCGAATAACGAACGCAAGAGGGGTTGGTTTTAGGTTAGGCTATAGTTTTCGAGCGAGCGCAGCGAGCGAGGGACGCGTAAAGGTGTGTCACAAACCAACGGCTTGGCACATAGGGACATTGAAATACTCGCACCAGCCCGAGGAGCCGGAAGTCCTTATCGAATTGCGTACTGACGAAAGTTTACAGTTTATCAATTGTTTTACATAAATAGTAATATTCCCACATAGTACAGTGCAACGTGTGGTCCGATATCGCTGACTAAATTAGGCAAAAACAGGAAATATATGCAAGGCAATATAAGGTATATGTATAGCTTGGAAATTGTAATCGTTGCTCGCTCGCTCCGCTCGCTCGTAAAAATCTAGTCCAACCTCACAACCGATCCGACACGTTAGGAAATTTGAAATAAGTCGCCGCCTTATCGAATAACGAACGCAAGTGGGATTGGTTTTAGGTTAGGCTATAGTTTTCGAGCGAGCGCAGCGAGCGAGGGACGCGTAAAGGTGTGTCACAAACCAACGGCTTGGCACATAGGGACATTGAAATATTCGCACCAGCCCGAGGAGCCGGAAGTCCTTATCGAATTGCGTACTGACGAAAGTTTACAGTTTATCAATAGTTTTACACAAATAGTAATATTTCCACATAGTACAGTGCAACGTGTGGTCCGATATCGCTGACTAAATTAGGCAAAAACCGGAAATATATGCAAGGCAATATAAGGTATATGTATAGCGTGGAAATTGTAATCGTAGCTCGCTCGCTCCGCTCGCTCGTATAAATCTAGTCCAACCTCACAACCGATCCGACACGTTAGCAAATTTGAAATAAGTCGCCGCCTTATCGAATAACGAACGCAAGAGGGATTGGTTTTAGGCTAGGCTATAGTTTTCGAGCGAGCGCAGCGAGCGAGGGACGCGTAAAGGTGTGTCACAAACCAACGGTTAGGCACATAGGGACATTGAAATATTCGCACCAGCCGAGGAGCCGGAAGTCTTTATCGAATTGCGTACTGACGAAAGTTTACAGTTTATCAATAGTTTTACATAAATAGTAATATTCCCACATAGTACAGTGCAACGTGTGGTCCGATATCGCTGACTAAATTAGGCAAAAACAGGAAATATATGCAAGGCAATATAAGCTATATGTATAGCTTGGAAATTGTAATCGTAGCTCGCTCGCTCCGCTCGCTCGTAAAAATCCAGTCCAACCTCACAACCGATCTGACACGTTAGCAAATTTGAAATAAGCCGCCGCCTTATCGAATAACGAACGCAAGATGGATTGGTTTTAGGTTAGGCTATAGTTTTCGAGCGAGCGCAGCGAGCGAGGGACGCGTAAAGGTGTGTCACAAACCAACGGTTTGGCACATAGGGACATTGAAATATTCGCACCAGCCGAGGAGCCGGAAGTCTTTATCGAATTGCGTACTGACGAAAGTTTACAGTTTATCAGTAGTTTTATATAAATAGTAGTATTTCCACATAGAACAGTGCAACGTGAGGTCCGACATCGCTCACAAAATTAGGAAATAACTGGAAATATATGCAAGGCAATATAAGGTATATGTATAGCTTGGAAATTGTAATCGTAGCTCGCTCGCTCCGCTCGCTCGTAAAATTCCAGTCCAACCTCACAACCGATCCGACACGTTAGCAAATTTGAAATAATTCGCCGCCTCATCGAATAACGAACGCAAGAGGGATTGGTTTTAGGTTAGGCTATAGTTTTCGAGCGAGCGCAGCGAGCGAGGGACGCGTAAAGGTGTGTCACAAACCATCGGTTTGGCACATAGGGACATTGAAATATTCGCACCAGCCGAGGAGCCGGAAGTCTTTATCGAATTGCGTACTGACGAAAGTTTACAGTTTACCAATAGTTTTACATAAATAGTAATATTTCCAGATAGTAGAGTGCAACGTGTGGTCCGATATCGCTGACTAAATTAGGCAAAAACAGGAAATATATGCAAGGCAATATAAGCTATATGTATAGCTTGGAAATTGTAATCGTAGCTCGCTCGCTCCGCTCGCTCGTAAAATTCCAGTCCAACCTCACAACCGATCCGACACGTTAGCAAATTTGAAATAAGTCGCCGCCTTATCGAATAACGAACGCAAGAGGGATTGGTTTTAGGTTAGGCTATAGTTTTCGAGCGAGCGCAGCGAGCGAGGGACGCGTAAAGGTGTGTCACAAACCAACGGCTTGGCACATAGGGACATTGAAATATTCGCACCAGCCCGAGGAGCCGGAAGTCCTTATCGAATTGCGTACTGACGAAAGTTTACAGTTTATCAATAGTTTTACATAAATAGTAATATTTCCACATAGTACAGTGCAACGTGTGGTCCGAAATCGCTGACAAAATTAGGCAATAACAGGAAATATATGCAAGGCAACATAAGGCATATGTATAGCTTGGAAATTGTAATCGTAGCTCGCTCGTAAAAATCAAGTCCAACCTCACAACCGATCCGACACGTTAGCAAATTTGAAATAAGTCGCATCCTTATCGAATAACGAACGCAAGAGGGGTTGGTTTTAGGTTAGGCTATAGTTTTCGAGCGAGCGCAGCGAGCGAGGGACGCGTAAAGGTGTGTCACAAACCAACGGCTTGGCACATAGGGACATTGAAATACTCGCACCAGCCCGAGGAGCCGGAAGTCCTTATCGAATTGCGTACTGACGAAAGTTTACAGTTTATCAATAGTTTTACATAAATAGTAATATTTCCACATAGCAGAGTGCAACGTGTGGTCCGAAATCGCTGACAAGATTAGGCAATAACAGGAAATATATACAAGGTAATATAAGGTATATGTATAGCTTGGAAATTGTAATCGTTGCTCGCTCGCTCCGCTCGCTCGCAAAAATCCAGTCCAACCTCACAACCGATCCGACACGTTAGCAAATTTCAAATAAGTCGCCTCCTTATCGAATAACGAACGCAAGAGGGCTTGGTTTTAGGTTAGGCTATAGTTTTCGAGCGAACGCAGCGAGCGAGGGACGCGTAAAGGTGTGTCACAAACCAACGGTTTGGCGCATAGGGACATTGAAATATTCGCACCAGCCGAGGTGCCGGAAGTCTTTATCGAATTGCGTACTGACGAAAGTTTACAGTTTATCAATAGTTTTACATAAATAGTAATATTTCCACATAGTACAGTGCAACGTGTGGTCCGATATCGCTGACTAAATTAGGCAAAAACCGGAAATATATGCAAGGCAATATAAGGTATATGTATAGCGTGGAAATTGTAATCGTAGCTCGCTCGCTCCGCTCGCTCGTATAAATCTAGTCCAACCTCACAACCGATCCGACACGTTAGCAAATTTGAAATAAGTCGTCTCCTAATCGAATAACGAACGCAAGAGGGCTTGGTTTTAGGTTAGGCTATAGTTTTCGAGCGAGCGCAGCGAGCGAGGGACGCGTAAAGGTGTGTCACAAACCAACGGCTTGGCACATAGGGACATTGAAATATTCGCACCAGCCCGAGGAGCCGGAAGTCCTTATCGAATTGCGTACTGACGAAAGTTTACAGTTTATCAATAGTTTTACATAAATAGTAATATTTCCACATAGTAGAGTGCAACGTGTGGTCCGAAATCGCTGAAAAAATTAGGCAATAACAGGAAATATATGCAAGGCCACATAAGGCATATGTATAGCTTGGAAATTGTAATCGTAGCTCGCTCGTAAAAATCCAGTCCAACCTCACAACCGATCCGACACGTTAGCAAATTTGAATTAAGTCGCCTCCTTATCGAATAACGAACGCAAGAGGGGTTGGTTTTAGGTTAGGCTATAGTTTTCGAGCGAGCGCAGCGAGCGAGGGACGCGTAAAGGTGTGTCACAAACCAACGGCTTGGCACATAGGGACATTGAAATACTCGCACCAGCCCGAGGAGCCGGAAGTCCTTATCGAATTGCGTACTGACGAAAGTTTACAGTTTATCAGTAGTTTTACATAAATAGTAGTATTCCCACATAGTACAGTGCAACGTGTGGTCCGAAATCGCTGACAAAATTAGGCAATAACAGGAAATATATGCAAGGCAATATAAGGTACATGTATAGCTTGGAAATTGTAATCGTAGCTCGCTCGCTCCGCTCGCTCGTAAAATTCCAGTCCAACCTCACAACCGATCCGACACGTTAGCAAATTTGAAATAATTCGCCGCCTCATCGAATAACGAACGCAAGAGGGATTGGTTTTAGGTTAGGCTATAGTTTTCGAGCGAGCGCAGCGAGCGAGGGACGCGTAAAGGTGTGTCACAAACCATCGGTTTGGCACATAGGGACATTGAAATATTCGCACCAGCCGAGGAGCCGGAAGTCTTTATCGAATTGCGTACTGACGAAAGTTTACAGTTTACCAATAGTTTTACATAAATAGTAATATTTCCAGATAGTAGAGTGCAACGTGTGGTCCGATATCGCTGACTAAATTAGGCAAAAACAGGAAATATATGCAAGGCAATATAAGCTATATGTATAGCTTGGAAATTGTAATCGTAGCTCGCTCGCTCCGCTCGCTCGTAAAATTCCAGTCCAACCTCACAACCGATCCGACACGTTAGCAAATTTGAAATAAGTCGCCGCCTTATCGAATAACGAACGCAAGAGGGATTGGTTTTAGGTTAGGCTATAGTTTTCGAGCGAGCGCAGCGAGCGAGGGACGCGTAAAGGTGTGTCACAAACCAACGGCTTGGCACATAGGGACATTGAAATATTCGCACCAGCCCGAGGAGCCGGAAGTCCTTATCGAATTGCGTACTGACGAAAGTTTACAGTTTATCAATAGTTTTACATAAATAGTAATATTTCCACATAGTACAGTGCAACGTGTGGTCCGAAATCGCTGACAAAATTAGGCAATAACAGGAAATATATGCAAGGCAACATAAGGCATATGTATAGCTTGGAAATTGTAATCGTAGCTCGCTCGTAAAAATCCAGTCCAACCTCACAACCGATCCGACACGTTAGCAAATTTGAAATAAGTCGCATCCTTATCGAATAACGAACGCAAGAGGGGTTGGTTTTAGGTTAGGCTATAGTTTTCGAGCGAGCGCAGCGAGCGAGGGACGCGTAAAGGTGTGTCATAAACCAACGGCTTGGCACATAGGGACATTGAAATACTCGCACCAGCCCGAGGAGCCGGAAGTCCTTATCGAATTGCGTACTGACGAAAGTTTACAGTTTATCAATAGTTTTACATAAATAGTAATATTTCCACATAGCAGAGTGCAACGTGTGGTCCGAAATCGCTGACAAGATTAGGCAATAACAGGAAATATATACAAGGTAATATAAGGTATATGTATAGCTTGGAAATTGTAATCGTTGCTCGCTCGCTCCGCTCGCTCGCAAAAATCCAGTCCAACCTCACAACCGATCCGACACGTTAGCAAATTTCAAATAAGTCGCCTCCTTATCGAATAACGAACGCAAGAGGGCTTGGTTTTAGGTTAGGCTATAGTTTTCGAGCGAACGCAGCGAGCGAGGGACGCGTAAAGGTGTGTCACAAACCAACGGTTTGGCGCATAGGGACATTGAAATATTCGCACCAGCCGAGGTGCCGGAAGTCTTTATCGAATTGCGTACTGACGAAAGTTTACAGTTTATCAATAGTTTTACATAAATAGTAATATTTCCACATAGTAGAGTGCAACGTGTGGTCCGAAATCGCTGAAAAAATTAGGCAATAACAGGAAATATATGCAAGGCAACATAAGGCATATGTATAGCTTGGAAATTGTAATCGTAGCTCGCTCGTAAAAATCCAGTCCAACCTCACAACCGATCCGACACGTTAGCAAATTTGAATTAAGTCGCCTCCTTATCGAATAACGAACGCAAGAGGGGTTGGTTTTAGGTTAGGCTATAGTTTTCGAGCGAGCGCAGCGAGCGAGGGACGCGTAAAGGTGTGTCACAAACCAACGGCTTGGCACATAGGGACATTGAAATACTCGCACCAGCCCGAGGAGCCGGAAGTCCTTATCGAATTGCGTACTGACGAAAGTTTACAGTTTATCAATAGTTTTACATAAATAGTAATATTTCCACATAGTACAGTGCAACGTGTGGTCCGAAATCGCTGACAAAATTAGGCAATAACAGGAAATATATGCAAGGCAATATAAGGTATATGTATAGCTTGGAAATTGTAATCGTAGCTCGCTCGCTCCGCTCGCTCGTAAAAATCCAGTCCAACCTCACAACCGATCTGACACGTTAGCAAATTTGAAATAAGTCGCCGCCTTATCGAATAACGAACGCAAGATGGATTGGTTTTAGGTTAGGCTATAGTTTTCGAGCGAGCGCAGCGAGCGAGGGACGCGTAAAGGTGTGTCACAAACCAACGGTTTGGCACATAGGGACATTGAAATATTCGCACCAGCCGAGGAGCCGGAAGTCTTTATCGAATTGCGTACTGACGAAAGTTTACAGTTTATCAATAGTTTTACATAAATAGTAGTATTCCCACATAGTACAGTGCAACGTGTGGTCCGAAATCGCTGACAAAATTAGGCAATAACAGGAAATATATGCAAGGCAATATAAGGTACATGTATAGCTTGGAAATTGTAATCGTAGCTCGCTCGCTCCGCTCGCTCGTAAAATTCCAGTCCAACCTCACAACCGATCCGACACGTTAGCAAATTTGAAATAAGTCGCCGCCTCATCGAATAACGAACGCAAGAGGGATTGGTTTTAGGTTAGGCTATAGTTTTCGAGCGAGCGCAGCGAGCGAGGGACGCGTAAAGGTGTGTCACAAACCATCGGTTTGGCACATAGGGACATTGAAATATTCGCACCAGCCGAGGAGCCGGAAGTCTTTATCGAATTGCGTACTGACGAAAGTTTACAGTTTACCAATAGTTTTACATAAATAGTAATATTTCCAGATAGTAGAGTGCAACTTGTGGTCCGATATCGCTGACTAAATTAGGCAAAAACAGGAAATATATGCAAGGCAATATAAGCTATATGTATAGCTTGGAAATTGTAATCGTTGCTCGCTCGCTCCGCTCGCTCGTAAAAATCTAGTCCAACCTCACAACCGATCCGACACGTTAGCAAATTTGAAATAAGTCGCCGCCTTGTCGAATAACGAACGCAAGAGGGATTGGTTTTAGGTTAGGCTATAGTTTTCGAGCGAGCGCAGCGAGCGAGGGACGCGTAAAGGTGTGTCACAAACCAGCGGCTTGGCACATAGGGACGTTGAAATATTCGCACCAGCCCGAGGAGCCGGAAGTCCTTATCGAATTGCGTACTGACGAAAGTTTACAGTTTATCAATAGTTTTACATAAATAGTAGTATTCCCACATAGTACAGTGCAACGTGTGGTCCGAAATCGCTGACAAAATTAGGCAATAACAGGAAATATATGCAAGGCAATATAAGGTATATGTATAGCTTGGAAATTGTAATCGTAGCTCGCTCGCTCCGCTCGCTCGTAAAATTCCAGTCCAACCTCACAACCGATCCGACACGTTAGCAAATTTGAAATAATTCGCCGCCTCATCGAATAACGAACGCAAGAGGGATTGGTTTTAGGTTAGGCTATAGTTTTCGAGCGAGCGCAGCGAGCGAGGGACGCGTAAAGGTGTGTCACAAACCAACGGTTTGGCACATAGGGACATTGAAATATTCGCACCAGCCGAGGAGCCGGAAGTCTTTATCGAATTGCGTACTGACGAAAGTTTACAGTTTACCAATAGTTTTACATAAATAGTAATATTTCCAGATAGTAGAGTGCAACGTGTGGTCCGATATCGCTGACTAAATTAGGCAAAAACAGGAAATATATGCAAGGCAATATAAGGTATATGTATAGCTTGGAAATTGTAATCGTTGCTCGCTCGCTCCGCTCGCTCGTAAAAATCTAGTCCAACCTCACAACCGATCCGACACGTTAGCAAATTTGAAATAAGTCGCCGCCTTATCGAATAACGAACGCAAGAGGGATTGGTTTTAGGTTAGGCTATAGTTTTCGAGCGAGCGCAGCGAGCGAGGGACGCGTAAAGGTGTGTCACAAACCAGCGGCTTGGCACATAGGGACGTTGAAATATTCCCACCAGCCCGAGGAGCCGGAAGTCCTTATCGAATTGCGTACTGACGAAAGTTTACAGTTTATCAATAGTTTTACATAAATAGTAATATTTCCACATAGTACAGTGCAACGTGTGGTCCGAAATCGCTGACAAAATTAGGCAATAACAGGAAATATATGCAAGGCAATATAAGGTATATGTATAGCTTGGAAATTGTAATCGTAGCTCGCTCGCTCCGCTCGCTCGTAAAAATCCAGTCCAACCTCACAACCGATCCGACACGTTAGCAAATTTGAAATAAGTCGTCTCCTTATCGAATAACGAACGCAAGAGTGCTTGGTTTTAGGTTAGGCTATAGTTTTCGAGCGAGCGCAGCGAGCGAGGGACGCGTAAAGGTGTGTCACAAACCAACGGCTTGGCACATAGGGACATTGAAATATTCGCACCAGCCCGAGGAGCCGGAAGTCCTTATCGAATTGCGTACTGACAAAAGTTTACAGTTTATCAATAGTTTTACATAAATAGTAATATTTCCACATAGTACAGTGCAACGTGTGGTCCGAAATCGCTGACAAAATTAGGCAATAACAGGAAATATATGCAAGGCAACATAAGGCATATGTATAGCTTGGAAATTGTAATCGTAGCTCGCTCGTAAAAATCCAGTCCAACCTCACAACCGATCCGACACGTTAGCAAATTTGAAATAAGTCGCCGCCTTATCGAATAACGAACGCAAGATGGATTGGT
The DNA here is from genome assembly GCF_910591885.1 of Bombus terrestris. NCBI lineage: Eukaryota > Metazoa > Arthropoda > Insecta > Hymenoptera > Apidae > Bombus > Bombus terrestris. Next base: position 4,558,121 of record NW_025963548.1, read on the forward strand.
TTTAGGTTAGGCTATAGTTTTCGAGCGAGCGCAGCGAGCGAGGGACGCGTAAAGGTGTGTCACAAACCAACGGTTTGGCACATAGGGACATTGAAATATTCGCACCAGCCGAGGAGCCGGAAGTCTTTATCGAATTGCGTACTGACGAAAGTTTACAGTTTATCAATAGTTTTACATAAATAGTAATATTCCCACATAGTACAGTGCAACGTGTGGTCCGATATCGCTGACTAAATTAGGCAAAAACAGGAAATATATGCAAGGCAATATAAGGTATATGTATAGCTTGGAAATTGTAATCGTTGCTCGCTCGCTCCGCTCGCTCGTAAAAATCTAGTCCAACCTCACAACCGATCCGACACGTTAACAAATTTGAAATAAGTCGCCGCCTTATCGAATAACGAACGCAAGAGGGCTTGGTTTTATGTTAGGCTATAGTTTTCGAGCGAGCGCAGCGAGCGAGGGTCGCGTAATGGTTTGTCACAAACCAACGGTTTGGCACATAGGGACATTGAAATATTCGCACCAGCCCGAGGAGCCGGAAGTCCTTATCGAATTGCGTACTGACGAAAGTTTACAGTTTATCAATAGTTTTACATAAATAGTAATATTTCCACATAGTAGAGTGCAACGTGTGGTCCGAAATCGCTGACAAAATTAGGCAATAACAGGAAATATATACAAGGTAATATAAGGTATATGTATAGCGTGGAAATTGTAATCGTAGCTCGCTCGCTCGCTCCGCTCGCTCGTATAAATCTAGTCCAACCTCACAACCGATCCGACACGTTAGCAAATTTGAAATAAGTCGTCTCCTTATCGAATAACGAACGCAAGAGGGCTTGGTTTTAGGTTAGGCTATAGTTTTCGAGCGAGCGCAGCGAGCGAGGGACGCGTAAAGGTGTGTCACAAACCAACGGCTTGGCACATAGGGACATTGAAATATTCGCACCAGCCCGAGGAGCCGGAAGTCCTTATCGAATTGCGTACTGACAAAAGTTTACAGTTTATCAATAGTTTTACATAAATAGTAATATTTCCACATAGTACCGTGCAACGTGTGGTCCGAAATCGCTGACAAAATTAGGCAATAACAGGAAATATATGCAAGGCAACATAAGGCATATGTATAGCTTGGAAATTGTAATCGTAGCTCGCTCGTAAAAATCCAGTCCAACCTCACAACCGATCCGACACGTTAGCAAATTTGAAATAAGTCGCCTCCTTATCGAATAACGAACGCAAGAGGGGTTGGTTTTAGGTTAGGCTATAGTTTTCGAGCGAGCGCAGCGAGCGAGGGACGCGTAAAGGTGTGTCACAAACCAACGGCTTGGCACATAGGGACATTGAAATATTCGCACCAGCCCGAGGAGCCGGAAGTCCTTATCGAATTGCGTACTGACGAAAGTTTACAGTTTATCAATAGTTTTACATAAATAGTAATATTTCCACATAGCAGAGTGCAACGTGTGGTCCGAAATCGCTGACAAGATTAGGCAATAACAGGAAACATATACAAGGTAATGTAAGGTATATGTATAGCTTGGAAATTGTAATCGTTGCTCGCTCGCTCCGCTCGCTCGTAAAAATCCAGTCCAACCTCACAACCGATCCGACACGTTAGCAAATTTCAAATAAGTCGCCTCCTTATCGAATAACGAACGCAAGAGGGCTTGGTTTTAGGTTAGGCTATAGTTTTCGAGCGAACGCAGCGAGCGAGGGACGCGTAAAGGTGTGTCACAAACCAACGGTTTGGCGCATAGGGACATTGAAATATTCGCAGCAGTCCGAGAAGCCGGAAGTCTTTATCGAATTGCGTACTGACGAAAGTTTACAGTTTATCAATAGTTTTACATAAATAGTAATATTTCCACATAGTACAGTGCAACGTGTGGTCCGATATCGCTGACTAAATTAGGCAAAAACCGGAAATATATGCAAGGCAATATAAGGTATATGTATAGCGTGGAAATTGTAATCGTAGCTCGCTCGCTCCGCTCGCTCGTATAAATCTAGTCCAACCTCACAACCGATCCGACACGTTAGCAAATTTGAAATAAGTCGTCTCCTTATCGAATAACGAACGCAAGAGGGCTTGGTTTTAGGTTAGGCTATAGTTTTCGAGCGAGCGCAGCGAGCGAGGGACGCGTAAAGGTGTGTCACAAACCAACGGCTTGGCACATAGGGACATTGAAATATTCGCACCAGCCCGAGGAGCCGGAAGTACTTATCGAATTGCGTACTGACGAAAGTTTACAGTTTATCAATAGTTTTACATAAATAGTAATATTTCCACATAGTACAGTGCAACGTGTGGTCCGAAATCGCTGACAAAATTAGGCAATAACAGGAAATATATACAAGGTAATATAAGGTATATGTATAGCTTGGAAATTGTAATAGTTGCTCGCTCGCTCCGCTCGCTCGTAAAAATCTAGTCCAACCTCACAACCGATCCGACACGTTAGCAAATTTGAAATAAGTCGCCTCCTTGTCGAATAACGAACGCAAGAGGGATTGGTTTTAGGTTAGCCTATGGTGTTCGAGCGAGCGCAGCGAGTGAGGGACGCGTAATTGTGTGTCACAAACCAACGGTTTGGAACATAGGGACATTGAAATATTCGCAGCAGCCCGAGGAACCGCAAGTCTTTATCGAATTGCATACTGACAAAAGTTTACATTTCATCAATAGTTGTACATAAATAGTAATATTTTCACATAGTACAGTGCAACGTGTGGTCCGAAATCGCTGACAAAATTATGCAATAACAGGAAATGTATGCAAGGTAATATAAGGTATATGTATAGCTTGGAAATTGTAATCGTTGCTCGCTCGCTCCGCTCGCTCGTAAAAATCCAGTCCACCCTCACAACCGATCCGACACGTTAGCCAATTAGAAATAAGTCGCCGCCTTATCGAATAACGCACGCAAGAGGGGTTGGTTTTAGGTTAGGCTATAGTTTTCGAGCGAGCGCAGCGAGCGAGGGACGCGTAAAGGTGTGTCACAAACCAACGGCTTGGCACATAGGGACATTGAAATATTCGCACCAGCCCGAGGAGCCGGAAGTCCTTATCGAATTGCGTACTGACAAAAGTTTACAGTTTATCAATAGTTTTACATAAATAGTAATATTTCCACATAGTACAGTGCAACGTGTGGTCCGAAATCGCTGACAAAATTAGGCAAAAACAGGAAATATATGCAAGGCAATATAAGGTAATGTATAGCTTGGAAATTCTAATCGTTGCTCGCTCGCTCCGCTCGCTCGTAAAAATCTAGTCCAACCTCACAACCGATCCGACACGTTAGCAAATTTGAAATAAGTCGCCGCCTTATCGAATAACGAACGCAAGAGGGATTGGTTTTAGGTTAGGCTATAGTTTTCGAGCGAGCGCAGCGAGCGAGGGACGCGTAAAGGTGTGTCACAAACCAACGGCTTGGCACATAGGGACGTTGAAATATTCGCACCAGCCCGAGGAGCCGGAAGTCCTTATCGAATTGCGTACTGACGAAAGTTTACAGTTTATCAATAGTTTTACATAAATAGTAATATTTCCACACAGTACAGTGCAACGTGTGGTCCGAAATCGCTGACAAAATTAGGCAATAGCAGGAAATATATACAAGGTAATATAAGGTATATGTATAGCGTGGAAATTGTAATCGTAGCTCGCTCGTAAAAATCCAGTCCAACCTCACAACCGATCCGACACGTTAGCCAATTTGAAATAAGTCGCCGCCTTATCGAATAACGCACGCAAGAGGGGTTGGTTTTAGGTTAGGCTATAGTTTTCGAGCGAGCGCAGCGAGCGAGGGACGCGTAAAGCTGTGTCACAAACCAACGGCTTGGCACATGGGGACATTGAAATATTCGCACCAGCCCGTGGAGCCGGAAGTCCTTATCGAATTGCGTACTGACAAAAGTTTACAGTTTATCAATAGTTTTACATAAATAGTAATATTTCCACATAGTACAGTGCAACGTGTGGTCCGAAATCGCTGACAAAATTAGGCAATAACAGGAAATATATGCAAGGCAATATAAGGTATATGTATAGCTTGGAAATTGTAATCGTAGCTCGCTCGCTCCGCTCGCTCGTAAAAATCCAGTCCAACCTCACAACCGATCTGACACGTTAACAAATTTGAAATAAGTCGCCGCCTTATCGAATAACGAACGCAAGATGGATTGGTTTTAGGTTAGGCTATAGTTTTCGAGCGAGCGCAGCGAGCGAGGGACGCGTAAAGGTGTGTCACAAACCAACGGTTTGGCACATAGGGACATTGAAATATTCGCACCAGCCGAGGAGCCGGAAGTCTTTATCGAATTGCGTACTGACGAAAGTTTACAGTTTATCAATAGTTTTACATAAATAGTAGTATTCCCACATAGTACAGTGCAACGTGTGGTCCGAAATCGCTGACAAAATTAGGCAATAACAGGAAATATATGCAAGGCAATATAAGGTATATGTATAGCTTGGAAATTGTAATCGTAGCTCGCTCGCTCCACTCGCTCGTAAAAATCCAGTCCAACCTCACAACCGATCCGACACGTTAGCAAATTTGAAATAAGTCGCCGCCTTATCGAATAACGAACGCAAGATGGATTGGTTTTAGGTTAGGCTATAGTTCTCGAGCGAGCGCAGCGAGCGAGGGACGCGTAAAGGTGTGTCACAAACCAACGGTTTGGCACATAGGGACATTGAAATATTCGCACCAGCCCGAGGAGCCGGAAGTCGTTATCGAATTGCGTACTGACGAAAGTTTACAGTTTATCAATAGTTTTACATAAATAGTAATATTTCCACATAGCAGAGTGCAACGTGTGGTCCGAAATCGCTGACTAAATTAGGCAAAAACCGGAAATATATGCAAGGCAATATAAGGTATATGTATAGCGTGGAAATTGTAATCGTAGCTCGCTCGCTCCGCTCGCTCGTATAAATCTAGTCCAACCTCACAGCCGATCCGACACGTTAGCAAATTTGAAATAAGTGTCCTCCTTATCGAATAACGAACGCAAGAGGGCTTGGTTTTATGTTAGGTAATAGTTTTCGAGCGAGCGCAGCGAGCGAGGGACGCGTAAAGGTGTGTCACAAACCAACGGCTTGGCACATAGGGACATTGAAATACTCGCACCAGCCCGAGGAGCCGGAAGTCCTTATCGAATTGCGTACTGACGAAAGTTTACAGTTTATCAATAGTTTTACATAAATAGTAATATTTCCACATAGTACAGTGCAACGTGTGGTCCGAAACCGCTGACAAAATTAGGCAATAACAGGAAATATATACAAGGTAATATAAGGTATATGTATAGCTTGGAAATTGTAATCGTTGCTCGCTCGCTCCGCTCGCTCGTAAAAATCTAGTCCAACCTCACAACCGATCCGACACGTTAGCAAATTTGAAATAAGTCGCCTCCTTGTCGAATAACGAACGCAAGAGGGATTGGTTTTAGGTTAGCCTATGGTGTTCGAGCGAGCGCAGCGAGTGAGGGACGCGTAATTGAGTGTCACAAACCAACGGTTTGGAACATAGGGACATTGAAATATTCGCAGCAGCCCGAGGAACCGCAAGTCTTTATCGAATTGCATACTGACAAAAGTTTACATTTCATCAATAGTTGTACATAAATAGTAATATTTTCACATAGTACAGTGCAACGTGTGGTCCGAAATCGCTGACAAAATTAGGCAATAACAGGAAATATATGCAAGGTAATATAAGGTATATGTATAGCTTGGAAATTGTAATCGTTGCTCGCTCGCTCCGCTCGCTCGTAAAAATCCAGTCCAACCTCACAACCGATCCGACACGTTAGCCAATTTGAAATAAGTCGCCGCCTTATCGAATAACGCACGCAAGAGGGGTTGGTTTTAGGTTAGGCTATAGTTTTCGAGCGAGCGCAGCGAGCGAGGGACGCGTAAAGGTGTGTCACAAACCAACGGCTTGGCACATAGGGACATTGAAATATTCGCACCAGCCCGAGGAGCCGGAAGTCCTTATCGAATTGCGTACTGACAAAAGTTTACAGTTTATCAATAGTTTTACATAAATAGTAATATTTCCACATAGTACAGTGCAACGTGTGGTCCGAAATCGCTGACAAAATTAGGCAAAAACAGGAAATATATGCAAGGCAATATAAGGTAATGTATAGCTTGGAAATTGTAATCGTTGCTCGCTCGCTCCGCTCGCTCGTAAAAATCTAGTCCAACCTCACAACCGATCCGACACGTTAGCAAATTTGAAATAAGTCGCCTCCTTGTCGAATAACGAACGCAAGAGGGATTGGTTTTAGGTTAGCCTATGGTGTTCGAGCGAGCGCTGCGAGTGAGGGACGCGTAATTGTGTGTCACAAACCAACGGTTTGGAACATAGGGACATTGAAATATTCGCAGCAGCCCGAGGAACCGCAAGTCTTTATCGAATTGCATACTGACAAAAGTTTACATTTCATCAATAGTTGTACATAAATAGTAATATTTTCACAAAGTACAGTGCAACGTGTGGTCCGAAATCGCTGACAAAATTAGGCAATAACAGGAAATATATGCAAGGTAATATAAGGTATATGTATAGCTTGGAAATTGTAATCGTTGCTCGCTCGCTCCGCTCGCTCGTAAAAATCCAGTCCAACCTCTCAACCGATCCGACACGTTAGCCAATTTGAAATAAGTCGCCGCCTTATCGAATAACGCACGCAAGAGGGCTTGGTTTTAGGTTAGGCTATAGTTTTCGAGCGAGCGCAGCGAGCGAGGGACGCGTAAAGGTGTGTCACAAACCAACGGCTTGGCACATAGGGACATTGAAATATTCGCACCAGCCCGAGGAGCCGGAAGTCCTTATCGAATTGCGTACTGACAAAAGTTTACAGTTTATCAATAGTTTTACATAAATAGTAATATTTCAACATAGTACAGTGCAACGTGTGGTCCGATATCGCTGACAAAATTAGGCAATAACAGGAAATATATACAAGGTAATATAAGGTATATGTATAGCTTGGAAATTGTAATCGTTGCTCGCTCGCTCCGCTCGCTCGTAAAAATCTAGTCCAACCTCACAACCGATCCGACACGTTAGCAAATTTGAAATAAGTCGCCTCCTTGTCGAATAACGAACGCAAGAGGGATTGGTTTTAGGTTAGCCTATGGTGTTCGAGCGAGCGCTGCGAGTGAGGGACGCGTAATTGTGTGTCACAAACCAACGGTTTGGAACATAGGGACATTGAAATATTCGCAGCAGCCCGAGGAACCGCAAGTCTTTATCGAATTGCATACTGACAAAAGTTTACATTTCATCAATAGTTGTACATAAATAGTAATATTTTCACATAGTACAGTGCAACGTGTGGTCCGAAATCGCTGACAAAATTAGGCAATAACAGGAAATATATGCAAGGTAATATAAGGTATATGTATAGCTTGGAAATTGTAATCGTTGCTCGCTCGCTCCGCTCGCTCGTAAAAATCCAGTCCAACCTCTCAACCGATCCGACACGTTAGCCAATTTGAAATAAGTCGCCGCCTTATCGAATAACGCACGCAAGAGGGCTTGGTTTTAGGTTAGGCTATAGTTTTCGAGCGAGCGCAGCGAGCGAGGGACGCGTAAAGGTGTGTCACAAACCAACGGCTTGGCACATAGGGACATTGAAATATTCGCACCAGCCCGAGGAGCCGGAAGTCCTTATCGAATTGCGTACTGACAAAAGTTTACAGTTTATCAATAGTTTTACATAAATAGTAATATTTCAACATAGTACAGTGCAACGTGTGGTCCGATATCGCTGACAAAATTAGGCAATAACAGGAAATATATACAAGGTAATATAAGGTATACGTATAGCTTGGAAATTGTAATCGTTGCTCGCTCGCTCCGCTCGCTCGTAAAAATCCAGTCCAACCTCACAACCGATCCGACACGTTAGCAAATTTGAAATTAGTCGCCGCCTTATCGAATAACGAACACAAGATGGATTGGTTTTAGGTTAGGCTATAGTTTTCGAGCGAGCGCAGCGAACGAGGGACGCGTAAAGGTGTGTCACAAACCAACGGTTTGGCACATAGGGACATTGAAATATTCGCACCAGCCGAGGAGCCGGAAGTCTTTATCGAATTGCGTACTGACGAAAGTTTACAGTTTATCAATAGTTTTACATAAATAGTAGTATTCCCACATAGTACAGTGCAACGTGTGGTCCGAAATCGCTGACAAAATTAGGCAATAACAGGAAATATATGCAAGGCAATATAAGGTATATGTATAGCTTGGAAATTGTAATCGTAGCTCGCTCGCTCCACTCGCTCGTAAAAATCCAGTCCAACCTCACAACCGATCCGACACGTTAGCAAATTTGAAATAAGTCGCCGCCTTATCGAATAACGAACGCAAGATGGATTGGTTTTAGGTTAGGCTATAGTTCTCGAGCGAGCGCAGCGAGCGAGGGACGCGTAAAGGTGTGTCACAAACCAACGGTTTGGCACATAGGGACATTGAAATATTCGCACCAGCCCGAGGAGCCGGAAGTCGTTATCGAATTGCGTACTGACGAAAGTTTACAGTTTATCAACAGTTTTACATAAATAGTAATATTTCCACATAGCAGAGTGCAACGTGTGGTCCGAAATCGCTGACTAAATTAGGCAAAAACCGGAAATATATGCAAGGCAATATAAGGTATATGTATAGCGTGGAAATTGTAATCGTAGCTCGCTCGCTCCGCTCGCTCGTATAAATCTAGTCCAACCTCACAGCCGATCCGACACGTTAGCAAATTTGAAATAAGTGGCCTCCTTATCGAATAACGAACGCAAGAGGGCTTGGTTTTATGTTAGGTTATAGTTTTCGAGCGAGCGCGAGGGACGCGTAAAGGTGTGTCACAAACCAACGGCTTGGCACATAGGGACATTGAAATACTCGCACCAGCCCGAGGAGCCGGAAGTCCTTATCGAATTGCGTACTGACGAAAGTTTACAGTTTATCAATAGTTTTACATAAATAGTAATATTTCCACATAGTACAGTGCAACGTGTGGTCCGAAGTCGCTGACAAAATTAGGCAATAACAGGAAATATATGCAAGGCAATATAAGGTATATGTATAGCTTGGAAATTGTAATCGTAGCTCGCTCGCTCCGCTCGCTCGTAAAAATCTAGTCCAACCTCACAACCGATCCGACACGTTAACAAATTTGAAATAAGTCGCCGCCTTATCGAATAACGAACGCAAGAGGGATTGGTTTTAGGTTAGGCTATAGTTTTCGAGCGAGCGCAGCGAGCGAGGGACGCGTAAAGGTGTGTCACAAACCAACGGCTTGGCACATAGGGACATTGAAATATTCGCACTAGCCCGAGGAGCCGGAAGTCTTTATCGAATTGCGTACTGACGAAAGTTTACAGTTTATCAATAGTTTTACACAAATAGTAATATTTCCACATAGTACAGTGCAACGTGTGGTACGATATCGCTGACTAAATTACGCAAACACCGGAAATATATGCAAGGCAATATAAGGTATATGTATAGCGTGGAAATTGTAATCGTAGGTCGCTCGCTCCGCTCGCTCGTATAAATCTAGTCCAACCTCACAACCGATCCGACACGTTAGCAAATTTGAAATAAGTCGCCTCCTTGTCGAATAACGAACGCAAGAGGGATTGGTTTTAGGTTAGGCTATAGTTTTCGAGCGAGCGCAGCGAGCGAGGGTCGCGTAAAGGTTTGTCACAAACCAACGGTTTGGCACATAGGGACATTGAAATATTCGCACCAGCCCGAGGAGCCGGAAGTCCTTATCGAATTGCGTACTGACGAAAGTTTACAGTTTATCAATAGTTTTACATAAATAGTAATATTTCCACATAGTAGAGTGCAACGTGTGGTCCGAAATCGCTGACAAAATTAGGCAATAACAGGAAATATATACAAGGTAATATAAGGTATATGTATAGCTTGGAAATTGTAATCGTTGCTCGCTCGCTCCGCTCGCTCGTAAAAATCTAGTCCAACCTCACAACCGATCCGACACGTTAGCAAATTTGAAATAAGTCGCCTCCTTGTCGAATAACGAACGCAAGAGGGATTGGTTTTAGGTTAGCCTATGGTGTTCGAGCGAGCGCTGCGAGTGAGGGACGCGTAATTGTGTGTCACAAACCAACGGTTTGGAACATAGGGACATTGAAATATTCGCAGCAGCCCGAGGAACCGCAAGTCTTTATCGAATTGCATACTGTCAAAAGTTTACATTTCATCAATAGTTGTACATAAATAGTAATATTTTCACATAGTACAGTGCAACGTGTGGTCCGAAATCGCTGACAAAATTAGGCAATAACAGGAAATATATGCAAGGTAATATAAGGTATATGTATAGCTTGGAAATTGTAATCGTTGCTCGCTCGCTCCGCTCGCTCGTAAAAATCCAGTCCAACCTCTCAACCGATCCGACACGTTAGCCAATTTGAAATAAGTCGCCGCCTTATCGAATAACGCACGCAAGAGGGCTTGGTTTTAGGTTAGGCTATAGTTTTCGAGCGAGCGCAGCGAGCGAGGGACGCGTAAAGGTGTGTCACAAACCAACGGCTTGGCACATAGGGACATTGAAATATTCGCACCAGCCCGAGGAGCCGGAAGTCCTTATCGAATTGCGTACTGACGAAAGTTTACAGTTTATCAATAGTTTTACATAAATAGTAATATTTCCACATAGTACAGTGCAACGTGTGGTCCGAAATCGCTGACAAAATTAGGCAATAACAGGAAATATATGCAAGGCAATATAAGGTATATGTATAGCTTGGAAATTGTAATCGTAGCTCGCTCGCTCCGCTCGCTCGTAAAAATCCAGTCCAACCTCACAACCGATCCGACACGTTAGCAAATTTGAAATACGTCGCCGCCTTATCGAATAACGAACGCAAGATGGATTGGTTTTAGGTTAGGCTATAGTCTCCGAGCGAGCGCAGCGAGCGAGGGACGCGTAAAGGTGTGTCACGAACCAACGGTTTGGCACATAGGGACATTGAAATATTCGCACCAGCCCGAGGAGCCGGAAGTCTTTATCGAATTGCGTACTGACGAAAGTTTACAGTTTATCAATAGTTTTACATAAATAGTAGTATTCCCACATAGTACAGTGCAACGTGTGGTCCGAAATCGCTGACAAAATTAGGCAATAACAGGAAATATATGCAAGGCAATATAAGGTATATGTATAGCTTGGAAATTGTAATCGTAGCTCGCTCGCTCCACTCGCTCGTAAAAATCCAGTCCAACCTCACAACCGATCCGACACGTTAGCAAATTTGAAATAAGTCGCCGCCTTATCGAATAACGAACGCAAGATGGATTGGTTTTAGGTTAGGCTATAGTTCTCGAGCGAGCGCAGCGAGCGAGGGACGCGTAAAGGTGTGTCACAAACCAACGGTTTGGCACATAGGGACATTGAAATATTCGCACCAGCCCGAGGAGCCGGAAGTCGTTATCGAATTGCGTACTGACGAAAGTTTACAGTTTATCAATAGTTTTACATAAATAGTAATATTTCCACATAGCAGAGTGCAACGTGTGGTCCGAAATCGCTGACTAAATTAGGCAAAAACCGGAAATATATGCAAGGCAATATAAGGTATATGTATAGCGTGGAAATTGTAATCGTAGCTCGCTCGCTCCGCTCGCTCGTATAAATCTAGTCCAACCTCACAGCCGATCCGACACGTTAGCAAATTTGAAATAAGTGTCCTCCTTATCGAATAACGAACGCAAGAGGGCTTGGTTTTAGGTTAGCCTATGGTGTTCGAGCGAGCGCAGCGAGTGAGGGACGCGTAATTGTGTGTCACAAACCAACGGTTTGGAACATAGGGACATTGAAATATTCGCAGCAGCCCGAGGAACCGCAAGTCTTTATCGAATTGCATACTGACAAAAGTTTACATTTCATCAATAGTTGTACATAAATAGTAATATTTTCACATAGTACAGTGCAACGTGTGGTCCGAAATCGCTGACAAAATTAGGCAAAAACCGGAAATATGTGCAAGGCAATATAAGGTATATGTATAGCGTGGAAATTGTAATCGTAGCTCGCTCGCTCCGCTCGCTCGTATAAATCTAGTCCAACCTCACAGACGATCCGACACGTTAGCAAATTTGAAATAAGTGGCCTCCTTATCGAATAACGAACGCAAGAGGGCTTGGTTTTATGTTAGGTTATAGTTTTCGAGCGAGCGCAGCGAGCGAGGGACGCGTAAAGGTGTGTCACAAACCAACGGTTTGGCACATAGGGACATTGAAATATTCGCACCAGCCCGAGGAGCCGGAAGTCCTTATCGAATTGCGTACTGACGAAAGTTTACAGTTTATCAATAGTTTTACATAAATAGTAATATTTCCACATAGTACAGTGCAACGTGTGGTCCGAAGTCGCTGACAAAATTAGGCAATAACAGGAAATATATGCAAGGCAATATAAGGTATATGTATAGCTTGGAAATTGTAATCGTAGCTCGCTCGCTCCGCTCGCTCGTAAAAATCTAGTCCAACCTCACAACCGATCCGACACGTTAACAAATTTGAAATAAGTCGCCGCCTTATCGAATAACGAACGCAAGAGGGATTGGTTTTAGGTTAGGCTATAGTTTTCGAGCGAGCGCAGCGAGCGAGGGTCGCGTAAAGGTTTGTCACAAACCAACGGTTTGGCACATAGGGACATTGAAATATTCGCACCAGCCCGAGGAGCCGGAAGTCCTTATCGAATTGCGTACTGACGAAAGTTTACAGTTTATCAATAGTTTTACATAAATAGTAATATTTCCACATAGTAGAGTGCAACGTGTGGTCCGAAATCGCTGACAAAATTAGGCAATAACAGGAAATATATACAAGGTAATATAAGGTATATGTATAGCTTGGAAATTGTAATCGTTGCTCGCTCGCTCCGCTCGCTCGTAAAAATCTAGTCCAACCTCACAACCGATCCGACACGTTAGCCAATTTGAAATAAGTCGTCTCCTTATCGAATAACGAACGCAAGAGGGCTTGGTCTTAGGTTAGGCTATAGTTTTCGAGCGAGCGCAGCGAGCGAGGGACGCGTAAAGGTGTGTCACAAACCAACGGTTTGGCACATAGGGACATTGAAATATTCGCACCAGCCCGAGGAGCCGGAAGTCTTTATCGAATTGCGTACTGACGAAAGTTTACAGTTTATCAATAGTTTTACATAAATAGTAGTATTCCCACATAGTACAGTGCAACGTGTGGTCCGAAATCGCTGACAAAATTAGGCAATAACAGGAAATATATGCAAGGCAATATAAGGTATATGTATAGCTTGGAAATTGTAATCGTAGCTCGCTCGCTCCGCTCGCTCGTAAAAATCCAGTCCAACCTCACAACCGATCCGACACGTTAGCAAATTTGAAATAAGTCGCCGCCTTATCGAATAACGAACGCAAGATGGATTGGTTTTAGGTTAGGCTATAGTTCTCGAGCGAGCGCAGCGAGCGAGGGACGCGTAAAGGTGTGTCACAAACCAACGGTTTGGCACATAGGGACATTGAAATATTCGCACCAGCCCGAGGAGCCGGAAGTCTTTATCGAATTGCGTACTGACGAAAGTTTACAGTTTATCAATAGTTTTACATAAATAGTAATATTTCCACATAGCAGAGTGCAACGTGTGGTCCGAAATCGCTGACTAAATTAGGCAAAAACCGGAAATATATGCAAGGCAATATAAGGTATATGTATAGCGTGGAAATTGTAATCGTAGCTCGCTCGCTCCGCTCGCTCGTATAAATCTAGTCCAACCTCACAGCCGATCCGACACGTTAGCAAATTTGAAATAAGTGTCCTCCTTATCGAATAACGAACGCAAGAGGGCTTGGTTTTAGGTTAGCCTATGGTGTTCGAGCGAGCGCAGCGAGTGAGGGACGCGTAATTGTGTGTCACAAACCAACGGTTTGGAACATAGGGACATTGAAATATTCGCAGCAGCCCGAGGAACCGCAAGTCTTTATCGAATTGCATACTGACAAAAGTTTACATTTCATCAATAGTTGTACATAAATAGTAATATTTTCACATAGTACAGTGCAACGTGTGGTCCGAAATCGCTGACAAAATTAGGCAAAAACCGGAAATATGTGCAAGGCAATATAAGGTATATGTATAGCGTGGAAATTGTAATCGTAGCTCGCTCGCTCCGCTCGCTCGTATAAATCTAGTCCAACCTCACAGACGATCCGACACGTTAGCAAATTTGAAATAAGTGGCCTCCTTATCGAATAACGAACGCAAGAGGGCTTGGTTTTATGTTAGGTTATAGTTTTCGAGCGAGCGCAGCGAGCGAGGGACGCGTAAAGGTGTGTCACAAACCAACGGCTTGGCACATAGGGACATTGAAATACTCGCACCAGCCCGAGGAGCCGGAAGTCCTTATCGAATTGCGTACTGACGAAAGTTTACAGTTTATCAATAGTTTTACATAAATAGTAATATTTCCACATAGTACAGTGCAACGTGTGGTCCGAAGTCGCTGACAAAATTAGGCAATAACAGGAAATATATGCAAGGCAATATACGGTATATGTATAGCTTGGAAATTGTAATCGTAGCTCGCTCGCTCCGCTCGCTCGTAAAAATCTAGTCCAACCTCACAACCGATCCGACACGTTAACAAATTTGAAATAAGTCGCCGCCTTATCGAATAACGAACGCAAGAGGGATTGGTTTTAGGTTAGGCTATAGTTTTCGAGCGAGCGCAGCGAGCGAGGGTCGCGTAAAGGTTTGTCACAAACCAACGGTTTGGCACATAGGGACATTGAAATATTCGCACCATCCCGAGGAGCCGGAAGTCCTTATCGAATTGCGTACTGACGAAAGTTTACAGTTTATCAATAGTTTTACATAAATAGTAATATTTCCACATAGTAGAGTGCAACGTGTGGTCCGAAATCGCTGACAAAATTAGGCAATAACAGGAAATATATACAAGGTAATATAAGGTATATGTATAGCTTGGAAATTGTAATCGTTGCTCGCTCGCTCCGCTCGCTCGTAAAAATCTAGTCCAACCTCACAACCGATCCGACACGTTAGCAAATTTGAAATAAGTCGCCTCCTTGTCGAATAACGAACGCAAGAGGGATTGGTTTTAGGTTAGCCTATGGTGTTCGAGCGAGCGCTGCGAGTGAGGGACGCGTAATTGTGTGTCACAAACCAACGGTTTGGAACATAGGGACATTGAAATATTCGCAGCAGCCCGAGGAACCGCAAGTCTTTATCGAATTGCATACTGACAAAAGTTTACATTTCATCAATAGTTGTACATAAATAGTAATATTTTCACATAGTACAGTGCAACGTGTGGTCCGAAATCGCTGACAAAATTAGGCAATAACAGGAAATATATGCAAGGTAATATAAGGTATATGTATAGCTTGGAAATTGTAATCGTTGCTCGCTCGCTCCGCTCGCTCGTAAAAATCCAGTCCAACCTCTCAACCGATCCGACACGTTAGCCAATTTGAAATAAGTCGCCGCCTTATCGAATAACGCACGCAAGAGGGCTTGGTTTTAGGTTAGGCTATAGTTTTCGAGCGAGCGCAGCGAGCGAGGGACGCGTAAAGGTGTGTCACAAACCAACGGCTTGGCCCATAGGGACATTGAAATATTCGCACCAGCCCGAGGAGCCGGAAGTCCTTATCGAATTGCGTACTGACAAAAGTTTACAGTTTATCAATAGTTTTACATAAATAGTAATATTTCAACATAGTACAGTGCAACGTGTGGTCCGATATCGCTGACAAAATTAGGCAATAACAGGAAATATATACAAGGTAATATAAGGTATACGTATAGCTTGGAAATTGTAATCGTTGCTCGCTCGCTCCGCTCGCTCGTAAAAATCCAGTCCAACCTCACAACCGATCCGACACGTTAGCCAATTTGAAATAAGTCGCCGCCTTATCGAATAACGCACGCAAGAGGGCTTGGTTTTAGGTTAGGCTATAGTTTTCGAGCGAGCGCAGCGAGCGAGGGACGCGTAAAGGTGTGTCACAAACCAACGGCTTGGCACATAGGGACATTGAAATATTCGCACCAGCCCGAGGAGCCGGAAGTCCTTATCGAATTGCGTACTGACAAAAGTTTACAGTTTATCAATAGTTTTACATAAATAGTAATATTTCAACATAGTACAGTGCAACGTGTGGTCCGATATCGCTGACAAAATTAGGCAATAACAGGAAATATATACAAGGTAATATAAGGTATACGTATAGCTTGGAAATTGTAATCGTTGCTCGCTCGCTCCGCTCGCTCGTAAAAATCCAGTCCAACCTCACAACCGATCCGACACGTTAGCAAATTTGAAATAAGTCGCCGCCTTATCGAATAACGAACGCAAGATGGATTGGTTTTAGGTTAGGCTATAGTTTTCGAGCGAGCGCAGCGAACCAGGGACGCGTAAAGGTGTGTCACAAACCAACGGTTTGGCACATAGGGACATTGAAATATTCGCACCAGCCGAGGAGCCGGAAGTCTTTATCGAATTGCGTACTGACGAAAGTTTACAGTTTATCAATAGTTTTACATAAATAGTAGTATTCCCACATAGTACAGTGCAACGTGTGGTCCGAAATCGCTGACAAAATTAGGCAATAACAGGAAATATATGCAAGGCAATATAAGGTATATGTATAGCTTGGAAATTGTAATCGTAGCTCGCTCGCTCCACTCGCTCGTAAAAATCCAGTCCAACCTCACAGCCGATCCGACACGTTAGCAAATTTGAAATAAGTGGCCTCCTTATCGAATAACGAACGCAAGAGGGCTTGGTTTTATGTTAGGTTATAGTTTTCGAGCGAGCGCAGCGAGCGAGGGACGCGTAAAGGTGTGTCACAAACCAACGGCTTGGCACATAGGGACATTGAAATACTCGCACCAGCCCGAGGAGCCGGAAGTCCTTATCGAATTGCGTACTGACGAAAGTTTACAGTTTATCAATAGTTTTACATAAATAGTAATATTTCCACATAGTACAGTGCAACGTGTGGTCCGAAGTCGCTGACAAAATTAGGCAATAACAGGAAATATATGCAAGGCAATATAAGGTATATGTATAGCTTGGAAATTGTAATCGTAGCTCGCTCGCTCCGCTCGCTCGTAAAAATCTAGTCCAACCTCACAACCGATCCGACACGTTAACAAATTTGAAATAAGTCGCCGCCTTATCGAATAACGAACGCAAGAGGGATTGGTTTTAGGTTAGGCTATAGTTCTCGAGCGAGCGCAGCGAGCGAGGGACGCGTAAAGGTGTGTCACAAACCAACGGTTTGGCACATAGGGACATTGAAATATTCGCACCAGCCCGAGGAGCCGGAAGTCGTTATCGAATTGCGTACTGACGAAAGTTTACAGTTTATCAATAGTTTTACATAAATAGTAATATTTCCACATAGCAGAGTGCAACGTGTGGTCCGAAATCGCTGACTAAATTAGGCAAAAACCGGAAATATATGCAAGGCAATATAAGGTATATGTATAGCGTGGAAATTGTAATCGTAGCTCGCTCGCTCCGCTCGCTCGTATAAATCTAGTCCAACCTCACAGCCGATCCGACACGTTAGCAAATTTGAAATAAGTGTCCTCCTTATCGAATAACGAACGCAAGAGGGCTTGGTTTTAGGTTAGCCTATGGTGTTCGAGCGAGCGCAGCGAGTGAGGGACGCGTAATTGTGTGTCACAAACCAACGGTTTGGAACATAGGGACATTGAAATATTCGCAGCAGCCCGAGGAACCGCAAGTCTTTATCGAATTGCATACTGACAAAAGTTTACATTTCATCAATAGTTGTACATAAATAGTAATATTTTCACATAGTACAGTGCAACGTGTGGTCCGAAATCGCTGACAAAATTAGGCAAAAACCGGAAATATGTGCAAGGCAATATAAGGTATATGTATAGCGTGGAAATTGTAATCGTAGCTCGCTCGCTCCGCTCGCTCGTATAAATCTAGTCCAACCTCACAGCCGATCCGACACGTTAGCAAATTTGAAATAAGTCGCCTCCTTATCGAATAACGAACGCAAGAGGGCTTGGTTTTATGTTAGGCTATAGTTTTCGAGCGAGCGCAGCGAGCGAGGGACGCGTAAAGGTGTGTCACAAACCAACGGCTTGGCACATAGGGACATTGAAATACTCGCACCAGCCCGAGGAGCCGGAAGTCCTTATCGAATTGCGTACTGACGAAAGTTTACAGTTTATCAATAGTTTTACATAAATAGTAATATTTCCACATAGTACAGTGCAACGTGTGGTCCGAAGTCGCTGACAAAATTAGGCAATAACAGGAAATATATGCAAGGCAATATACGGTATATGTATAGCTTGGAAATTGTAATCGTAGCTCGCTCGCTCCGCTCGCTCGTAAAAATCTAGTCCAACCTCACAACCGATCCGACACGTTAACAAATTTGAAATAAGTCGCCGCCTTATCGAATAACGAACGCAAGAGGGATTGGTTTTAGGTTAGGCTATAGTTTTCGAGCGAGCGCAGCGAGCGAGGGACGCGTAAAGGTGTGTCACAAACCAACGGCTTGGCACATAGGGACATTGAAATACTCGCACCAGCCCGAGGAGCCGGAAGTCCTTATCGAATTGCGTACTGACGAAAGTTTACAGTTTATCAATAGTTTTACATAAATAGTAATATTTCCACATAGTACAGTGCAACGTGTGGTCCGAAGTCGCTGACAAAATTAGGCAATAACAGGAAATATATGCAAGGCAATATAAGGTATATGTATAGCTTGGAAATTGTAATCGTAGCTCGCTCGCTCCGCTCGCTCGTAAAAATCTAGTCCAACCTCACAACCGATCCGACACGTTAACAAATTTGAAATAAGTCGCCGCCTTATCGAATAACGAACGCAAGAGGGATTGGTTTTAGGTTAGGCTATAGTTTTCGAGCGAGCGCAGCGAGCGAGGGTCGCGTAAAGGTTTGTCACAAACCAACGGTTTGGCACATAGGGACATTGAAATATTCGCACCAGCCCGAGGAGCCGGAAGTCTTTATCGAATTGCGTACTGACGAAAGTTTACAGTTTATCAATAGTTTTACATAAATAGTAATATTTCCACATAGTAGAGTGCAACGTGTGGTCCGAAATCGCTGACAAAATTAGGCAATAACAGGAAATATATACAAGGTAATATAAGGTATATGTATAGCTTGGAAATTGTAATCGTTGCTCGCTCGCTCCGCTCGCTCGTAAAAATCTAGTCCAACCTCACAACCGATCCGACACGTTAGCCAATTTGAAATAAGTCGTCTCCTTATCGAATAACGAACGCAAGAGGGCTTGGTCTTAGGTTAGGCTATAGTTTTCGAGCGAGCGCAGCGAGCGAGGGACGCGTAAAGGTGTGTCACAAACCAACGGTTTGGCACATAGGGACATTGAAATATTCGCACCAGCCCGAGGAGCCGGAAGTCTTTATCGAATTGCGTACTGACGAAAGTTTACAGTTTATCAATAGTTTTACATAAATAGTAGTATTCCCACATAGTACAGTGCAACGTGTGGTCCGAAATCGCTGACAAAATTAGGCAATAACAGGAAATATATGCAAGGCAATATAAGGTATATGTATAGCTTGGAAATTGTAATCGTAGCTCGCTCGCTCCGCTCGCTCGTAAAAATCCAGTCCAACCTCACAACCGATCCGACACGTTAGCAAATTTGAAATAAGTCGCCGCCTTATCGAATAACGAACGCAAGATGGATTGGTTTTAGGTTAGGCTATAGTTTTCGAGCGAGCGCAGCGAGCGAGGGACGCGTAAAGGTGTGTCACAAACCAACGGTTTGGCACATAGGGACATTGAAATATTCGCACCAGCCCGAGGAGCCGGAAGTCGTTATCGAATTGCGTACTGACGAAAGTTTACAGTTTATCAATAGTTTTACATAAATAGTAATATTTCCACATAGCAGAGTGCAACGTGTGGTCCGAAATCGCTGACTAAATTAGGCAAAAACCGGAAATATATGCAAGGCAATATAAGGTATATGTATAGCGTGGAAATTGTAATCGTAGCTCGCTCGCTCCGCTCGCTCGTATAAATCTAGTCCAACCTCACAGCCGATCCGACACGTTAGCAAATTTGAAATAAGTGTCCTTCTTATCGAATAACGAACGAAAGAGGGCTTGGTTTTAGGTTAGCCTATGGTGTTCGAGCGAGCGCAGCGAGTGAGGGACGCGTAATTGTGTGTCACAAACCAACGGTTTGGAACATAGGGACATTGAAATATTCGCAGCAGCCCGAGGAACCGCAAGTCTTTATCGAATTGCATACTGACAAAAGTTTACATTTCATCAATAGTTGTACATAAATAGTAATATTTTCACATAGTACAGTGCAACGTGTGGTCCGAAATCGCTGACAAAATTAGGCAAAAACCGGAAATATGTGCAAGGCAATATAAGGTATATGTATAGCGTGGAAATTGTAATCGTAGCTCGCTCGCTCCGCTCGCTCGTATAAATCTAGTCCAACCTCACAGACGATCCGACACGTTAGCAAATTTGAAATAAGTGGCCTCCTTATCGAATAACGAACGCAAGAGGGCTTGGTTTTATGTTAGGTTATAGTTTTCGAGCGAGCGCAGCGAGCGAGGGACGCGTAAAGGTGTGTCACAAACCAACGGCTTGGCACATAGGGACATTGAAATACTCGCACCAGCCCGAGGAGCCGGAAGTCCTTATCGAATTGCGTACTGACGAAAGTTTACAGTTTATCAATAGTTTTACATAAATAGTAATATTTCCACATAGTACAGTGCAACGTGTGGTCCGAAGTCGCTGACAAAATTAGGCAATAACAGGAAATATATGCAAGGCAATATAAGGTATATGTATAGCTTGGAAATTGTAATCGTAGCTCGCTCGCTCCGCTCGCTCGTAAAAATCTAGTCCAACCTCACAACCGATCCGACACGTTAACAAATTTGAAATAAGTCGCCGCCTTATCGAATAACGAACGCAAGAGGGATTGGTTTTAGGTTAGGCTATAGTTTTCGAGCGAGCGCAGCGAGCGAGGGTCGCGTAAAGGTTTGTCACAAACCAACGGTTTGGCACATAGGGACATTGAAATATTCGCACCAGCCCGAGGAGCCGGAAGTCCTTATCGAATTGCGTACTGACGAAAGTTTACAGTTTATCAATAGTTTTACATAAATAGTAATATTTCCACATAGTAGAGTGCAACGTGTGGTCCGAAATCGCTGACAAAATTAGGCAATAACAGGAAATATATACAAGGTAGTATAAGGTATATGTATAGCTTGGAAATTGTAATCGTTGCTCGCTCGCTCCGCTCGCTCGTAAAAATCTAGTCCAACCTCACAACCGATCCGACACGTTAGCAAATTTGAAATAAGTCGCCTCCTTGTCGAATAACGAACGCAAGAGGGATTGGTTTTAGGTTAGCCTATGGTGTTCGAGCGAGCGCTGCGAGTGAGGGACGCGTAATTGTGTGTCACAAACCAACGGTTTGGAACATAGGGACATTGAAATATTCGCAGCAGCCCGAGGAACCGCAAGTCTTTATCGAATTGCATACTGACAAAAGTTTACATTTCATCAATAGTTGTACATAAATAGTAATATTTTCACATAGTACAGTGCAACGTGTGGTCCGAAATCGCTGACAAAATTAGGCAATAACAGGAAATATATGCAAGGTAATATAAGGTATATGTATAGCCTGGAAATTGTAATCGTTGCTCGCTCGCTCCGCTCGCTCGTAAAAATCCAGTCCAACCTCTCAACCGATCCGACACGTTAGCCAATTTGAAATAAGTCGCCGCCTTATCGAATAACGCACGCAAGAGGGCTTGGTTTTAGGTTAGGCTATAGTTTTCGAGCGAGCGCAGCGAGCGAGGGACGCGTAAAGGTGTGTCACAAACCAACGGCTTGGCACATAGGGACATTGAAATATTCGCACCAGCCCGAGGAGCCGGAAGTCCTTATCGAATTGCGTACTGACAAAAGTTTACAGTTTATCAATAGTTTTACATAAATAGTAATATTTCAACATAGTACAGTGCAACGTGTGGTCCGATATCGCTGACAAAATTAGGCAATAACAGGAAATATATACAAGGTAATATAAGGTATACGTATAGCTTGGAAATTGTAATCGTTGCTCGCTCGCTCCGCTCGCTCGTAAAAATCCAGTCCAACCTCACAACCGATCCGACACGTTAGCAAATTTGAAATAAGTCGCCGCCTTATCGAATAACGAACGCAAGATGGATTGGTTTTAGGTTAGGCTATAGTTTTCGAGCGAGCGCAGCGAACCAGGGACGCGTAAAGGTGTGTCACAAACCAACGGTTTGGCACATAGGGACATTGAAATATTCGCACCAGCCGAGGAGCCGGAAGTCTTTATCGAATTGCGTACTGACGAAAGTTTACAGTTTATCAATAGTTTTACATAAATAGTAGTATTCCCACATAGTACAGTGCAACGTGTGGTCCGAAATCGCTGACAAAATTAGGCAATAACAGGAAATATATGCAAGGCAATATAAGGTATATGTATAGCTTGGAAATTGTAATCGTAGCTCGCTCGCTCCACTCGCTCGTAAAAATCCAGTCCAACCTCACAGCCGATCCGACACGTTAGCAAATTTGAAATAAGTGGCCTCCTTATCGAATAACGAACGCAAGAGGGCTTGGTTTTATGTTAGGTTATAGTTTTCGAGCGAGCGCAGCGAGCGAGGGACGCGTAAAGGTGTGTCACAAACCAACGGCTTGGCACATAGGGACATTGAAATACTCGCACCAGCCCGAGGAGCCGGAAGTCCTTATCGAATTGCGTACTGACGAAAGTTTACAGTTTATCAATAGTTTTACATAAATAGTAATATTTCCACATAGTACAGTGCAACGTGTGGTCCGAAGTCGCTGACAAAATTAGGCAATAACAGGAAATATATGCAAGGCAATATAAGGTATATGTATAGCTTGGAAATTGTAATCGTAGCTCGCTCGCTCCGCTCGCTCGTAAAAATCTAGTCCAACCTCACAACCGATCCGACACGTTAACAAATTTGAAATAAGTCGCCGCCTTATCGAATAACGAACGCAAGAGGGATTGGTTTTAGGTTAGGCTATAGTTTTCGAGCGAGCGCAGCGAGCGAGGGACGCGTAAAGGTGTGTCACAAACCAACGGCTTGGCACATAGGGACATTGAAATATTCGCACCAGCCCGAGGAGCCGGAAGTCCTTATCGAATTGCGTACTGACGAAAGTTTACAGTTTATCAATAGTTTTACATAAATAGTAATATTTCCACATAGTAGAGTGCAACGTGTGGTCCGAAATCGCTGACAAAATTAGGCAATAACAGGAAATATATACAAGGTAATATAAGGTATATGTATAGCTTGGAAATTGTAATCGTTGCTCGCTCGCTCCGCTCGCTCGTAAAAATCTAGTCCAACCTCACAACCGATCCGACACGTTAGCAAATTTGAAATAAGTCGCCTCCTTGTCGAATAACGAACGCAAGAGGGATTGGTTTTAGGTTAGCCTATGGTGTTCGAGCGAGCGCTGCGAGTGAGGGACGCGTAATTGTGTGTCACAAACCAACGGTTTGGAACATAGGGACATTGAAATATTCGCAGCAGCCCGAGGAACCGCAAGTCTTTATCGAATTGCATACTGACAAAAGTTTACATTTCATCAATAGTTTTACATAAATAGTAATATTTTCACATAGTACAGTGCAACGTGTGGTCCGAAATCGCTGACAAAATTAGGCAATAACAGGAAATATATGCAAGGTAATATAAGGTATATGTATAGCTTGGAAATTGTAATCGTTGCTCGCTCGCTCCGCTCGCTCGTAAAAATCCAGTCCAACCTCTCAACCGATCCGACACGTTAGCCAATTTGAAATAAGTCGCCGCCTTATCGAATAACGCACGCAAGAGGGCTTGGTTTTAGGTTAGGCTATAGTTTTCGAGCGAGCGCAGCGAGCGAGGGACGCGTAAAGGTGTGTCACAAACCAACGGCTTGGCACATAGGGACATTGAAATATTCGCACCAGCCCGAGGAGCCGGAAGTCCTTATCGAATTGCGTACTGACAAAAGTTTACAGTTTATCAATAGTTTTACATAAATAGTAATATTTCCACATAGTACAGTGCAACATGAGGTCCGATATCGCTCACAAAATTAGGTAATCCCCGGAAATATATGCAAGGTAATATAAGGTTTACGTATAGCTTGGAAATTGTAATCGTTGCTCGCTCGCTCCGCTCGCTCGTAAAAATCCAGTCCAACCTCACAACCGATCCGACACGTTAGCAAATTTGAAATAAGTCGCCGCCTTATCGAATAACGAACGCAAGATGGATTGGTTTTAGGTTAGGCTATAGTTTTCGAGCGTGCGAGGGACGCGTAAAGGTGTGTCACAAACCAACGGTTTGGCACATAGGGACATTGAAATATTCGCACCAGCCGAGGAGCCGGAAGTCTTTATCGAATTGCGTACTGACGAAAGTTTACAGTTTATCAATAGTTTTACATAAATAGTAATATTCCCACATAGTACAGTGCAACGTGTGGTCCGAAATCGCTGACAAAATTAGGCAATAACAGGAAATATATGCAAGGCAATATAAGGTATATGTATAGCTTGGAAATTGTAATCGTAGCTCGCTCGCTCCACTCGCTCGTAAAAATCCAGTCCAACCTCACAACCGATCCGACACGTTAGCAAATTTGAAATAAGTCGCCGCCTTATCGAATAACGAACGCAAGATGGATTGGTTTTAGGTTAGGCTATAGTTCTCGAGCGAGCGCAGCGAGCGAGGGACGCGTAAAGGTGTGTCACAAACCAACGGTTTGGCACATAGGGACATTGAAATATTCGCACCAGCCCGAGGAGCCGGAAGTCGTTATCGAATTGCGTACTGACGAAAGTTTACAGTTTATCAACAGTTTTAGATAAATAGTAATATTTCCACATAGCAGAGTGCAACGTGTGGTCCGAAATCGCTGACTAAATTAGGCAAAAGCCGGAAATATATGCAAGGCAATATAAGGTATATGTATAGCGTGGAAATTGTAATCGTAGCTCGCTCGCTCCGCTCGCTCGTATAAATCTAGTCCAACCTCACAGCCGATCCGACACGTTAGCAAATTTGAAATAAGTGGCCTCCTTATCGAATAACGAACGCAAGAGGGCTTGGTTTTATGTTAGGTTATAGTTTTCGAGCGAGCGCAGCGAGCGAGGGACGCGTAAAGGTGTGTCACAAACCAACGGCTTGGCACATAGGGACATTGAAATACTCGCACCAGCCCGAGGAGCCGGAAGTCCTTATCGAATTGCGTACTGACGAAAGTTTACAGTTTATCAATAGTTTTACATAAATAGTAATATTTCCACATAGTACAGTGCAACGTGTGGTCCGAAGTCGCTGACAAAATTAGGCAATAACAGGAAATATATGCAAGGCAATATAAGGTATATGTATAGCTTGGAAATTGTAATCGTAGCTCGCTCGCTCCGCTCGCTCGTAAAAATCTAGTCCAACCTCACAACCGATCCGACACGTTAACAAATTTGAAATAAGTCGCCGCCTTATCGAATAACGAACGCAAGAGGGATTGGTTTTAGGTTAGGCTATAGTTTTCGAGCGAGCGCAGCGAGCGAGGGACGCGTAAAGGTGTGTCACAAACCAACGGCTTGGCACATAGGGACATTGAAATATTCGCACTAGCCCGAGGAGCCGGAAGTCTTTATCGAATTGCGTACTGACGAAAGTTTACAGTTTATCAATAGTTTTACACAAATAGTAATATTTCCACATAGTACAGTGCAACGTGTGGTGCGATATCGCTGACTAAATTACGCAAACACCGGAAATATATGCAAGGCAATATAAGGTATATGTATAGCGTGGAAATTGTAATCGTAGCTCGCTCGCTCCGCTCGCTCGTATAAATCTAGTCCAACCTCACAACCGATCCGACACGTTAGCAAATTTGAAATAAGTCGCCTCCTTGTCGAATAACGAACGCAAGAGGGATTGGTTTTAGGTTAGGCTATAGTTTTCGAGCGAGCGCAGCGAGCGAGGGTCGCGTAAAGGTTTGTCACAAACCAACGGTTTGGCACATAGGGACATTGAAATATTCGCACCAGCCCGAGGAGCCGGAAGTCCTTATCGAATTGCGTACTGACGAAAGTTTACAGTTTATCAATAGTTTTACATAAATAGTAATATTTCCACATAGTAGAGTGCAACGTGTGGTCCGAAATCGCTGACAAAATTAGGCAATAACAGGAAATATATACAAGGTAATATAAGGTATATGTATAGCTTGGAAATTGTAATCGTTGCTCGCTCGCTCCGCTCGCTCGTAAAAATCTAGTCCAACCTCACAACCGATCCGACACGTTAGCAAATTTGAAATAAGTCGCCTCCTTGTCGAATAACGAACGCAAGAGGGATTGGTTTTAGGTTAGCCTATGGTGTTCGAGCGAGCGCTGCGAGTGAGGGACGCGTAATTGTGTGTCACAAACCAACGGTTTGGAACATAGGGACATTGAAATATTCGCAGCAGCCCGAGGAACCGCAAGTCTTTATCGAATTGCATACTGACAAAACTTTACATTTCATCAATATTTGTACATAAATAGTAATATTTTCACATAGTACAGTGCAACGTGTGGTCCGAAATCGCTGACAAAATTAGGCAATAACAGGAAATATATGCAAGGTAATATAAGGTATATGTATAGCTTGGAAATTGTAATCGTTGCTCGCTCGCTCCGCTCGCTCGTAAAAATCCAGTCCAACCTCTCAACCGATCCGACACGTTAGCCAATTTGAAATAAGTCGCCTCCTTATCGAATAACGCACGCAAGAGGGCTTGGTTTTAGGTTAGGCTATAGTTTTCGAGCGAGCGCAGCGAGCGAGGGACGCGTAAAGGTGTGTCACAAACCAACGGCTTGGCACATAGGGACATTGAAATATTCGCACCAGCCCGAGGAGCCGGAAGTCCTTATCGAATTGCGTACTGACAAAAGTTTACAGTTTATCAATAGTTTTACATAAATAGTAATATTTCAACATAGTACAGTGCAACGTGTGGTCCGATATCGCTGACAAAATTAGGCAAAAACAGGAAATATATGCAAGGCAATATAAGGTATATGTATAGCTTGGAAATTGTAATCGTTGCTCGCTCGCTCCGCTCGCTCGTAAAAATCCAGTCCAACCTCACAACCGATCCGACACGTTAGCAAATTTGAAATAAGTGGTCTCCTTATCGAATAACGAACGCAAGAGGGCTTGGTTTTATGTTAGGTTATAGTTTTCGAGCGAGCGCAGCGAGCGAGGGACGCGTAAAGGTGTGTCACAAACCAACGGCTTGGCACATAGGGACATTGAAATACTCGCACCAGCCCGAGGAGCCGGAAGTCCTTATCGAATTGCGTACTGACGAAAGTTTACAGTTTATCAATAGTTTTACATAAATAGTAATATTTCCACATAGTACAGTGCAACGTGTGGTCCGAAATCGCTGACAAAATTAGGCAATAACAGGAAATATATGCAAGGCAATATAAGGTATATGTATAGCTTGGAAATTGTAATCGTAGCTCTCTCGCTCCGCTCGCTCGTAAAAATCCAGTCCAACCTCACAACCGATCCGACACGTTAGCAAATTTGAAATAAGTCGTCTCCTTATCGAATAACGAACGCAAGAGGGCTTGGTCTTAGGTTAGGCTATAGTTTTCGAGCGAGCGCAGCGAGCGAGGGACGCGTAAAGGTGTGTCACAAACCAACGGCTTGGCACATAGGGACATTGAAATATTCGCACCAGCCCGAGGAGCCGGAAGTCCTTATCGAATTGCGTACTGACGAAAGTTTACATTTCATCAATAGTTGTACATAAATAGTAATATTTTCACATAGTACAGTGCAACGTGTGGTCCGAAATCGCTGACAAAATTTGGCAATAACAGGAAATATATGCAAGGTAATATAAGGTATATGTATAGCTTGGAAATTGTAATCGTTGCTCGCTCGCTCCGCTCGCTCGTAAAAATCCAGTCCAACCTCTCAACCGATCCGACACGTTAGCTAATTTGAAATAAGTCGCCGCCTTATCGAATAACGCACGCAAGAGGGCTTGGTTTTAGGTTAGGCTATAGTTTTCGAGCGAGCGAGGGACGCGTAAAGGTGTGTCACAAACCAACGGCTTGGCACATAGGGACATTGAAATATTCGCACCAGCCCGAGGAGCCGGAAGTCCTTATCGAATTGCGTACTGACAAAAGTTTACAGTTTATCAATAGTTTTACATAAATAGTAATATTTCAACATAGTACAGTGCAACGTGTGGTCCGATATCGCTGACAAAATTAGGCAAAAACAGGAAATATATGCAAGGCAATATAAGGTATATGTATAGCTTGGAAATTGTAATCGTTGCTCGCTCGCTCCGCTCGCTCGTAAAAATCTAGTCCAACCTCACAACCGATCCGACACGTTAACAAATTTGAAATAAGTCGCCGCCTTATCGAATAACGAAGGCAAGAGGGCTTGGTTTTATGTTAGGTTATAGTTTTCGAGCGAGCGCAGCGAGCGAGGGACGCGTAAAGGTGTGTCACAAACCAACGGCTTGGCACATAGGGACATTGAAATATTCGCACCAGCCCGAGGAGCCGGAAGTCTTTATCGAATTGCGTACTGACGAAAGTTTACAGTTTATCAATAGTTTTACACAAATAGTAATATTTCCACATAGTACAGTGCAACGTGTGGTCCGATATCGCTGACTAAATTAGGCAAAAACCGGAAATATATGCAAGGCAATATAAGGTATATGTATAGCGTGGAAATTGTAATCGTAGCTCGCTCGCTCCGCTCGCTCGTATAAATCTAGTCCAACCTCACAACCGATCCGACACGTTAGCAAATTTGAAATAAGTCGCCTCCTTGTCGAATAACGAACGCAAGAGGGATTGGTTTTAGGTTAGGCTATAGTTTTCGAGCGAGCGCAGCGAGCGTGGGTCGCGTAAAGGTTTGTCACAAACCAACGGTTTGGCACATAGGGACATTGAAATATTCGCACCAGCCCGAGGAGCCGGAAGTCCTTATCGAATTGCGTACTGACGAAAGTTTACAGTTTATCAATAGTTTTACATAAATAGTAATATTTCCACATAGTAGAGTGCAACGTGTGGTCCGAAATCGCTGACAAAATTAGGCAATAACAGGAAATATATGCAAGGTAATATAAGGTATATGTATAGCTTGGAAATTGTAATCGTTGCTCGCTCGCTCCGCTCGCTCGTAAAAATCCAGTCCAACCTCACAACCGATCCGACACGTTAGCCAATTTGAAATAAGTCGTCTCCTTATTGAATAACGAACGCAAGAGGGCTTGGTCTTAGGTTAGGCTATAGTTTTCGAGCGAGCGCAGCGAGCGAGGGACGCGTAAAGGTGTGTCACAAACCAACGGCTTGGCACATAGGGACATTGAAATACTCGCACCAGCCCGAGGAGCCGGAAGTCCTTATCGAATTGCGTACTGACGAAAGTTTACAGTTTACCAATAGTTTTACATAAATAGTAATATTCCCACATAGTACAGTGCAACGTGTGGTCCGATATCGCTGACTAAATTAGGCAAAAACCGGAAATATATGCAAGGCAATATAAGGTATATGTATAGCTTGGAAATTGTAATCGTAGCTCGCTCGCTCCGCTCGCTCGTAAAAATCCAGTCCAACCTCACAACCGATCCGACACGTTAGCAAATTTGAAATAAGTCGCCGCCTTATCGAATAACGAACGCAAGATGGATTGGTTTTAGGTTAGGCTATAGTCTTCGAGCGAGCGCAGCGAGCGAGGGACGCGTAAAGGTGTGTCACAAACCAACGGTTTGGCACATAGGGACATTGAAATATTCGCACCAGCCCGAGGAACCGGAAGTCGTTATCGAATTGCGTACTGACGAAAGTTTACAGTTTATCAATAGTTTTACATAAATAGTAATATTTCCACATAGCAGAGTGCAACGTGTGGTCCGAAATCGCTGACTAAATTAGGCAAAAACCGGAAATATATGCAAGGCAATATAAGGTATATGTATAGCGTGGAAATTGTAATCGTAGCTCGCTCGCTCCGCTCGCTCGTATAAATCTAGTCCAACCTCACAACCGATCCGACACGTTAGCAAATTTGAAATAAGTCGCCTCCTTGTCGAATAACGAACGCAAGAGGGATTGGTTTTAGGTTAGGCTATAGTTTTCGAGCGAGCGCAGCGAGCGTGGGTCGCGTAAAGGTTTGTCACAAACCAACGGTTTGGCACATAGGGACATTGAAATATTCGCACCAGCCCGAGGAGCCGGAAGTCCTTATCGAATTGCGTACTGACGAAAGTTTACAGTTTATCAATAGTTTTACATAAATAGTAATATTTCCACATAGTAGAGTGCAACGTGTGGTCCGAAATCGCTGACAAAATTAGGCAATAACAGGAAATATATACAAGGTAATATAAGGTATATGTATAGCTTGGAAATTGTAATCGTTGCTCGCTCGCTCCGCTCGCTCGTAAAAATCCAGTCCAACCTCTCAACCGATCCGACACGTTAGCTAATTTGAAATAAGTCGCCGCCTTATCGAATAACGCACGCAAGAGGGCTTGGTTTTAGGTTAGGCTATAGTTTTCGAGCGAGCGAGGGACGCGTAAAGGTGTGTCACAAACCAACGGCTTGGCACATAGGGACATTGAAATATTCGCACCAGCCCGAGGAGCCGGAAGTCCTTATCGAATTGCGTACTGACAAAAGTTTACAGTTTATCAATAGTTTTACATAAATAGTAATATTTCAACATTGTACAGTGCAACGTGTGGTCCGATATCGCTGACAAAATTAGGCAAAAACAGGAAATATATGCAAGGCAATATAAGGTATATGTATAGCTTGGAAATTGTAATCGTTGCTCGCTCGCTCCGCTCGCTCGTAAAAATCCAGTCCAACCTCACAACCGATCCGACACGTTAGCAAATTATAAATAAGTCGCCTCCTTATCGAAATACGGTCGCAAGAGGGCTTGGTTTTAGGTTAGGCTATAGTTTTCGAGCGAACGCAGCGAGCGAGGGACGCGTAAAGGTGTGTCACAAACCAACGGTTTGGCGCATAGGGACATTGAAATATTCGCACCAGCCGAGGAGCCGGAAGTCTTTATCGAATTGCGTACTGACGAAAGTTTACAGTTTATCAATAGTTTTACATAAATAGTAATATTTCCACATAGTACAGTGCAACGTGTGGTCCGATATCGCTGACTAAATTAGGCAAAAACCGGAAATATATGCAAGGCAATATAAGGTATATGTATAGCTTGGAAATTGTAATCGTAGCTCGCTCGCTCCGCTCGATCGTAAAAATCCAGTCCAACCTCACAACCGATCCGACACGTTAGCAAATTTGAAATAAGTCGCCGCCTTATCGAATAACGAACGCAAGATGGATTGGTTTTAGGTTAGGCTATAGTTCTCGAGCGAGCGCAGCGAGCGAGGGATGCGTAAAGGTGTGTCACAAACCAACGGTTTGGCACATAGGGACATTGAAATATTCGCACCAGCCGAGGAGCCGGAAGTCTTTATCGAATTGCGTACTGACGAAAGTTTACAGTTTACCAATAGTTTTACATAAATAGTAATATTCCCACATAGTACAGTGCAACGTGTGGTCCGATATCGCTGACTAAATTAGGCAAAAACCGGAAATATATGCAAGGCAATATAAGGTATATGTATAGCGTGGAAATTGTAATCGTAGCTCGCTCGCTCCGCTCGCTCGTAAAAATCCAGTCCAACCTCACAACCGATCCGACACGTTAGCAAATTTGAAATAAGTCGCCGCCTTATCGAATAACGAACGCAAGATGGATTGGTTTTAGGTTAGGCTATAGTCTTCGAGCGAGCGCAGCGAGCGAGGGACTCGTAAAGGTGTGTCACAAACCAACGGTTTGGCACATAGGGACATTGAAATATTCGCACCAGCCCGAGGAACCGGAAGTCGTTATCGAATTGCGTACTGACGAAAGTTTACAGTTTATCAATAGTTTTACATAAATAGTAATATTTCCACATAGCAGAGTGCAACGTGTGGTCCGAAATCGCTGACTAAATTAGGCAAAAACCGGAAATATATGCAAGGCAATATAAGGTATATGTATAGCGTGGAAATTGTAATCGTAGCTCGCTCGCTCCGCTCGCTCGTATAAATCTAGTCCAACCTCACAGCCGATCCGACACGTTAGCAAATTTGAAATAAGTGGCCTCCTTATCGATTAACGAACGCAAGAGGGCTTGGTTTTATGTTAGGTTATAGTTTTCGAGCGAGCGCAGCGAGCGAGGGACGCGTAAAGGTGTGTCACAAACCAACGGCTTGGCACATAGGGACATTGAAATACTCGCACCAGCCCGAGGAGCCGGAAGTCCTTATCGAATTGCGTACTGACGAAAGTTTACAGTTTATCAATAGTTTTACATAAATAGTAATATTTCCACATAGTACAGTGCAACGTGTGGTCCGAAATCGCTGACAAAATTAGGCAATAACAGGAAATATATGCAAGGCAATATAAGGTATATGTATAGCTTGGAAATTGTAATCGTAGCTCGCTCGCTCCGCTCGCTCGTAAAAATCCAGTCCAACCTCACAACCGATCCGACACGTTAGCAAATTTGAAATAAGTCGCCTCCTTATCGAATAACGAACGCAAGATGGATTGGTTTTAGGTTAGGCTATAGTTTTCGAGCGAGCGCAGCGAGCGAGGGACGCGTAAAGGTGTGTCACAAACCAACGGCTTGGCACATAGGGACATAGAAATATTCGCACCAGCCGAGGAGCCGGTAGTCTTTATCGAATTGCGTACTGACGAAAGTTTACAGTTTATCAATAGTTTTACATGAATAGTAATATTCCCACATAATACAGTGCAACGTGTGGTCCGATATCGCTGGCTAAATTAGGCAAACACCGGAAATATATGCAAGGCAATATAAGGTATATGTATAGCGTGGAAATTGTAATCGTAGCTCGCTCGCTCCGCTCGCTCGTATAAATCTAGTCCAACCTCACAACCGATCCGACACGTTAGCAAATTTGAAATAAGTCGCCTCCTTGTCGAATAACGAACGCAAGAGGGATTGGTTTTAGGTTAGGCTATAGTTTTCGAGCGAGCGCAGCGAGCGTGGGTCGCGTAAAGGTTTGTCACAAACCAACGGTTTGGCACATAGGGACATTGAAATATTCGCACCAGCCCCAGGAGCCGGAAGTCCTTATCGAATTGCGTACTGACGAAAGTTTACAGTTTATCAATAGTTTTACATAAATAGTAATATTTCCACATAGTAGAGTGCAACGTGTGGTCCGAAATCGCTGACAAAATTAGGCAATAACAGGAAATATATACAAGGTAATATAAGGTATATGTATAGCTTGGAAATTGTAATCGTTGCTCGCTCGCTCCGCTCGCTCGTAAAAATCTAGTCCAACCTCACAACCGATCCGACACGTTAGCAAATTTGAAATAAGTCGCCTCCTTGTCGAATAACGAACGCAAGAGGGATTGGTTTTAGGTTAGCCTATGGTGTTCGAGCGAGCGCTGCGAGTGAGGGACGCGTAATTGTGTGTCACAAACCAACGGTTTGGAACATAGGGACATTGAAATATTCGCAGCAGCCCGAGGAACCGCAAGTCTTTATCGAATTGCATACTGACAAAAGTTTACATTTCATCAATAGTTGTACATAAATAGTAATATTTTCACATAGTACAGTGCAACGTGTGGTCCGAAATCGCTGACAAAATTAGGCAATAACAGGAAATATATGCAAGGCAATATAAGGTATATGTATAGCTTGGAAATTGTAATCGTAGCTCGCTCGCTCCGCTCGCTCGTAAAAATCCAGTCCAACCTCACAACCGATCCGACACGTTAGCAAATTTGAAATAAGTCGCCTCCTTATCGAATAACGAACGCAAGATGGATTGGTTTTAGGTTAGGCTATAGTTTTCGAGCGAGCGCAGCGAGCGAGGGACGCGTAAAGGTGTGTCACAAACCAACGGCTTGGCACATAGGGACATTGAAATACTCGCACCAGCCCGAGGAGCCGGAAGTCCTTATCGAATTGCGTACTGACGAAAGTTTACAGTTTATCAATAGTTTTACATAAATAGTAATATTTCCACATAGTACAGTGCAACGTGTGGTCCGAAATCGCTGACAAAATTAGGCAATAACAGGAAATATATGCAAGGCAATATAAGGTATATGTATAGCTTGGAAATTGTAATCGTTGCTCGCTCGCTCCGCTCGCTCGTAAAAATCTAGTCCAACCTCACAACCGATCCGACACGTTAACAAATTTGAAATAAGTCGCCGCCTTATCGAATAACGAAGGCAAGAGGGCTTGGTTTTATGTTAGGTTATAGTTTTCGAGCGAGCGCAGCGAGCGAGGGACGCGTAAAGGTGTGTCACAAACCAACGGCTTGGCACATAGGGACATTGAAATATTCGCACCAGCCCGAGGAGCCGGAAGTCTTTATCGAATTGCGTACTGACGAAAGTTTACAGTTTATCAATAGTTTTACACAAATAGTAATATTTCCACATAGTACAGTGCAACGTGTGGTCCGATATCGCTGACTAAATTAGGCAAAAACCGGAAATATATGCAAGGCAATATAAGGTATATGTATAGCGTGGAAATTGTAATCGTAGCTCGCTCGCTCCGCTCGCTCGTATAAATCTAGTCCAACCTCACAACCGATCCGACACGTTAGCAAATTTGAAATAAGTCGCCTCCTTGTCGAATAACGAACGCAAGAGGGATTGGTTTTAGGTTAGGCTATAGTTTTCGAGCGAGCGCAGCGAGCGTGGGTCGCGTAAAGGTTTGTCACAAACCAACGGTTTGGCACATAGGGACATTGAAATATTCGCACCAGCCCGAGGAGCCGGAAGTCCTTATCGAATTGCGTACTGACGAAAGTTTACAGTTTATCAATAGTTTTACATAAATAGTAATATTTCCACATAGTAGAGTGCAACGTGTGGTCCGAAATCGCTGACAAAATTAGGCAATAACAGGAAATATATGCAAGGTAATATAAGGTATATGTATAGCTTGGAAATTGTAATCGTTGCTCGCTCGCTCCGCTCGCTCGTAAAAATCCAGTCCAACCTCACAACCGATCCGACACGTTAGCCAATTTGAAATAAGTCGTCTCCTTATTGAATAACGAACGCAAGAGGGCTTGGTCTTAGGTTAGGCTATAGTTTTCGAGGGAGCGCAGCGAGCGAGGGACGCGTAAAGGTGTGTCACAAACCAACGGCTTGGCACATAGGGACATTGAAATACTCGCACCAGCCCGAGGAGCCGGAAGTCCTTATCGAATTGCGTACTGACGAAAGTTTACAGTTTATCAATAGTTTTACATAAATAGTAATATTTCCACATAGTACAGTGCAACGTGTGGTCCGAAATCGCTGACAAAATTAGGCAATAACAGGAAATATATGCAAGGCAATATAAGGTATATGTATAGCTTGGAAATTGTAATCGTAGCTCGCTCGCTCCGCTCGCTCGTAAAAATCCAGTCCAACCTCACAACCGATCCGACACGTTAGCAAATTTGAAATAAGTCGCCTCCTTATCGAATAACGAACGCAAGATGGATTGGTTTTAGGTTAGGCTATAGTTTTCGAGCGAGCGCAGCGAGCGAGGGACGCGTAAAGGTGTGTCACAAACCAACGGCTTGGCACATAGGGACATAGAAATATTCGCACCAGCCGAGGAGCCGGTAGTCTTTATCGAATTGCGTACTGACGAAAGTTTACAGTTTATCAATAGTTTTACATGAATAGTAATATTCCCACATAATACAGTGCAACGTGTGGTCCGATATCGCTGGCTAAATTAGGCAAACACCGGAAATATATGCAAGGCAATATAAGGTATATGTATAGCGTGGAAATTGTAATCGTAGCTCGCTCGCTCCGCTCGCTCGTATAAATCTAGTCCAACCTCACAACCGATCCGACACGTTAGCAAATTTGAAATAAGTCGCCTCCTTGTCGAATAACGAACGCAAGAGGGATTGGTTTTAGGTTAGGCTATAGTTTTCGAGCGAGCGCAGCGAGCGTGGGTCGCGTAAAGGTTTGTCACAAACCAACGGTTTGGCACATAGGGACATTGAAATATTCGCACCAGCCCGAGGAGCCGGAAGTCCTTATCGAATTGCGTACTGACGAAAGTTTACAGTTTATCAATAGTTTTACATAAATAGTAATATTTCCACATAGTAGAGTGCAACGTGTGGTCCGAAATCGCTGACAAAATTAGGCAATAACAGGAAATATATACAAGGTAATATAAGGTATATGTATAGCTTGGAAATTGTAATCGTTGCTCGCTCGCTCCGCTCGCTCGTAAAAATCTAGTCCAACCTCACAACCGATCCGACACGTTAGCAAATTTGAAATAAGTCGCCTCCTTGTCGAATAACGAACGCAAGAGGGATTGGTTTTAGGTTAGCCTATGGTGTTCGAGCGAGCGCTGCGAGTGAGGGACGCGTAATTGTGTGTCACAAACCAACGGTTTGGAACATAGGGACATTGAAATATTCGCAGCAGCCCGAGGAACCGCAAGTCTTTATCGAATTGCATACTGACAAAAGTTTACATTTCATCAATAGTTGTACATAAATAGTAATATTTTCACATAGTACAGTGCAACGTGTGGTCCGAAATCGCTGACAAAATTAGGCAATAACAGGAAATATATGCAAGGCAATATAAGGTATATGTATAGCTTGGAAATTGTAATCGTAGCTCGCTCGCTCCGCTCGCTCGTAAAAATCCAGTCCAACCTCACAACCGATCCGACACGTTAGCAAATTTGAAATAAGTCGCCTCCTTATCGAATAACGAACGCAAGATGGATTGGTTTTAGGTTAGGCTATAGTTTTCGAGCGAGCGCAGCGAGCGAGGGACGCGTAAAGGTGTGTCACAAACCAACGGCTTGGCACATAGGGACATTGAAATATTCGCACTAGCCCGAGGAGCCGGAAGTCTTTATCGAATTGCGTACTGACGAAAGTTTACAGTTTATCAATAGTTTTACACAAATAGTAATATTTCCACATAGTACAGTGCAACGTGTGGTCCGAT
Organism: Bombus terrestris; assembly: GCF_910591885.1. Taxonomy (NCBI): domain Eukaryota; kingdom Metazoa; phylum Arthropoda; class Insecta; order Hymenoptera; family Apidae; genus Bombus; species Bombus terrestris. The sequence goes on from NW_025963548.1 coordinate 4,595,412, forward strand.
ATCGCTGACTAAATTAGGCAAACACCGGAAATATATGCAAGGGAATATAAGGTATATGTATAGCGTGGAAATTGTAATCGTAGCTCGCTCGCTCCGCTCGCTCGTATAAATCTAGTCCAACCTCACAACCGATCCGACACGTTAGCAAATTTGAAATAAGTCGCCTCGTCGAATAACGAACGCAAGAGGGATTGGTTTTAGGTTAGGCTATAGTTTTCGAGCGAGCGCAGCGAGCGTGGGTCGCGTAAAGGTTTGTCACAAACCAACGGTTTGGCACATAGGGACATTGAAATATTCGCACCAGCCCGAGGAGCCGGAAGTCCTTATCGAATTGCGTACTGACGAAAGTTTACAGTTTATCAATAGTTTTACATAAATAGTAATATTTCCACATAGTAGAGTGCAACGTGTGGTCCGAAATCGCTGACAAAATTAGGCAATAACAGGAAATATATACAAGGTAATATAAGGTATATGTATAGCTTGGAAATTGTAATCGTTGCTCGCTCGCTCCGCTCGCTCGTAAAAATCTAGTCCAACCTCACAACCGATCCGACACATTAGCAAATTAGAAATAAGTCGCCTCCTTGTCGAATAACGAACGCAAGAGGGATTGGTTTTGGGTTAGCCTATGGTGTTCGAGCGAGCGCTGCGAGTGAGGGACGCGTAATTGTGTGTCACAAACCAACGGTTTGGAACATAGGGACATTGAAATATTCGCAGCAGCCCGAGGAACCGCAAGTCTTTATCGAATTGCATACTGACAAAAGTTTACATTTCATCAATAGTTGTACATAAATAGTAATATTTTCAAATAGTACAGTGCAACGTGTGGTCCGAAATCGCTGACAAAATTAGGCAATAACAGGAAATATATGCAAGGCAACATAAGGCATATGTATAGCTTGGAAATTGTAATCGTAGCTCGCTCGTAAATATCCAGTCCAACCTCACAACCGATCCGACACGTTAGCAAATTTGAAATAAGTCGCCTCCTTATCGAATAACGAACGCAAGAGGGGTTGGTTTTAGGTTAGGCTATAGTTTTCGAGCGAGCGCAGCGAGCGAGGGACGCGTAAAGGTGTGTCACAAACCAACGGCTTGGCACATAGGGACATTGAAATACTCGCACCAGCCCGAGGAGCCGGAAGTCGTTATCGAATTGCGTACTGACGAAAGTTTACAGTTTATCAATAGTTTTACATAAATAGTAATATTTCCACATAGTACAGTGCAACGTGTGGTCCGAAATCGCTGACAAAATTAGGCAATAACAGGAAATATATGCAAGGCAATATAAGATATATGTATAGCTTGGAAATTGTAATCGTAGCTCGCTCGCTCCGCTCGCTCGTAAAAATCCAGTCCAACCTCACAACCGATCTGACACGTTAGCAAATTTGAAATAAGTCGCCGCCTTATCGAATAACGAACGCAAGATGGATTGGTTTTAGGTTAGGCTATAGTTTTCGAGCGAGCGCAGCGAGCGAGGGACGCGTAAAGGTGTGTCACAAACCGGCACTTTGCGTGTTGACCGGGAATCTCCCGATTTACATAAAGATAAAGATGCTCGGAGAGACCTACGAGAGGAACAAGATCCATGGGTCCAGGATTGGCACGGATGACGGCTCCAAGCTGAAGGAGGAACTGGAGGCGATTCGCAAGAAGGCCCAAGAGGACTGGCAGAAGGAGTGGAACAACTACAAAAAAGAAAATATCACAAAGAAGCTAATACCGAGTGCGCTGCTATTTACCAAAAAGAAGATGGACATCGATCACCACACAATGCAGCTGCTAACCGGGCATAGGAGCTTTGGTGTCTATAGGAAAAGGATTGGCAGGGACAGCGACAGCAACTGTCTCGACTGTGGAGACCCGAACGACGATGCAGAGCACGCCCTCTTCGCGTGCCCGAAGTGGACGGACAGAAGGATCGAGCCGGAGAACGCTCTTGGCGGAAAACCGCAGAAGGAGACCAGCCCAGTATTCTGAACTGACTGAGAGGACGACATGAGCAGTAACTGCCCGAAGAAGTAGATACAACGGGGCACGAAAGGACAACCCTGATGACTGCCGACAGGTTTTACCGGGGTTGTCTGCCCTCTAAGCGGAGGAAGAAGGAGGAGGGGTTTTTAGTGGGTATGGCAACGACATCCGACCGACTCCCACATAACCCAGTGATGCGGGTCACTGGGCATGCGTAATAGCATTTTCCCCTCCCCACGCAAAAAAAAAAAAAATAATGTATAACGTTATATTGCATCACTATATGTCGTATACCGTTATGAACAATTACATTATAGCGCTCAACGTTATATTGCATCACTATAGGACGTATAACGTTATATTGCATCACTATATGAAGTATACCATTATGAACTACTACATTATTACGTATAACGTTATATTGCATCACAATAGGACGTATATCGTTATATACTATTACGTTATGAAGGAATAACGTTATATAGCATCACTATATGACGTATAACGTTATATTGCGTTACTAAATGACGTATAACGTTATGAACTATTACGTTATAACGTATAACATTATGTTGCATCACTATATGACGTATAACGTTATATACTATTACGTTATGACGTATAACGCTATACTGCATCACCATGTGACGTATACCGTTATGAACTATTACATTATAGCGCTCAACGTTATATTGCATCACTATAGGACGTATAACCTTAAAAACTATTGCGTTATAATGTATAACGTTATATTGCATCACTATATGTCGTATACCGTTATGAACTATTACATTATAGCGCTCAACGTTATATTGCATCACTATAGGACGTATAACGTTATATTGCATCACTATATTAAGTATACCATTATGAACTACTACATTATTACGTATAACGTTTTATTGCATCACAATAGGACGTATATCGTTATATACTATTACGTTATGAAGGAATAACGTTATATAGCATCACTATATGACGTATAACGTTATATTGCATTACTAAATGATGTATAACATTATGAACTATTACGTTATAACGTATAACATTATGTTGCATCACTATATGACGTATAACGTTATATACTATTACGTTATGACGTATAACGCTATATTGCATCACCATGTGACGTATAACGTTTTGAACTAATACGTAATAACGTATAGCGTTACATTGCATCACTATAGGACGTATAACGTTTTGTACTGTTTCGCAATAACGTATAACGTTATATTGCATCACTATGTGACGTTTAAAGTTTTGTACTATTACGTAATTACGTATTACGTTATATTAAATGACTATAGGACATATAATGATATATTGCACCACAATATGACGTATAACGTTACATACTATTACGCTATGAAGGAATAACGTTATATTCCAACACTATATGACGTATAACTTTATGAACTATTACATTATAACTTTTAACGCTTTATTGCACCACTATATGGCGTAAAACGTCATGCACTGTTTCGTAATAACGTATAACGTTATATTGCATCACTATAGGACGTATAACTTTATGAACTAATACATTATAACGTATAACGTTAAGTTGCATCACTATATGACGTATAACGTTTTGTACTATTACGTAATAACGTATAACGTTATATTGCATCACTATAGGACGTATAACGTTATATTGCATCACTATAGGACGTATAACGTTATATTGCATCACTATATGAAGTATAACGTTATGAACTATTACATTATAACGTATAACGTTATATTGCATCACCATGCGACGTATAACGTTTTGAACTAATACGTAATAGCGTATAGAGTTACATTGCATCACTATATGAAGTATACCGTTATGAACTATTACATTATAACGTTTAACGTTACATTGCATCACCATGGGACGTATAGCGTCATATACTATTGCGTTATAAGGTATAACGGTATATTGCATCACTATATGACGCATAACGTTATGAACTATTACGTTATAACGTATAACGTTATATTGCATCACTATAGGACGTATAACGCTATATTGCGTCACTATATGAAGTATAGCCTTATGAACTATTACAATTATAACGTAAAACGTTATATTACATCACTATAGGACGTATAACGTTATATTGCATCACTATAGGACGTATAACGTTTTGTACTATTACGTAATAACGTATATCGTTATATTGCATCACCATGTGACGTATAACGTTTCGAACAAATACGTAATAACGTATAATATTATATTGCATCACAATATGAAGTGTAACGTTATGAACTATTACGTTATAACGCATAACGTTATATTGCATCACTATAGGACGTATAACGTTATATACTATTACGTTATGACGTATAACGCTATATTGCATCACCATGTGACGTATAACGTTTTGTACTATTACGTAATAACGTATAACGTTATATTGCATCACTATATAAAGTATAACATCATGAACTATTACATTATAACGTATAACGTTATAATGCATCACCATGTGACGTATAACGTTTCGAACTAATAGATAATAACGTATAATATTATATTGCATCACAATATGAAGTGTAACGTTATGAACTATTACGTTATAACGCATAACGTTATATTGCATCACTATAGGACGTATAACGTTATATACTATTACGTTATGACGTATAACGCTATATTGCATCACCATGTGACTTATAACGTTTTGTACTATTACGTAATAACGTATAACGTTATATTGCATCACTATAGGACGTATAACGTTATATTGCATCACTATATGAAGTATAACGTTATGAACTATTACGTTATGACGTATAACGCTATATTGCATCACCATGTGACTTATAACGTTTTGTACTATTACGTAATAACGTATAACGTTATATTGCATCACTATAGGACGTATAACGTTATATTGCATCACTATATGAAGTATACCGTTATGAACTATTACATTATAACGTATAACGTTATATTGCATCATCATAGGACGTATAGCGTCATATACTATTGCGTTATAATGTATAACGGTATATTGCATCACTATATGACGCATAACGTTATACGCTATTACGTTATAACGTATAACATTATGTTGCATCACTATAGGACGTATAACGTTATATACTATTACGCTATGACGTAGAAAGTTATGAACTATTACGTTATAACGCATAATGCTATATTGCATCACTATATGACGTATAACGTTTTGTACTATTACGTACTAACGTATAACGTTATATTGCATCACTATAGGACGTATAACGCCATATTGCATCACTATATGAAGTATAGCGTTATGAACTATTACATTATAACGTATAACGCATTAAATTATAATGGATCACCATGTGACGTATAACGCTTTGAACTAATACGTAATAACGTATAATGTTATATTGCATCACTATATGAAGTATAACGTTATGAACTATTACGTTATAACGCATAACGTTATATTGCATCACTATTGGACGTATAACGTTATATACTATTATGTAATAACGTATAACGTTATATTGCATCACTATAGGACGTATAACGTTATATTGCATCACTATATGAAGTATAACGTTATGAACTATTACATTATAACGTATAACGTTATATTGCATCACCATGTGACGTATAACGTTTTGAACTAATCCGTAATAAGGTATAGAGTTACATTGCATCACTATATGAAGTATACCGTTATGAACTATTACATTATAACGTTTAACGTTATATTGCATCACCATGGGACATATAGCGTCATATACTATTGCGTTATAATGTATAACAGTATATTGCATCACTATATGACGCATAACGTTATGAACTATGATGTTATAACGTATAATGTTATATTGCATCACCATGCGACGTATAACGTTTTGAACTAATACGTAATAACGTATAACGTTATATTGCAACACTGTATAACGTATAACGTTATACACTATTACGCTATATCGTATAACATTGTGTTGCATCACTATAGGACGTATAATGTTATATACTGTTACGATATGACGTATAACGTTATGAACGATTACGTTATAACGCATAACACTATATTGCATCACCATGTGACGTATAACGTTTTGTACTATTACGTAATAACGTATAACGTTATATTGCATCATCATAGGACGTATAGCGTCATATACTATTGCGTTATAATGTTTAACTATATATTGCATCTCTATATGACGCACAACGTTATACGCTATTACGTTATAACGTATAACATTATGTTGCATCACTATAGGACCTATAACGTTATATGCTATTACGTTATGATGTATAACGTTATGAACCATTACATTATAACGTATAACGTTATATTGCATCACCTTGTGACGTATAACGTTTTGTACTATTTCGTAATAACGTATAACATTATATTGCATCACTATATGACGCATAATGTTATATACTATTACGTTATGACGTATAACGCTATATTGCATCAGCATGTGACGTATAACGTTTTGTACTATTGCGTAATAACGTATAACGTTATATTGCACCACTATAGGACGTATATCGTTATATTGCATTACTATATGACGTATAACGTTATATACTATTACGTTATGACGTATAACTATATATTGCATCACCATGGGACGTAAAGCGTTTTGTACTATTACGTAACAACGTATAACGTTATATTGCATCACTATAGGACGTATAACGTTATATTGCATCATCATAGGGCGTATAGCGTCATATATTATTGCGTTATAATGTATAACGGTATATTGCATTACTATAGGACGTATAACGTTATATACTATTACGTTATGACGTATAACGTTCTGAACTATTACGTTATAACGCATAACGCTATATTGCATCACCATATGACGTATAACGTTTTGAACTAATACGTAATAACGTATAACGTTATACTGCATCACTATATAAAGTATAACGTTATGAACTATTAGATTATGACGTATAACGTTATAATGCATTACCATGTGACGTATAACGTTTCGAACTAATACGTAATAACGTATAATGTTATATTGCATCACTATATGAAGTATAACGTTATGAACTATTACGTTATAACGTATAACTTTATGTTGCATCACTATAGGACGTATAACGTTATATACTACTACGTTATAACGCATAACGTTATATTGCATCATCATAGGACGTATAGCGTCATATATTATTGCGTTATAATGTATAACGGTATATTGCATCACTATGGTACGTATAACGTTATATACTATTACGTTATGACGTATAACGTTCTGAACTATTATGTTATAGCGCATAACGCTATATTGCATCACTATATGACGTATAACGTTTTGTACTATTACGTAATAACGTATAACGCTATATTGCATCACTATAGGACGTATAACGCTATAGTGCATCACTATATGAAGTATAGCGTTATGAACTATTACATTATAACGTATAACGTTATAATGCATCACCATGTGACGTATAACGTTTTGAACTAATACGTAATAGCATATAGAGTTACATTGCATCACTATATGAAGTATACCGTTATGAACTATTACATTATAACGTTTAACGTTACATTGCATCACCATGGGACGTATAGCGTCATATACTATAGCGTTATAAGGTATAACGGTATATTGCATCACTATATGACGCATAACGTTATGAACTATTACGTTATAACGTGTAACGTTATATTGCATCTCTATAGGACGTATAACGTTATATTGCATCACTATATGAAGTATACCGTTCTGAACTATTACATTATAACGTATAACGTTATATTGCATCATCATAGGTCGTATAACGCTATATACTATTACGTTATGACGTATAACTATATATTGCATCACCATGGGATGTAAAGCGTTTTGTACTATTACCTCACAACGTATAGCGTTATATTGCATCACTATAGGACGTATAACGTTATATTGCATCACTATATGAAGTATAACGTTATGAACTATTACATTATAGCGTATAACGTTATATTGCATCACCATGTGACGTATAACGTTTTGAACTAATACGTAATAGCGTATAGAGTTACATTGCATCACTATATGAAGTATACCGTTATGAACCATTACATTATAACGTTTAACGTTACATTGCTTCACCATGGGACGTATAGCGTCATATAGTATAGCGTTATAAGGTATAACGGTATATTGCATCACTATATGACGCATAACGTTATGAACTGTTACGTTATAACGTATAACGTTATATTGCATCACTATAGGACGTATAACGTTATATTGCATCACTATATGAAGTATACCGTTATGAACTATTACATTATAACGTATAACGTTATATTGCATCACTATAGGACGTATAACGTTATATTGCATCACTATATGAAGTATACCGTTATGAACTATTACATTATAACGTATAACGTTATATTGCATCATCATAGGACGTATAGCGTCATATATTATTGCGTTATAATGTATAACGGTATATTGCATCACTATAGGACGTATAACGTTATATACTGTTGCGTTATGACGTATAACGATATATTGCATCACCATGGCACGTATAACGTTTTGTACTATTACGTAATAACGTATAACGTTATATTGCATCACAATATGGCGTATAACGTTATATACCACTACGTTATAACGTATATCGTTATATTGCATTACTATATGACGTATAACGTTATGAACTATTACGTTATAACGCGTAACGTTATATTGCATCACTATAGGACGTATAACGTTATATACTATTACGTTATGACGTATAACTATATATTGCATCACCATGGGACGTAAAGCGTTTTGTACTATTACGTAACAACGTATAACGTTATATTGCATCACTATAGGACGTATAACGTTATATTGCATCACTATATGAAGTATAACGTTATGAACTATTACATTATAGCGTATAACGTTATATTGCATCACCATGTGACGTATAACGTTTTGAACTGATACGTAATAGCGTATAGAGTTACATTGCATCACTATATGAAGTATACCGTTATGAACTATTACATTATAACGTTTAACGTTACATTGCATCACCATGGGACGTATAGCGTCATATACTATAGCGTTATAAGGTATAACGGTATATTGCATCACTATATGACGCATAACGTTATGAACTATGACGTTATAACGTATAATGTTATATTGCATCACCATGCGACGTATAACGTTTTGAACTATTACGTAATAGCGTATAACGTTATATTGCAACACTATATAACGTATAACGTTATACACTGTTACGCTATATCGTATAATATTATGTTGCATCACTATAGGACGTATAACGTTATATACTATTACGATATGACGTATAACGTTATGAACTATTACGTTATAACGCATAACGCTATATTGCATCACCATCTGACGTATAACGTTTTGTACTATTACGTAATAACGTATAACGTTATATTGCATCATCATAGGACGTATAGCGTCATATACTATTGCGTTATAATGTTTAACGGTATATTGCATCTCTATATGACGCATAACGTTATACGCTATTACGTTATAACGTATAACATTATGTTGCATCACTATAGAACGTATAACGTTACATACTATTACGTTATGATGTATAACGTTATGAACCATTACATTATAACGTATAACGTTATATTGCATCACCATGTGACGTATAACGTTTTGTACTATTACGTAATAACGTATAACGTTATATTGCATCACTATATGACGCATAACGTTATATACTATTACGTTATGACGTATAACGCTTTATTGCATCACCATGTGACGTATAACGTTTTGTACTATTACGTAATAACGTATAACGTTATATTGCACCACTATAGGACGTATATCGTTATATTGCATTACTATATGACGTCTAACGTTATGAACTATTACGTTATAACGCGTAACGTTATATTGCATCACTATATGAAGTATAACGTTATGAACTATTACATTATAGCGTATAACGTTATATTGCATCACCATGTGACGTATAACGTTTTGAACTAATACGTAATAGCGTATAGAGTTACATTGCATCACTATATGAAGTATACCGTTATGAACTATTACATTATAACGTTTAACGTTACATTGCATCACCATGGGACGTATAGCGTCATATACTATAGCGTTATAAGGTATAACGGTATATTGCATCACTATATGACGCATAACGTTATGAACTATGACGTTATAACGTATAATGTTATATTGCATCACCACGCGACGTATAACGTTTTGAACTAATACGTAATAACTTATAACGTTATGTTGCATCACTATATGAAGTATTCCGTTATGAACTATTACAATTATAACGTATGACGTTATATTGCATCACCATGTGACGTATAACGTTTTGAACTAATACGTAATAACGTATAGAGTTACATTGCATCACTATATGAAGTATACCGTTATGAACTATTACATTATAACGTTTAACGTTATATTGCATCACCATGGGACGTATAGCGTCATATACTATTGCGTTATAATGTATAACGGTATATTGCATCACTATATGATGCATAACGTTATGAACTATTACGTTATAACGTATAACGTTATATTGCATCACCATGCGACGTATAACGTTTTGAACTAATACGTCATAACTGATAACGTTATGTTGCATCACTATATGAAGTATTCCGTTATGAACTATTACAATTATAACGTATGACGTTATATTGCATCATCATGTTACGTATAACGTTTTGTACTATTACGTAATAACGTATAACGTTATATTGCATCACAATATGACGTATAACGTTATATACTTCTACGTTATAACGTATATCGTTATATTGCATTACTATATGACGTATAACGTTATGAACTATTACGTTATAACGCGTAGCGTTATATTGCATCACTATATGACGTATAACGTTATATTGCATCACTGTATGAAGTATACCGTTATGAACTATTACATTATAACGTTTAACGTTACATTGCATCACCATGGGACCTATAACGTTTTGAACTAATACGTCATAACGTATAATGTTATATTGCATCACTATATGAAGTATAACGTTATGAACTATTACGTTATAACACATAACGTTATATTGCATCACTATAGGACGTATAACGTTTTATACTATTACGTTATGACGTATAACTATACATTGCATCACCACGGGACGTAAAGCGTTTTGTACTATTACGTAACAACGTATAACGTTATATTGCATCACTATAGGACGTATAACGTTATACACTATTACGTTATGACGTATAACGCTATATTGCTTCACCATGTGACTTATAACGTTTTGTACTATTACGTTATAACGTATAACGTTATAATGCATCACTATATGACGTATAACGTTATATACTACTACGTTATAACGTATATCGTTATATTGCATTACTATATGACGTATAACGTTATATAATATTACGCTATGACGTATAAAGTTATGAACTATTACGTTATAACGCATAACGCTATATTGCATCACTATATGACGTATAACGTTTTGTACTATTACGTAATAACGTATAATGTTATATTGCATCACTATAGGACGTATAACGTTATATACTATTACGTTATGACGTATAACTATATATTGCATCACCATGGGACGTAAAGCGTTTTGTACTATTACGTAACAACGTATAACGTTATATTGCATCACTATAGGACGTATAACGTTATATTGCATCACTATATGATGTATAACGTTATGAACTATAACATTATAGCGTATAACGTTATATTGCATCACCATGTGACGTATAACGTTTTGAACTAATACGTAATAGCGTATAGAGTTACATTGCATCACTATATGACGTATAACGTTTTGTACTATTACGTAATAACGTATAACGTTATATTGCATCACTATATGACGTATAACGTTATATACTACTACGTTATAACGTATATCGTTATATTGCATTACTATATGTCGTATAACGTTATATACTATTACGCTATGACGTATAAAGTTATGAACTATTACGTTATAATGTATAACGGTATATTGCATCACTATATGACGTATAACGTTTTGTACTACTACGTAATAACGTATAACGTTATATTGCATCACTATAGGACGTATAACGCTATATTGCATCACTATATGACGTATAACGTTTTGTACTATTACGTAATAACGTATAACGTTATATTGCATCACTATATGACGCATAACGTTATACGCTATTACGTTATAACGTATAACATTATGTTGCATCACCATAGGACGTAAAGCGTTTTGTACTATTACGTAACAACGTATAACGTTATATTGCATCACTATAGGACGTATAACGTTATATTGCATCACTATATGAAGTATAACGTTATGAACTATTACATTATAGCGTATAACGTTATATTGCATCACCATGTGACGTATAACGTTTCGAACAAATACGTAATAACGTATAATATTATATTGCATCACAATATGAAGTGTAACGTTATGAACTATTACGTTATAACGCATAACGTTATATTGCATCACTATAGGACGTATAACGTTATATACTATTACGTTATGACGTATAACGCTATATTGCATCACCATGTGACGTATAACGTTTTGTACTATTACGTAATAACGTATAACGTTATATTGCATCACTATATAAAGTATAACATCATGAACTATTACATTATAACGTATAACGTTATAATGCATCACCATGTGACGTATAACGTTTCGAACTAATAGATAATAACGTATAATATTATATTGCATCACAATATGAAGTGTAACGTTATGAACTATTACGTTATAACGCATAACGTTATATTGCATCACTATAGGACGTATAACGTTATATACTATTACGTTATGACGTATAACGCTATATTGCATCACCATGTGACTTATAACGTTTTGTACTATTACGTAATAACGTATAACGTTATATTGCATCACTATAGGACGTATAACGTTATATTGCATCACTATATGAAGTATAACGTTATGAACTATTACGTTATGACGTATAACGCTATATTGCATCACCATGTGACTTATAACGTTTTGTACTATTACGTAATAACGTATAACGTTATATTGCATCACTATAGGACGTATAACGTTATATTGCATCACTATATGAAGTATACCGTTATGAACTATTACATTATAACGTATAACGTTATATTGCATCACCATGTGACGTATAACGTTTTGAACTAATCCGTAATAACGTATAGAGTTACATTGCATCACTATATGAAGTATACCGTTATGAACTATTACATTATAACGTTTAACGTTATATTGCATCACCATGGGACATATAGCGTCATATACTATTGCGTTATAATGTATAACAGTATATTGCATCACTATATGACGCATAACGTTATGAACTATGATGTTATAACGTATAATGTTATATTGCATCACCATGCGACGTATAACGTTTTGAACTAATACGTAATAACGTATAACGTTATATTGCAACACTGTATAACGTATAACGTTATACACTATTACGCTATATCGTATAACATTGTGTTGCATCACTATAGGACGTATAATGTTATATACTGTTACGATATGACGTATAACGTTATGAACGATTACGTTATAACGCATAACACTATATTGCATCACCATGTGACGTATAACGTTTTGTACTATTACGTAATAACGTATAACGTTATATTGCATCATCATAGGACGTATAGCGTCATATACTATTGCGTTATAATGTTTAACGGTATATTGCATCTCTATATGACGCACAACGTTATACGCTATTACGTTATAACGTATAACATTATGTTGCATCACTATAGGACCTATAACGTTATATACTATTACGTTATGATGTATAACGTTATGAACCATTACATTATAACGTATAACGTTATATTGCATCACCTTGTGACGTATAACGTTTTGTACTATTTCGTAATAACGTATAACATTATATTGCATCACTATATGAAGTATAACGTTATGAACTATTACATTATAGCGTATAACGTTATATTGCATCACCATGTGACGTATAACGTTTTGAACTAATACGTAATAACGTATAGAGTTACATTGCATCTCTATACGAAGTATACCGTTATGAACTATTACATTATAACGTTTAACGTTATATTGCATCACCATGGGACGTATAGCGTCATATACTATTGCGTTATAATGTATAACGGTATATTGCATCACTATATGATGCATAACGTTATGAACTATTACGTTATAACGTATAACTTTATGTTGCATCACTATAGGACGTATAACGTTATATACTACTACGTTATAACGCATAACGTTATATTGCATCATCATAGGACGTATAGCGTCATATATTATTGCGTTATAATGTATAACGGTATATTGCATCACTATGGTACGTATAACGTTATATACTATTACGTTATGACGTATAACGTTCTGAACTATTACGTTATAGCGCATAACGCTATATTGCATCACTATATGACGTATAACGTTTTGTACTATTACGTAATAACGTATAACGCTATATTGCATCACTATAGGACGTATAACGCTATATTGCATCACTATATGAAGTATAGCCTTATGAACTATTACATTATAACGTATAACGTTATAATGCATCACCATGTGACGTATAACGTTTTGAACTAATACGTAATAGCATATAGAGTTACATTGCATCACTATATGAAGTATACCGTTATGAACTATTACATTATAACGTTTAACGTTACATTGCATCACCATGGGACGTATAGCGTCATATACTATAGCGTTATAAGGTATAACGGTATATTGCATCACTATATGACGCATAACGTTATGAACTATTACGTTATAACGTGTAACGTTATATTGCATCACTATAGGACGTATAACGTTATATTGCATCACTATATGAAGTATACCGTTCTGAACTATTACATTATAACGTATAACGTTATATTGCATCATCATAGGTCGTATAACGTTATATACTATTACGTTATGACGTATAACTATATATTGCATCACCATGGGATGTAAAGCGTTTTGTACTATTACCTCACAACGTATAGCGTTATATTGCATCACTATAGGACGTATAACGTTATATTGCATCACTATATGAAGTATAACGTTATGAACTATTACATTATAGCGTATAACGTTATATTGCATCACCATGTGACGTATAACGTTTTGAACTAATACGTAATAGCGTATAGAGTTACATTGCATCACTATATGAAGTATACCGTTATGAACTATTACATTATAACGTTTAACGTTACATTGCTTCACCATGGGACGTATAGCGTCATATAGTATAGCGTTATAAGGTATAACGGTATATTGCATCACTATATGACGCATAACGTTATGAACTATTACGTTATAACGTATAACGTTATATTGCATCACTATAGGACATATAACGTTATATTGCATCACTATATGAAGTATACCGTTATGAACTATTACATTATAACGTATAACGTTATATTGCATCACCATGTGACGTATAACGTTTTGAACTAATACGTAATAGCGTATAGAGTTACATTGCATCACTATATGAAGTATACCGTTATGAACTATTACATTATAACGTTTAACGTTACATTGCTTCGCCATGGGACGTATAGCATCATATACTATTGCGTTATAATGTATAACGGTATATTGCATCACTATATGATGCATAACGTTATGAACTATTACGTTATAACGTATAACTTTATGTTGCATCACTATAGGACGTATAACGTTATATACTATTACGTTATGACGTATAACGTTCTGAACTACTACGTTATAACGCATAACGCTATATTGCATCACTATATGACGTATAACGTTTTGTACTATTACGTAATAACGTATAACGTTATATTGCATCACTATAGGACGTATAACGCTATATTGCATCACTATATGAAGTATAGCGTTATGAACTATTACATTATAACGTATAACGTTATAATGCATCACCATGTGACGTATAACGTTTTGAACTAATACGTCATAACGTATAATGTTATATTGCATCACTATATGAAGTATAACGTTATGAACTATTACGTTATAACGCATAACGTTAGATTGCATCATTATAGGACGTATAACGTTATATACTGTTGCGTTATGACGTATAACGATATATTGCATCACCATGGCACGTATAACGTTTTGTACTATTACGTAATAACGTATAACGTTATATTGCATCACAATATGACGTATAACGTTATATACCACTACGTTATAACGTATATCGTTATATTGCATTACTATATGACGTATAACGTTAAGAACTATTACGTTATAACGCGTAACGTTATATTGCATCACTATAGGACGTATAACGTTATATACTATTACGTTATGACGTATAACTATATATTGCATCACCATGGGACGTAAAGCGTTTTGTACTATTACGTAACAACGTATAACGTTATATTGCATCACTATAGGACGTATAACGTTATATTGCATCATCATAGGGCGTATAGCGTCATATATTATTGCGTTATAATGTATAACGGTATATTGCATCACTATGGTACGTATAACGTTATATACTATTACGTTATGACGTATAACGTTCTGAACTATTATGTTATAGCGCATAACGCTATATTGCATCACTATATGACGTATAACGTTTTGTACTATTACGTAATAACGTATAACGCTATATTGCATCACTATAGGACGTATAACGCTATAGTGCATCACTATATGAAGTATAGCGTTATGAACTATTACATTATAACGTATAACGTTATAATGCATCACCATGTGACGTATAACGTTTTGAACTAATACGTAATAGCATATAGAGTTACATTGCATCACTATATGAAGTATACCGTTATGAACTATTACATTATAACGTTTAACGTTACATTGCATCACCATGGGACGTATAGCGTCATATACTATAGCGTTATAAGGTATAACGGTATATTGCATCACTATATGACGCATAACGTTATGAACTATTACGTTATAACGTGTAACGTTATATTGCATCACTATAGGACGTATAACGTTATATTGCATCACTATATGAAGTATACCGTTCTGAACTATTACATTATAACGTATAACGTTATATTGCATCATCATAGGTCGTATAACGTTATATACTATTACGTTATGACGTATAACTATATATTGCATCACCATGGGATGTAAAGCGTTTTGTACTATTACCTCACAACGTATAGCGTTATATTGCATCACTATAGGACGTATAACGTTATATTGCATCACTATATGAAGTATAACGTTATGAACTATTACATTATAGCGTATAACGTTATATTGCATCACCATGTGACGTATAACGTTTTGAACTAATACGTAATAGCGTATAGAGTTACATTGCATCACTATATGAAGTATACCGTTATGAACTATTACATTATAACGTTTAACGTTACATTGCTTCACCATGGGACGTATAGCTTCATATAGTATAGCGTTATAAGGTATAACGGTATATTGCATCACTATATGACGCATAACGTTATGAACTATTACGTTATAACGTATAACGTTATATTGCATCACTATAGGACGTATAACGTTATATTGCATCACTATATGAAGTATACCGTTATGAACTATTACATTATAACGTATAACGTTATATTGCATCATCATAGGACGTATAGCGTCATATATTATTGCGTTATAATGTATAACGGTATATTGCATCACTATAGGACGTATAACGTTATATACTATTACGTTATGACGTATAACGTTATAATGCATCACCATGTGACGTATAACGTTTTGAACTAATACGTCATAACGTATAATGTTATATTGTATCACTATATGAAGTATAACGTTATGAACTATTACGTTATAACGCATAACGTTAGATTGCATCATTATAGGACGTATAACGTTATATACTGTTGCGTTATGACGTATAACGATATATTGCATCACCATGGCACGTATAACGTTTTGTACTATTACGTAATAACGTATAACGTTATATTGCATCACAATATGGCGTATAACGTTATATACCACTACGTTATAACGTATATCGTTATATTGCATTACTATATGACGTATAACGTTATGAACTATTACGTTATAACGCGTAACGTTATATTGCATCACTATAGGACGTATAACGTTATATACTATTACGTTATGACGTATAACTATATATTGCATCACCATGGGACGTAAAGCGTTTTGTACTATTACGTAACAACGTATAACGTTATATTGCATCACTATAGGACGTATAACGTTATATTGCATCACTATATGAAGTATAACGTTATGAACTATTACATTATAGCGTATAACGTTATATTGCATCACCATGTGACGTATAACGTTTTGAACTGATACGTAATAGCGTATAGAGTTACATTGCATCACTATATGAAGTATACCGTTATGAACTATTACATTATAACGTTTAACGTTACATTGCATCACCATGGGACGGATAGCGTCATATACTATAGCGTTATAAGGTATAACGGTATATTGCATCACTATATGACGCATAACGTTATGAACTATGACGTTATAACGTATAATGTTATATTGCATCACCATGCGACGTATAACGTTTTGAACTATTACGTAATAGCGTATAACGTTATACTGCAACACTATATAACGTATAACGTTATACACTATTACGCTATATCGTATAATATTATGTTGCATCACTATAGGACGTATAACGTTATATACTATTACGATATGACGTATAACGTTATGAACTATTACGTTATAACGCATAACGCTATATTGCATCACCATGTGACGTATAACGTTTTGTACCATTACGTAATAACGTATAACGTTATATTGCATCATCATAGGACGTATAGCGTCATATACTATTGCGTTATAATGTTTAACGGTATATTGCATCTCTATATGACGCATAACGTTATACGCTATTACGTTATAACGTATAACATTATGTTGCATCACTATAGAACGTATAACGTTACATACTATTACGTTATGATGTATAACGTTATGAACCATTACATTATAACGTATAACGTTATATTGCATCACCATGTGACGTATAACGTTTTGTACTATTACGTAATAACGTATAACGTTATATTGCATCACTATATGACGCATAACGTTATATACTATTACGTTATGACGTATAACGCTTTATTGCATCACCATGTGACGTATAACGTTTTGTACTATTACGTAATAACGTATAACGTTATATTGCACCACTATAGGACGTATATCGTTATATTGCATTACTATATGACGTCTAACGTTATGAACTATTACGTTATAACGCGTAACGTTATATTGCATCACTATATGAAGTATAACGTTATGAACTATTACATTATAGCGTATAACGTTATATTGCATCACCATGTGACGTATAACGTTTTGAACTAATACGTAATAGCGTATAGAGTTACATTGCATCTCTATATGAAGTATACCGTTATGAACTATTACATTATAACGTTTAACGTTACATTGCATCACCATGGGACGTATAGCGTCATATACTATAGCGTTATAAGGTATAACGGTATATTGCATCACTATATGACGCATAACGTTATGAACTATGACGTTATAACGTATAATGTTATATTGCATCACCACGCGACGTATAACGTTTTGAACTAATACGTAATAACTTATAACGTTATGTTGCATCACTATATGAAGTATTCCGTTATGAACTATTACAATTATAACGTATGACGTTATATTGCATCACCATGTGACGTATAACGTTTTGAACTAATACGTAATAACGTATAGAGTTACATTGCATCACTATATGAAGTATACCGTTATGAACTATTACATTATAACGTTTAACGTTATATTGCATCACCATGGGACGTATAACGTTTTGAACTAATACGTCATAACGTATAATGTTATATTGCATCACTATATGAAGTATAACGTTATGAACTATTACGTTATAACACATAACGTTATATTGCATCACTATAGGACGTATAACGTTTTATACTATTACGTTATGACGTATAACTATACATTGCATCACCACGGGACGTAAAGCGTTTTGTACTATTACGTAACAACGTATAACGTTATATTGCATCACTATAGGACGTATAACGTTATACACTATTACGTTATGACGTATAACGCTATATTGCATCACCATGTGACTTATAACGTTTTGTACTATTACGTAATAACGTATAACGTTATAATGCATCACTATATGACGTATAACGTTATATACTACTACGTTATAACGTATATCGTTATATTGCATTACTATATGACGTATAACGTTATATAATATTACGCTATGACGTATAAAGTTATGAACTATTACGTTATAACGCATAACGCTATATTGCATCACTATATGACGTATAACGTTTTGTACTATTACGTAATAACGTATAATGTTATATTGCATCACTATAGGACGTATAACGTTATATACTATTACGTTATGACGTATAACTATATATTGCATCACCATGGGACGTAAAGCGTTTTGTGCTATTACGTAACAACGTATAACGTTATATTGCATCACTATAGGACGTATAACGTTATATTGCATCACTATATGATGTATAACGTTATGAACTATAACATTATAGCGTATAACGTTATATTGCATCACCATGTGACGTATAACGTTTTGAACTAATACCTAATAGCGTATAGAGTTACATTGCATCACTATATGACGTATAACGTTTTGTACTATTACGTAATAACGTATAACGTTATATTGCATCACTATATGACGTATAACGTTATATACTACTACGTTATAACGTATATCGTTATATTGCATTACTATATGTCGTATAACGTTATATACTATTACGCTATGACGTATAAAGTTATGAACTATTACGTTATAATGTATAACGGTATATTGCATCACTATATGACGTATAACGTTTTGTACTACTACGTAATAACGTATAACGTTATATTGCATCACTATAGGACGTATAACGCTATATTGCATCACTATATGACGTATAACGTTTTGTACTATTACGTAATAACGTATAACGTTATATTGCATCACTATATGACGCATAACGTTATACGCTATTACGTTATAACGTATAACATTATGTTGCATCACCATGGGACGTATAACGTTATATACTATTACGCTATGACGTATAAAGTTATGAACTATTACGTAATAACGCATAACGCTATATTGCATCACTATATGACGTATAACGTTTTGTACTACTACGTAATAACGTATAACGTTATATTGCATCACTATAGGACGTATAACGCTATATTGCATCACTATATGACGTATAACGTTTTGCACTATTACGTAATAACGTATAACGTTATATTGCATTACTGTATGACGTATAACGTTATATACTACTACGTTATAACGTATATCGTTATATTGCATTACTATATGACGTATAACGTTATATACTATTACGCTATGACGTATAAAGTTATGAACTATTACGTTATAATGTATAACGGTATATTGCATCACTATATGACGTATAACGTTTTGTACTATTACGTAATAACGTATAACGTTATATTGCATCACTATAGGACGTATAACGCTATATTGCATCACTATATGAAGTATAGCGTTATGAACTATTACATTATAACGTATAACGTTATAATGCATCACCATGTGACGTATAACGTTTTGAACTAATACGTAATAACGTATAATGTTATATTGCATCACTATATGACGTATAACGTTATATACTACTACGTTATAACGTATAACGTTAGATTGCATCACTATAGGACGTATAACGATATATACTATTGCGTTATGACGTATAACGATATATTGCATCACCATGGGACGTAAAGCGTTTTGTACCATTACGTAACAACGTATAACGTTATATTGCATCACTATAGGACGTATAACGTTATATTGCATCACTATATGAAGTATAACGTTATGAACTATTACATTATAGCGTATAACGTTATATTGCATCACCATGTGACGTATAACGTTTTGAACTAATACGTAATAGCGTATAGAGTTACATTGCATCACTATATGAAGTATACCGTTATGAACTATTACATTATAACGTTTAACGTTACATTGCATCACCATGGGACGTATAGCTTCATATACTATTGCGTTATAAGGTATAACGGTATATTGCATCACTATATGACGCATAACGTTATGAACTATTACGTTATAACGTATAACGTTGTATTGCATCACTATAGGACGTATAACGGTATATTGCATCACTATATGATGTATAGCGTTATGAACTATTACAAGTATAACGTAACACGTTATATTACATCACTATAGGACGTATAACGTTATATTGCATCACTATATGAAGTATAACGTTATGAACTATTACATTATAGCGTATAACGTTATATTGCATCACCATGTGACGTATAACGTTTTGAACTAATACGTAATAGCGTATAGAGTTACATTGCATTACTATATGAAGTATACCGTTATGAACTATTACAATTATAACGTAAAACGTTATATTACATCACTATAGGACGTATAACGTTATATTGCATCACTATATGACGTATAACGTTTTCTACTATTACGTAATAACGTATAATGTTATATTGCATCACAATATGAATTGTAACGTTATGAACTATAACGTTATAACGCATAACGTTATATTGCATCACTATAGGACGTATAACGTTATATACTATTACGCTATGACGTATAAAGTTATGAACTATTACGTTATAATGTATAACGGTATATTGCATCACTATATGACGTATAACGTTTTGTACTATTACGTAATAACGTATAACGTTATATTGCATCACTATAGGACGTATAACGCTATATTGCATCACTATATGAAGTATAGCGTTATGAACTATTACATTATAACGTATAACGTTATATTGCTTCACTATATGACGTATAACGTTTTGTACTATTAGGTAATAACGTATAACGTTATATTGCATCACTATATGACGTATAACGTTATATACTACTACGTTATAACGTATAACATTATGTTGCATCACTATAGGACGTATAACGTTATATACTATTACGCTATGACGTATAAAGTTATGAACTATTACGTTATAATGTATAACGGTATATTGCATCACTATATGACGTATAACGTTTTGTACTATTACGTAATAACGTATAACGTTATATTGCATCACTATAGGACGTATAACGCTATATTGCATCACTATATGAAGTATAGCGTTATGAACTATTACGTTATAACGCATAACGTTATATTGCATCACTATAGGACGTATAACGTTATATACTATTACGTTATGACGTATAACTATATATTGCATCACCATGGGACGTAAAGCGTTTTGTACTATTACGTAACAACGTATAACGTTATATTGCATCACTATAGGACGTATAACGTTATATTGCATCACTATATGATGTATAACGTTATATACTACTACGTTATAACATATAACATTATGTTGCATCACTATAGGACGTATAACGTTATATACTATTACGCTATGACGTATAAAGTTATGAACTATTACGTTATAATGTATAACGGTATATTGCATCACTATATGACGTATAACGTTTTGTACTATTACGTAATAACGTATAACGTTATATTGCATCACTATAGGACGTATAACGCTATATTGCATCACTATATGAAGTATAGCGTTATGAACTATTACATTATAACGTATAACGTTATAATGCATCACCATGTGACGTATAACGTTTTGAACTAATACGTAATAACGTATAATGTTCTATTGCATCACTATATGACTTATAACGTTATATACTACTACGTTATAACGTATAACGTTAGATTGCATCACTATAGGACGTATAACGTTATATACTATTGCGTTATGACGTATAACGATATATTGCATCACCATGGCACGTATAACGTTTTGTACTATTACGTAATAAACGTATAACGTTATATTGTATCACCATATGACGTATAACGTTTTGAACTAATACGTAATAACGTATAACGTTATACTGTATCACTATATAAAGTATAACGTTATGAACTATTAGATTATAACGTATAACGTTGTAATGCATCACCATGTGACGTATAACGTTTCGAACTAATACGTAATAATGTATAATGTTATATTGCATCACTATATGAAGTATAACGTCATGAACTATTACGTTATAACGCA
Organism: Bombus terrestris; assembly: GCF_910591885.1. Lineage (NCBI taxonomy): Eukaryota > Metazoa > Arthropoda > Insecta > Hymenoptera > Apidae > Bombus > Bombus terrestris. The sequence goes on from NW_025963548.1 coordinate 4,619,546, forward strand.
TAACGCTATATTGCATCACTATAGGACGTATAACGTTATATACTATTACGTTATGACGTATAACTATATATTGCACCACCATGGGACGTAAAGCGTTTTGTACTATTACGTAACAACGTATAACGTTATATTGCATCACTATAGGACGTATAACGTTATATTGCATCACTATATAAAGTATAACGTTATGAACTATTAGATTATAACGTATAACGTTATAATGCATCACCATGTGACGTATAACGTTTCGAACTAATACGTAATAATGTATAATGTTATATTGCATCACTATATGAAGTATAACGTTATGAACTATTGCATTATAACGTATAACGTTATATTGCATCACCATGTGACGTATAACGTTTTGTACTATTACGTAATAACGTATAACGTTATATTGCATCACAATATGAAGTGTAACGTTATGAACTATTACGTTATAACGCATAACGTTATATTGCATCACTATAGGACGTATAACGTTGTATACTATTACGTTATGACGTATAACGCTATATTGCATCACCATGTGACTTATAACGTTTTGTACTATTACGTAATAACGTATAACGTTATATTGCATCACTATATGACGTATAACGTTATATACTCTTACGTTATAACGTATATCGTTATATTGCATTACTATATGACATATAACGTTATATTGCATCACTATATGAAGTATAACGTTATGAACTATTGCATTATAACGTATAACGTTATATTGCATCACCATGTGACGTATAACGTTTTGTACTATTACGTTATAACGTATATCCTTATATTGCATTACTATATGACGTATAACGTTATGAACTATTACGTTATAACGCGTAACGTTATATTGCACCACTATATGACGTATAACGGTATATTGCATCACTATATGAAGCATACCGTTATGAACTATTACATTATAACGTATAACGTTACATTGCATCATCATAGGACGTATAGCGTCATATACTATTGCGTTATAATGTATAACGGTATATTGCATCACTATATGACGCATAACGTTATACGCTATTACGTTATAACGTATAACATTATGTTGCATCACCATAGGACGTATAACGTTATATACTATTACGCTATGACGTATAAAGTTATGAACTATTACGTAATAACGCATAACGCTATATTGCATCACTATATGACGTATAACGTTTTGTACTATTACGTAATAACGTATAACGTTATATTGCATCACTATAGGACGTATAACGCTATATTGCATCACTGTATGAAGTATAGCGTTATGAACTATTACATTATAACGTATAACGTTATAATGCATCACCATGTGACGTATAACGTTTTGAACTAATACGTAATAACGTATAATGTTATATTGCATCACTATATGAAGTATAACGTTATGAACTAATACGTTATAACGCATAACGTTATATTGCATCACCATGTGACGTATAACGTTTTGAACTAATACGAATTAGCGTATAGAGTTACATTGAATCACCATATGAAGTATACCGTTATGAACTATTACATTATAACGTTTAACGTTATATTGCATCACCATGGGACGTATAGCGTCATGTACTATTGCGTTATAATGTATGACGGTATATTGCATCACTATATGACGGATAACGTTATGAACTATTACGTTATAACGTATAATGTTATATTGCATCACTATATGAAGTATAACGTTATGAACTATTACGTTATAACGCATAACGTTAGATTGCATCATTATAGGACGTATAACGTTATATACTGTTGCGTTATGACGTATAACGATATATTGCATCACCATGGCACGTATAACGTTTTGTACTATTACGTAATAACGTATAACGTTATATTGCATCACAATATGACGTATAACGTTATATACCACTACGTTATAACGTATATCGTTATATTGCATTACTATATGACGTATAACGTTAAGAACTATTACGTTATAACGCGTAACGTTATATTGCATCACTATAGGACGTATAACGTTATATACTATTACGTTATGACGTATAACTATATATTGCATCACCATGGGACGTAAAGCGTTTTGTACTATTACGTAACAACGTATAACGTTATATTGCATCACTATAGGACGTATAACGTTATATTGCATCATCATAGGGCGTATAGCGTCATATATTATTGCGTTGTAATGTATAACGGTATATTGCATTACTATAGGACGTATAACGTTATATACTATTACGTTATGACGTATAACGTTCTGAACTATTACGTTATAACGCATAACGCTATATTGCATCACCATATGACGTATAACGTTTTGAACTAATACGTAATAACGTATAACGTTATACTGCATCACTATATAAAGTATAACGTTATGAACTATTAGATTATAACGTATAACGTTATAATGCATTACCATGTGACGTATAACGTTTCGAACTAATACGTAATAACGTATAATGTTATATTGCATCACTATATGAAGTATAACGTTATGAACTATTACGTTATAACGTATAACTTTATGTTGCATCACTATAGGACGTATAACGTTATATACTACTACGTTATAACGCATAACGTTATATTGCATCATCATAGGACGTATAGCGTCATATATTATTGCGTTATAATGTATAACGGTATATTGCATCACTATGGTACGTATAACGTTATATACTATTACGTTATGACGTATAACGTTCTGAACTATTATGTTATAGCGCATAACGCTATATTGCATCACTATATGACGTATAACGTTTTGTACTATTACGTAATAACGTATAACGCTATATTGCATCACTATAGGACGTATAACGCTATAGTGCATCACTATATGAAGTATAGCGTTATGAACTATTACATTATAACGTATAACGTTATAATGCATCACCATGTGACGTATAACGTTTTGAACTAATACGTAATAGCATATAGAGTTACATTGCATCACTATATGAAGTATACCGTTATGAACTATTACATTATAACGTTTAACGTTACATTGCATCACCATGGGACGTATAGCGTCATATACTATAGCGTTATAAGGTATAACGGTATATTGCATCACTATATGACGCATAACGTTATGAACTATTACGTTATAACGTGTAACGTTATATTGCATCACTATAGGACGTATAACGTTATATTGCATCACTATATGAAGTATACCGTTCTGAACTATTACATTATAACGTATAACGTTATATTGCATCATCATAGGTCGTATAACGTTATATACTATTACGTTATGACGTATAACTATATATTGCATCACCATGGGATGTAAAGCGTTTTGTACTATTACCTCACAACGTATAGCGTTATATTGCATCACTATAGGACGTATAACGTTATATTGCATCACTATATGAAGTATAACGTTATGAACTATTACATTATAGCGTATAACGTTATATTGCATCACCATGTGACGTATAACGTTTTGAACTAATACGTAATAGCGTATAGAGTTACATTGCATCACTATATGAAGTATACCGTTATGAACTATTACATTATAACGTTTAACGTTACATTGCTTCACCATGGGACGTATAGCTTCATATAGTATAGCGTTATAAGGTATAACGGTATATTGCATCACTATATGACGCATAACGTTATGAACTATTACGTTATAACGTATAACGTTATATTGCATCACTATAGGACGTATAACGTTATATTGCATCACTATATGAAGTATACCGTTATGAACTATTACATTATAACGTATAACGTTATATTGCATCATCATAGGACGTATAGCGTCATATATTATTGCGTTATAATGTATAACGGTATATTGCATCACTATAGGACGTATAACGTTATATACTATTACGTTATGACGTATAACGTTATAATGCATCACCATGTGACGTATAACGTTTTGAACTAATACGTCATAACGTATAATGTTATATTGCATCACTATATGAAGTATAACGTTATGAACTATTACGTTATAACGCATAACGTTAGATTGCATCATTATAGGACGTATAACGTTATATACTGTTGCGTTATGACGTATAACGATATATTGCATCACCATGGCACGTATAACGTTTTGTACTATTACGTAACAACGTATAACGTTATATTGCATCACTATAGGACGTATAACGTTATATTGCATCACTATATGAAGTATAACGTTATGAACTATTACATTATAGCGTATAACGTTATATTGCATCACCATGTGACGTATAACGTTTTGAACTGATACGTAATAGCGTATAGAGTTACATTGCATCACTATATGAAGTATACCGTTATGAACTATTACATTATAACGTTTAACGTTACATTGCATCACCATGGGACGTATAGCGTCATATACTATAGCGTTATAAGGTATAACGGTATATTGCATCACTATATGACGCATAACGTTATGAACTATGACGTTATAACGTATAATGTTATATTGCATCACCATGCGACGTATAACGTTTTGAACTATTACGTAATAGCGTATAACGTTATATTGCAACACTATATAACGTATAACGTTATACACTGTTACGCTATATCGTATAATATTATGTTGCATCACTATAGGACGTATAACGTTATATACTATTACGATATGACGTATAACGTTATGAACTATTACGTTATAACGCATAACGCTATATTGCATCACCATGTGACGTATAACGTTTTGTACTATTACGTAATAACGTATAACGTTATATTGCATCATCATAGGACGTATAGCGTCATATACTATTGCGTTATAATGTTTAACGTTATATTGCATCACTATATGACGCATAACGTTATATACTATTACGTTATGACGTATAACGCTTTATTGCATCACCATGTGACGTATAACGTTTTGTACTATTACGTAATAACGTATAACGTTATATTGCACCACTATAGGACGTATATCGTTATATTGCATTACTATATGACGTCTAACGTTATGAACTATTACGTTATAACGCGTAACGTTATATTGCATCACTATATGAAGTATAACGTTATGAACTATTACATTATAGCGTATAACGTTATATTGCATCACCATGTGACGTATAACGTTTTGAACTAATACGTAATAGCGTATAGAGTTACATTGCATCTCTATATGAAGTATACCGTTATGAACTATTACATTATAACGTTTAACGTTACATTGCATCACCATGGGACGTATAGCGTCATATACTATAGCGTTATAAGGTATAACGGTATATTGCATCACTATATGACGCATAACGTTATGAACTATGACGTTATAACGTATAATGTTATATTGCATCACCACGCGACGTATAACGTTTTGAACTAATACGTAATAACTTATAACGTTATGTTGCATCACTATATGAAGTATTCCGTTATGAACTATTACAATTATAACGTATGACGTTATATTGCATCACCATGTGACGTATAACGTTTTGAACTAATACGTAATAACGTATAGAGTTACATTGCATCACTATATGAAGTATACCGTTATGAACTATTACATTATAACGTTTAACGTTATATTGCATCACCATGGGACGTATAGCGTCATATACTATTGCGTTATAATGTATAACGGTATATTGCATCACTATATGATGCATAACGTTATGAACTATTACGTTATAACGTATAACGTTATATTGCATCACCATGCGACGTATAACGTTTTGAACTAATACGTCATAACTGATAACGTTATGTTGCATCACTATATGAAGTATTCCGTTATGAACTATTACAATTATAACGTATGACGTTATATTGCATCATCATGTTACGTATAACGTTTTGTACTATTACGTAATAACGTATAACGTTATATTGCATCACAATATGACGTATAACGTTATATACTTCTACGTTATAACGTATATCGTTATATTGCATTACTATATGACGTATAACGTTATGAACTATTACGTTATAACGCGTAACGTTATATTGCATCACTATATGACGTATAACGTTATATTGCATGACTGTATGAAGTATACCGTTATGAACTATTACATTATAACGTTTAACGTTACATTGCATCACCATGGGACGTATAACGTTTTGAACTAATACGTCATAACGTATAATGTTATATTGCATCACTATATGAAGTATAACGTTATGAACTATTACGTTATAACACATAACGTTATATTGCATCACTATAGGACGTATAACGTTTTATACTATTACGTTATGACGTATAACTATACATTGCATCACCACGGGACGTAAAGCGTTTTGTACTATTACGTAACAACGTATAACGTTATATTGCATCACTATATTACGTATAACGTTATACACTATTACGTTATGACGTATAACGCTATATTGCATCACCATGTGACTTATAACGTTTTGTACTATTACGTAATAACGTATAACGTTATAATGCATCACTATATGACGTATAACGTTATATACTACTACGTTATAACGTATATCGTTATATTGCATTACTATATGACGTATAACGTTATATAATATTACGCTATGACGTATAAAGTTATGAACTATTACGTTATAACGCATAACGCTATATTGCATCACTATATGACGTATAACGTTTTGTACTATTACGTAATAACGTATAATGTTATATTGCATCACTATAGGACGTATAACGTTATATACTATTACGTTATGACGTATAACTATATATTGCATCACCATGGGACGTAAAGCGTTTTGTGCTATTACGTAACAACGTATAACGTTATATTGCATCACTATAGGACGTATAACGTTATATTGCATCACTATATGATGTATAACGTTATGAACTATAACATTATAGCGTATAACGTTATATTGCATCACCATGTGACGTATAACGTTTTGAACTAATACGTAATAGCGTATAGAGTTACATTGCATCACTATATGACGTATAACGTTTTGTACTATTACGTAATAACGTATAACGTTATATTGCATCACTATATGACGTATAACGTTATATACTACTACGTTATAACGTATATCGTTATATTGCATTACTATATGTCGTATAACGTTATATACTATTACGCTATGACGTATAAAGTTATGAACTATTACGTTATAATGTATAACGGTATATTGCATCACTATATGACGTATAACGTTTTGTACTACTACGTAATAACGTATAACGTTATATTGCATCACTATAGGACGTATAATGCTATATTGCATCACTATATGACGTATAACGTTTTGTACTATTACGTAATAACGTATAACGTTATATTGCATCACTATATGACGCATAACGTTATACGCTATTACGTTATAACGTATAACATTATGTTGCATCACCATAGGACGTATAACGTTATATACTATTACGCTATGACGTATAAAGTTATGAACTATTACGTAATAACGCATAACGCTATATTGCATCACTATATGACGTATAACGTTTTGTACTACTACGTAATAACGTATAACGTTATATTGCATCACTATAGGACGTATAACGCTATATTGCATCACTAAATGACGTATAACGTTTTGCACTATTACGTAATAACGTATAACGTTATATTGCATTACTGTATGACGTATAACGTTATATACTACTACGTTATAACGTATATCGTTATATTGCATTACTATATGACGTATAACGTTATATACTATTACGCTATGACGTATAAAGTTATGAACTATTACGTTATAATGTATAACGGTATATTGCATCACTATATGACGTATAACGTTTTGTACTATTACGTAATAACGTATAACGTTATATTGCATCACTATAGGACGTATAACGCTATATTGCATCACTATATGAAGTATAGCGTTATGAACTATTACATTATAACGTATAACGTTATAATGCATCACCATGTGACGTATAACGTTTTGAACTAATACGTAATAACGTATAATGTTATATTGCATCACTATATGACGTATAACGTTATATACTACTACGTTATAACGTATAACGTTAGATTGCATCACTATAGGACGTATAACGATATATACTATTGCGTTATGACGTATAACGATATATTGCATCACCATGGGACGTAAAGCGTTTTGTACCATTACGTAACAACGTATAACGTTATATTGCATCACTATAGGACGTATAACGTTATATTGCATCACTATATGAAGTATAACGTTATGAACTATTACATTATAGCGTATAACGTTATATTGCATCACCATGTGACGTATAACGTTTTGAACTAATACGTAATAGCGTATAGAGTTACATTGCATCACTATATGAAGTATACCGTTATGAACTATTACATTATAACGTTTAACGTTACATTGCATCACCATGGGACGTATAGCGTCATATACTATTGCGTTATAAGGTATAACGGTATATTGCATCACTATATGACGCATAACGTTATGAACTATTACGTTATAACGTATAACGTTGTATTGCATCACTATAGGACGTATAACGGTATATTGCATCACTATATGAAGTATAGCGTTATGAACTATTACAAGTATAACGTAACACGTTATATTACATCACTATAGGACGTATAACGTTATATTGCATCACTATATGAAGTATAACGTTATGAACTATTACATTATAGCGTATAACGTTATATTGCATCACCATGTGACGTATAACGTTTTGAACTAATACGTAATAGCGTATAGAGTTACATTGCATTACTATATGAAGTATACCGTTATGAACTATTACAATTATAACGTAAAACGTTATATTACATCACTATAGGACGTATAACGTTATATTGCATCACTATATGACGTATAACGTTTTCTACTATTACGTAATAACGTATAATGTTATATTGCATCACAATATGAATTGTAACGGTATGAACTATAACGTTATAACGCATAACGTTATATTGCATCACTATAGGACGTATAACGTTATATACTATTACGCTATGACGTATAAAGTTATGAACTATTACGTTATAATGTATAACGGTATATTGCATCACTATATGACGTATAACGTTTTGTACTATTACGTAATAACGTATAACGTTATATTGCATCACTATAGGACGTATAACGCTATATTGCATCACTATATGAAGTATAGCGTTATGAACTATTACATTATAACGTATAACGTTATATTGCTTCACTATATGACGTATAACGTTTTGTACTATTAGGTAATAACGTATAACGTTATATTGCATCACTATATGACGTATAACGTTATATACTACTACGTTATAACGTATAACATTATGTTGCATCACTATAGGACGTATAACGTTATATACTATTACGCTATGACGTATAAAGTTATGAACTATTACGTTATAACGCATAACGCTATATTGCATCACTATATGACGTATAACGTTTTGTACTATTACGTAATAACGTATAACGTTATATTGCATCACTATAGGACGTATAACGCTATATTGCATCTCTATATGAAGTATAGCGTTATGAACTATTACGTTATAACGCATAACGTTATATTGCATCACTATAGGACGTATAACGTTATATACTATTACGTTATGACGTATAACTATATATTGCATCACCATGGGACGTAAAGCGTTTTGTACTATTACGTAACAACGTATAACGTTATATTGCATCACTATAGGACGTATAACGTTATATTGCATCACTATATGATGTATAACGTTATATACTACTACGTTATAACATATAACATTATGTTGCATCACTATAGGACGTATAACGTTATATACTATTACGCTATGACGTATAAAGTTATGAACTATTACGTTATAATGTATAACGGTATATTGCATCACTATATGACGTATAACGTTTTGTACTATTACGTAATAACGTATAACGTTATATTGCATCACTATAGGACGTATAACGCTATATTGCATCACTATATGAAGTATAGCGTTATGAACTATTACATTATAACGTATAACGTTATAATGCATCACCATGTGACGTATAACGTTTCGAACTAATACGTAATAATGTATAATGTTATATTGCATCACTATATGAAGTATAACGTCATGAACTATTACGTTATAACGCATAACGTTATATTGCATCACTATAGGACGTATAACGTTATATACTATTGCGTTATGACGTATAACGATATATTGCATCACCATGGCACGTATAACGTTTTGTACTATTACGTAATAAACGTATAACGTTATATTGTATCACCATATGACGTATAACGTTTTGAACTAATACGTAATAACGTATAACGTTATACTGTATCACTACATAAAGTATAACGTTATGAACTATTAGATTATAACGTATAACGTTGTAATGCATCACCATGTGACGTATAACGTTTCGAACTAATACGTAATAATGTATAATGTTATATTGCATCACTATATGAAGTATAACGTCATGAACTATTACGTTATAACGCATAACGTTATATTGCATCACTATAGGACGTATAACGTTATATACTATTACGTTATGACGTATAACTATATATTGCACCACCATGGGACGTAAAGCGTTTTGTACTATTACGTAACAACGTATAACGTTATATTGCATCACTATAGGACGTATAACGTTATATTGCATCACTATATAAAGTATAACGTTATGAACTATTAGATTATAACGTATAACGTTATAATGCATCACCATGTGACGTATAACGTTTCGAACTAATACGTAATAATGTATAATGTTATATTGCATCACTATATGAAGTATAACGTTATGAACTATTGCATTATAACGTATAACGTTATATTGCATCACCATGTGACGTATAACGTTTTGTACTATTACGTAATAACGTATAACGTTATATTGCATCACAATATGAAGTGTAACGTTATGAACTATTACGTTATAACGCATAACGTTATATTGCATCACTATAGGACGTATAACGTTGTATACTATTACGTTATGACGTATAACGCTATATTGCATCACCATGTGACTTATAACGTTTTGTACTATTACGTAATAACGTATAACGTTATATTGCATCACTATATGACGTATAACGTTATATACTACTACGTTATAACGTATATCGTTATATTGCATTACTATATGACATATAACGTTATATTGCATCACTATATGAAGTATAACGTTATGAACTATTGCATTATAACGTATAACGTTATATTGCATCACCATGTGACGTATAACGTTTTGTACTATTACGTTATAACGTATATCCTTATATTGCATTACTATATGACGTATAACGTTATGAACTATTACGTTATAACGCGTAACGTTATATTGCACCACTATATGACGTATAACGGTATATTGCATCACTATATGAAGTATACCGTTATGAACTATTACATTATAACGTATAACGTTACATTGCATCATCATAGGACGTATAGCGTCATATACTATTGCGTTATAATGTATAACGGTATATTGCATCACTATATGACGCATAACGTTATACGCTATTACGTTATAACGTATAACATTATGTTGCATCACCATAGGACGTATAACGTTATATACTATTACGCTATGACGTATAAAGTTATGAACTATTACGTAATAACGCATAACGCTATATTGCATCACTATATGACGTATAACGTTTTGTACTATTACGTAATAACTTATAACGTTATATTGCATCACTATAGGACGTATAACGCTATATTGCATCACTGTATGAAGTATAGCGTTATGAACTATTACATTATAACGTATAACGTTATAATGCATCACCATGTGACGTATAACGTTTTGAACTAATACGTAATAACGTATAATGTTATATTGCATCACTATATGAAGTATAACGTTATGAACTAATACGTTATAACGCATAACGTTATATTGCATCACCATGTGACGTATAACGTTTTGAACTAATACGAATTAGCGTATAGAGTTACATTGAATCACCATATGAAGTATACCGTTATGAACTATTACATTATAACGTTTAACGTTATATTGCATCACCATGGGACGTATAGCGTCATGTACTATTGCGTTATAATGTATGACGGTATATTGCATCACTATATGACGGATAACGTTATGAACTATTACGTTATAACGTATAATGTTATATTGCATCACCATGCGACGTATAACGTTATATTGCATCACTATATGAAGTATAACGTTATGAACTATTACATTATAGCGTATAACGTTATATTGCATCACCATGTGACGTATAACGTTTTGAACTAATACGTAATAGCGTATAGAGTTACATTGCATCACTATATGAAGTATAGCGTTATGAACTATTACATTATAACGTTTAACGTTACATTGCATCACCATGCGACGTATAACGTTATATTACATCACTATAGGACGTATAACGTTATATTGCATCACTATAGGACGTATAACGTTATATTGTATCACTATATGACGTATAACGTTTTGTACTATTACGTAATAACGTATAACGTTATATTGCATCACTATATAAAGTATAACGTCATGAACTATTACATTATAACGTATAACGTTATAATGCATCACCATGTGACGTATAACGTTTCGAACTAATACGTAATAACGTATAATGTTATATTGCATCACAATATGAAGTGTAACGTTATGAACTATTACGTTATAACGCATAACGTTATATTGCATCACTATAGGACGTATAACGTTGTATACTATTACGTTATGACGTATAACGCTATATTGCATCACCATGTGACTTATAACGTTTTGTACTATTACGTAATAACGTATAACGTTATATTGCATCACTATATGACGTATAACGTTATATACTACTACGTTATAACGTATATCGTTATATTGCATTACTATATGACGTATAACGTTATATACTACTACATTATAACGTATAACGTTACATTGCATCATCATAGGACGTATAGCGTCATATACTATTGCGTTATAATGTATAACGGTATATTGCATCACTATATGACGCATAACGTTATACGCTATTACGTTATAACGTATAACATTATGTTGCATCACCATAGGACGTATAACGTTATATACTATTACGCTATGACGTATAAAGTTATGAACTATTACGTAATAACGCATAACGCTATATTGCATCACTATATGACGTATAACGTTTTGTACTATTACGTAATAACGTATAACGTTATATTGCATCACTATAGGACGCATAACGCTATATTGCATCACTATATGACGTATAACGTTATGAACTATTACGTTATAACGCATAACGTTATATTGCATCACTATAGGACGTATAACGTTGTATACTATTACGTTATGACGTATAACGCTATATTGCATCACCATGTGACTTATAACGTTTTGTACTATTACGTAATAACGTATAACGTTATATTGCATCACTATATGACGTATAACGTTATATACTACTACGTTATAACGTATATCGTTATATTGCATTACTATATGACCTATAACGTTATATTGCATCACTATATGAAGTATAACGTTATGAACTATTGCATTATAACGTATAACGTTATATTGCATCACCATGTGACGTATAACGTTTTGAACTAATACGTAATAACGTATAGAGTTACATTGCATCACTATATGAAGTATACCGTTATGAACTATTACATTATAACGTTTAACGTTATATTGCATCACCATGGGACGTATAACGTCATATACTATTGCGTTATAATATATACTATTGCATCACTATATGACGCATAACGTTATGAACTATGACGTTATAACGTATAATGTTATATTGCATCACGATGCGACGTATAACGTTTTGAACTAATACGTAATAACGTATAACGTTATATTGCAACACTATATGACGTATAACGTTATATACTACTACGTTATAACGTGTAACATTATGTTGCATCACTATAGGACGTATAACGTTATATACTATTACGCTATGACGTATAAAGTTATGAACTATTACGTTATAACGCATAACGCTATATTGCATCACTATATGACGTATAACGTTTTGTACTATTACGTAATAACGTATAACGTTATATTGCATCACTATATAAAGTATAGCGTTATGAACTATTACATTCTAACGAATAACGTTATAATGCATCACCATGTGACGTATAACGTTTCGAACTAATACGTAATAACGTATAATGTTATATTGCATCACTATATGAAGTATAACGTTATGAACTATTACGTTATAACGCATAACGTTATATTGCATCACTATAGGACGTATAACGTTATATACTATTACGCTATGACGTATAAAGTTATGAACTATTACGTTATAATGTATAACGGTATATTGCATCACTATATGACGTATAACGTTTTGTACTATTACGTAACAACGTATAACGTTATATTGCATCACTATATGAAGTATAGCGTTATGAACTATTACATTATAACGTATAACGTTATAATGCATCACCATGTGACGTATAACGTTTTGAACTAATACGTAATAACGTATAATGTTATATTGCATCACTATATGACGCATAACGTTATATTGCATCACTATATGAAGTATAACGTTATGAACTATTACGTTATAACGCATAACGTTATATTGCGTCACCATGTGACGTATAACGTTTTGAACTAATACGTAATAACCTATAATGTTATATTGCATCACTATATGAAGTATAACGTTATGAACTATTACGTTATAACGCATAACGTTATATTGCATCACTATAGGACGTATAACGTTATACACTATTATGTAATAACGTATAACGTTATATTGCATCACTATATGAAGTATAACGCTATGAACTATTACATTATAACGTATAACGTTATATTGCATCACCATGTGACGTATAACGTTTTGAACTAATACGTAATAACGTATAGAGTTACATTGCATCACTATATGAAGTATACCGTTATGAACTATTACATTATAACGTTTAACGTTACATTGCATCACCATGGGGCGTATAGCGTCATATGCTATTGCGTTATAAGGTATAACGGTATATTGCATCACTATATGACGCATAACGTTATGAACTATTACGTTATAACGTATAACGTTATATTGCATCACTATAGGACGTATAACGCTATATTGCATTACTATATGAAGTATAGCGTTATGAACTATTACAACTATAACGTAAAACGTTATATTACATCACTATAGGACGTATAACGTTATATTGCATCACTATACGACGTATAACGTTATATCGCATCACTATATGACGTATAACGTTTTGTACTATTACGTAATAACGTATAACGTTATATTGCATCACTATATAAAGTATAACGTCATGAACTATTACATTATAACGTATAACGTTATAATGCATCACCATGGGACGTATAACGTTTCGAACTAATACGTAATAACGTATAATGTTATATTGCATCACAATATGAAGCGTATCGTTATGAACTATTACGTTATAACGCACAACGTTATATTGCATCACTATAGGACGTATAACGTTATATACTATTACGTTATGAAGTATAACGCTATATTGCGTCACCATGTGACTTATAACGTATACTATTACGTAATAACGTATAACGTTATATTGCATCACTATATGACGTATAACGTTATATACTACTACGTTATAACGTATATCGTTATATTGCATTACTATATGACGTATAACGTTATATTGCATCATCATAGGACGTATAGCGTCATATACTATTGCATTATAATGTATAACGGTATATTGCATCACTATAGGACGTATAACGCTACATTGCATCACAATATGAAGTATAGCGTTATGAACTATTACAACTATTACGTAAAACGTTATATTACATCACTATAGGACGTATAACGTTATATTGCATCACTATAGGACGTATAACGCTATATTGCATCACTACATGAAGTATAGCGTTATGAACTATTACATTATAACGTATAACGTTATAATGCATCACCATGTGACGTTTCACGTTTTGAACTAATACATAATAACGTATAATGTTATATTGCATCACTATATGAAGTATAACGTTATGAACTATTACGTTATAACGCATAACGTTATAATGCATCACCATGTGACGTATAACGTTTTGTACTATTACGTAATAACGTATAACGTTATATTGCATCACCATGTGACGTATAACGTTTTGTACTATTACGTAATAACGTATAACGTTATATTGCATCACTATAGCACGTACAACTTTTTGTACTATTACGTAATAACGTATAACGTTATATTGCATCACTATAGGACGTATAACGTTTTGTACTATTACGTAATAACGTATAACGTTATATTGCATCACTATAGGACGTATAACATCTTGTACTATTACGTAATAACGCATAACGTTATATTGCATCACCATCTGACGTATAACGTTTTGTACTATTACGTAATAACGTATAACGTTATATTGCATCACCATGTGACGTATAACGTTTTGTACTATTACGTAATAACGTATAACGTTATATTGCATCACTACAGGACGTATAACGTTTTGTACTATTACGTAATAACGTATAACGTTATATTGCATCACTATAGGACGTATAACGTTTTGTACTATTACGTAATAACGTATAACGTTATATTGCATCACCATGTGACGTATAACGTTTTGTACTATTACGTAATAACGTATAACGTTATATTGCATCACTATAGTACGTATAACGTTTTGTACTATTACGTAATAACGTAATATCGCTATATTGCATTACTGTATGACGTATAACGTTATGAACTATTACGTTATAACGCGTAATGTTATATTGCATCAGAATATGACGTATAACGTTATATTGCATCACTATATGAAGTATACCGTTATGAAATATTACATTATAACGTATAACGTTATATTGCATCATCATAGGACGTATAGCGTCATATACTATTGCGCTATAATGTATAGCGGTATATTGCATCACTATATGACGCATAACGTTATACGCTATTACGTTATAACGTATAACATTATGTTGCATCACCATAGGACGTATAACGTTATATACTATTACGCTATGACGTATAAAGTTATGAACTATTACGTAATAACGCATAACGCTATATTGCATCACTATAGGACGTATAACGTTTTGTACTATTACGTAATAACGTATAACGTTATATTGCATCACTATAGGACGTATAACGCTATATTGCATCACTGTATGAAGTATAGCGTTATGAACTATTACATTATAACGTATAACGTTATAATGCATCACCATGTGACGTATAACGTTTTGAACTAATACGTAATAACGTATAATGTTATATTGCATCACTATATGAAGTATAACGTTATGAACCATTACGTTATAATGCATAACGTTATATTGCATCACTATAGGACGTATAACGTTATATACTATTATGTAATAACGTATAACGCTAAATTGCATCACTATAGGACGTATAACGTTATATTGCATCACTATATGAAGTATAACGTTATGAACTATTACATTATAACGTATAACGTTATATTGCATCACCATGTGACGTATAACGTTTTGAACTAATACGTAATAACGTATAGAGTTACATTGCATCACTATATGAAGTATACCGTTATGAACTATTACATTATAACGTTTAACGTTATATTGCATCACCATGGGACGTATAACGTCATATACTATTGCGTTATAATGTATAACAGTATATTGCATCACAATATGTCGCATAACGTTATGATCTATGACGTTATAACGTATAATGTTATATTGCATCACGATGCGACGTATAACGTTTTGAACTAATACGTAATAACGTATAACGTTATATTGCAACACTATATGACGTATAACGTTATATACTACTACGTTATAACGTATAACATTATGTTGCATCACTATAGGACGTATAACGTTATATACTATTACGCTATGACGTATAAAGTTAGGAACTATTACGTTATAACGCATAACGCTATATTGCATCACTATATGACGTATAACGTTTTGTACTATTACGTAATAACGTATAACGTTATATTGCATCACTATATAAAGTATAGCGTTATGAACTATTACATTATAACGAATAACGTTATAATGCATCACCATGTGACGTATAACGTTTCGAACTAATACGTAATAACGTATAATGTTATATTGCATCACTATATGAAGTATAACGTTATGAACTATTACGTTATAACGCATAACGTTATATTGCATCACTATAGGACGTATAACGTTATATACTATTACGCTATGACGTATAAAGTTATGAACTATTACGTTATAATGTATAACGGTATATTGCATCACTATATGACGTATAACGTTTTGTACTATTACGTAACAACGTATAACGTTATATTGCATCACTATAGGACGTATAACGTTATATACTATTACGCTATGACGTATAAAGTTATGAACTATTACATTATAGCGTATAACGCTATATTGCATCACTATATGACGTATAACGTTTTGTACTATTACGTAATAACGTATAACGTTATATTGCATCACTATATAAAGTATAGCGTTATGAACTATTACATTATAACGAATAACGTTATAATGCATCACCATGTGACGTATAACGTTTCGAACTAATACGTAATAACGTATAATGTTATATTGCATCACTATATGAAGTATAACGTTATGAACTATTACGTTATAACCCATAACGTTATATTGCATCACTATAGGACGTATAACGTTATATACTATTACGCTATGACGTATAAAGTTATGAACTATTACATTATAGCGTATAACGTTATATTGCATCACTATAGGACGTATAACGTTTTGTACTATTACGTAATAACGTATAACGTTATATTGCATCACTGTAGGACGTATAACGTTTTGTACTATTACGTAATAACGTATAACGTTATATTGCATCACCATGTGACGTATAACGTTTTGTACTATTACGTAATAACGTATAACGTTATATTGCATCACTATAGTACGTATAACGTTTTGTACTATTACGTAATAACGTATATCGCTATATTGCATTACTGTATGACGTATAACGTTATGAACTATTACGTTATAACGCGTAACGTTATATTGCATCAGAATATGACGTATAACGTTATATTGCATCACTATATGAAGTATACCGTTATGAAATATTACATTATAACGTATAACGTTATATTGCATCATCATAGGACGTATAGCGTCATATACTATTGCGCTATAATGTATAACGGTATATTGCATCACTATATGACGCATAACGTTATACGCTATTACGTTATAACGTATAACATTATGTTGCATCACCATAGGACGTATAACGTTATATACTATTACGCTATGACGTATAAAGTTATGAACTATTACGTAATAACGCATAACGCTATATTGCATCACTATAGGACGTATAACGTTTTGTACTATTACGTAATAACGTATAACGTTATATTGCATCACTATAGGACGTATAATGCTATATTGCATCACTGTATGAAGTATAGCGTTATGAACTATTACATTATAACGTATAACGTTATAATGCATCACCATGTGACGTATAACGTTTTGAACTAATACGTAATAACGTATAATGTTATATTGCATCACTATATGAAGTATAACGTTATGAACCATTACGTTATAATGCATAACGTTATATTGCATCACTATAGGACGTATAACGTTATATACTATTATGTAATAACGTATAGCTCTAAATTGCATCACTATAGGACGTATAACGTTATATTGCATCACTATATGAAGTATAACGTTATGAACTATTACATTATAACGTATAACGTTATATTGCATCACCATGTGACGTATAACGTTTTGAACTAATACGTAATAACGTATAGAGTTACATTGCATCACTATATGAAGTATACCGTTATGAACTATTACATTATAACGTTTAACGTTATATTGCATCACCATGGGACGTATAACGTCATATACTATTGCGTTATAATGTATAACAGTATATTGCATCACTATATGTCGCATAACGTTATGAACTATGACGTTATAACGTATAATGTTATATTGCATCACGATGCGACGTATAACGTTTTGAACTAATACGTAATAACGTATAACGTTATATTGCAACACTATATGACGTATAACGTTATATACTACTACGTTATAACGTATAACATTATGTTGCATCACTATAGGACGTATAACGTTATATACTATTACGCTATGACATATAAAGTTGTGAACTATTACGTTATAACGCATAACGCTATATTGCATCACTATATGACGTATAACGTTTTGTACTATTACGTAATAACGTATAACGTTATATTGCATCACTATATGAAGTATAGCGTTATGAACTATTACATTATAACGAATAACGTTATAATGCATCACCATGTGACGTATAACGTTTCGAACTAATACGTAATAACGTATAATGTTATATTGCATCACTATATGAAGTATAACGTTATGAACTATTACGTTATAACGCATAACGTTATATTGCATCACTATAGGACGTATAACGTTATATACTATTACGCTATGACGTATAAAGTTATGAACTATTACGTTATAATGTATAACGGTATATTGCATCACTATATGACGTATAACGACGTTTTGTACTATTACGTAACAACGTATAACGTTATATTGCATCACTATAGGACGTATAACGTTATATACTATTACGCTATGACGTATAAAGTTATGAACTATTACATTATAGCGTATAACGCTATATTGCATCACTATATGACGTATAACGTTTTGTACTATTACGTAATAACGTATAACGCTATATTGCATCACTATAGGACGTATAACGTTTTGTACTATTACGTAATAACGTATAACGTTATATTGCATCACTATAGGACGTATAACGCTATATTGCATCACTGTATGAAGTATAGCGTTATGAACTATTACATTATAACGTATAACGTTATAATGCATCACCATGTGACGTATAACGTTTTGAACTAATACGTAATAACGTATAATGTTATATTGCATCACTATATGAAGTATAACGTTATGAACCATTACGTTATAATGCATAACGTTATATTGCATCACTATAGGACGTATAACGTTATATACTATTATGTAATAACGTATAACGCTAAATTGCTTCACTATAGGACGTATAACGTTATATTGCATCACTATATGAAGTATAACGTTATGAACTATTACATTATAACGTATAACGTTATATTGCATCACCATGTGACGTATAACGTTTTGAACTAATACGTAATAACGTATAGAGTTACATTGCATCACTATATGAAGTATACCGTTATGAACTATTGCATTATAACGTTTAACGTTATATTGCATCACCATGGGACGTATAACGTCATATACTATTGCGTTATAATGTATAACAGTATATTGCATCACTATATGTCGCATAACGTTATGAACTATGACGTTATAACGTATAATGTTATATTGCATCACGATGCGACGTATAACGTTTTGAACTAATACGTAATAACGTATAACGTTATATTGCAACACTATATGACGTATAACGTTATATACTACTACGTTATAACGTTTAACATTATGTTGCATCACTATATCACGTATAACGTTATATACTATTACGCTATGACGTATAAAGTTATGAACTATTACGTTATAACGCATAACGCTATATTGCATCACTATATGACGTATAACGTTTTGTACTATTACGCAATAACGTATAACGTTATATTGCATCACTATATAAAGTATAGCGTTATGAACTATTACATTATAACGAATAACGTTATAATGCATCACCATGTGACGTATAACGTTTCGAACTAATACGTAATAACGTATAATGTTATATTGCATCACTATATGAAGTATAACGTTATGAACTATTACGTTATAACGCATAACGTTATATTGCATCACTATAGGACGTATAACGTTATATACTATTACGCTATGACGTATAAAGTTATGAACTATTACGTTATAATGTATAACGGTATATTGCATCACTATATGACGTATAACGTTTTGTACTATTACGTAACAACGTATAACGTTATATTGCATCACTATAGGACGTATAACGTTATATACTATTACGCTATGACGTATAAAGTTATGAACTATTACATTATAGCGTATAACGCTATATTGCATCACTATATGACGTATAACGTTTTGTACTATTACGTAATAACGTATAACGTTATATTGCATCACTATATAAAGTATAGCGTTATGAACTATTACATTATAACGAATAACGTTATAATGCATCACCATGTGACGTGTAACGTTTCGAACTAATACGTAATAACGTATAATGTTATATTGCATCACTATATGAAGTATAACGTTATGAACTATTACGTTATAACGCATAACGTTATATTGCATCACTATAGGACGTATAACGTTATATACTATTACGCTATGACGTATAAAGTTATGAACTATTACATTATAGCGTATAACGTTATATTGCATCACCATGTGACGTATAACGTTTTGAACTAATACGTAATAGCGTATAGAGTTACATTGCATCACTATATGGAGTATACCGTTATGAACTATTACATTATAACGTTTAACGTTACATTGCATCACCATGGGACGTATAGCGTCATATACTATTGCGTTATAAGGTATAACGGTATATTGCATCACTATATGACGCATAACGTTATATTGCATCACTATATGAAGTATAGCGTTATGAACTATTACATTATAACGTATAACGTTATAATGCATCACCATGTGACGTATAACGTTTTGAACTAATACGTAATAACGTATAATGTTATATTGCATCACTATATGACGCATAACGTTATATTGCATCACTATATGAAGTATAGCGTCATGAACTATTACATTATAACGTGTAACGTTATAATGCATCACCATGTGACGTATAACGTTTTGAACTAATACGTAATAACGTATAATGTTATATTGCATCACTATATGAAGTATAACGTTATGAACTATTACGTTATAACGCATAACGTTATATTGCGTCACAATGTGACGTATAACGTTTTGAACTAATACGTAATAACCTATAATGTTATATTGCATCACTATATGAAGTATAACGTTATGAACTATTACGTTATAACGCATAACGTTATATTGCATCACTATAGGACGTATAACGTTATACACTATTATGTAATAACGTATAACGTTATATTGCATCACTATATGAAGTATAACGCTATGAACTATTACATTATAACGTATAACGTTATATTGCATCACCATGTGACGTATAACGTTTTGAACTAATACGTAATAACGTATAGAGTTACATTGCATCACTATATGAAGTATACCGTTATGAACTATTACATTATAACGTTTAACGTTACATTGCATCACCATGGGGCGTACAGCGTCATATACTATTGCGTTATAAGGTATAACGGTATATTGCATCACTATATGACGCATAACGTTATGAACTATTACGTTATAACGTATAACGTTATATTGCATCACTATAGGACGTATAACGCTATATTGCATTACTATATGAAGTATAGCGTTATGAACTATTACAACTATAACGTAAAACGTTATATTACATCACTATAGGACGTATAACGTTATATTGCATCACTATAGGACGTATAACGTTATATCGCATCACTATATGACGTATAACGTTTTGTACTATTACGTAATAACGTATAACGTTATATTGCATCACTATATAAAGTATAACGTCATGAACTATTACATTATAACGTATAACGTTATAATGCATCACCATGTGACGTATAACGTTTCGAACTAATACGTAATAACGTATAATGTTATATTGCATCACAATATGAAGCGTACCGTTATGAACTATTACGTTATAACGCACAACGTTATATTGCATCTCTATAGGACGTATAACGTTATATACTATTACGTTATGAATTATAACGCTATATTGCGACACCATGTGACTTATAACGTTTTGTACTATTACGTAATAACGTATAACGTTATATTGCATCACTATATGACGTATAACGTTATATACTACTACGTTATAACGTATATCGTTATATTGCACTACTATATGACGTATAACGTTATATTGCATCATCATAGGACGTATAGCGTCATATACTATTGCGTTATAATGTATAACGGTATATTGCATCACTATAGGACGTATAACGCTACATTGCATCACTATATGAAGTATAGCGTTATGAACTATTACATTATAACGTATAACGTTATAATGCATCACCATGTGACGTATAACGTTTTGAACTAATACATATAAAGCATAATGTTATATTGCATCACTATATGAAGTATAACGTTATGAACTATTACGTTATAGCGCATAACGTTATAATGCATCACCATGTGACGTATAACGTTTTGTACTATTACGTAATAACGTATAACGTTATATTGCATCACCATGTGACGTATAACGTTTTGTACTATTACGTAATAACGTATAACGTTATATTGCATCACTATATGACGCATAACGTTATATTGCATCACTATATGAAGTATAGCGTCATGAACTATTACATTATAACGTGTAACGTTATAATGCATCACCATGTGACGTATAACGTTTTGAACTAATACGTAATAACGTATAATGTTATATTGCATCACTATATGAAGTATAACGTTATGAACTATTACGTTATAACGCATAACGTTATATTGCGTCACAATGTGACGTATAACGTTTTGAAGTAATACGTAATAACCTATAATGTTATATTGCATCACTATATGAAGTATAACGTTATGAACTATTACGTTATAACGCATAACGTTATATTGCATCACTATAGGACGTATAACGTTATACACTATTATGTAATAACGTATAACGTTATATTGCATCACTATATGAAGTATAACGCTATGAACTATTACATTATAACGTATAACGTTATATTGCATCACCATGTGACGTATAACGTTTTGAACTAATACGTAATAACGTATAGAGTTACATTGCATCACTATATGAAGTATACCGTTATGAACTATTACATTATAACGTTTAACGTTACATTGCATCACCATGGGGCGTACAGCGTCATATACTATTGCGTTATAAGGTATAACGGTATATTGCATCACTATATGACGCATAACGTTATGAACTATTACGTTATAACGTATAACGTTATATTGCATCACTATAGGACGTATAACGCTATATTGCATTACTATATGAAGTATAGCGTTATGAACTATTACAACTATAACGTAAAACGTTATATTACATCACTATAGGACGTATAACGTTATATTGCATCACTATAGGACGTATAACGTTATATCGCATCACTATATGACGTATAACGTTTTGTACTATTACGTAATAACGTATAACGTTATATTGCATCACTATATAAAGTATAACGTCATGAACTATTACATCATAACGTATAACGTTATAATGCATCACCATGTGACGTATAACGTTTCGAACTAATACGTAATAACGTATAATGTTATATTGCATCACAATATGAAGCGTACCGTTATGAACTATTACGTTATAACGCACAACGTTATATTGCATCTCTATAGGACGTATAACGTTATATACTATTACGTTATGAATTATAACGCTATATTGCGTCACCATGTGACTTATAACGTTTTGTACTATTACGTAATAACGTATAACGTTATATTGCATCACTATATGACGTATAACGTTATATACTACTACGTTATAACGTATATCGTTATATTGCATTACTATATGACGTATAACGTTATATTGCATCATCATAGGACGTATAGCGTCATATACTATTGCGTTATAATGTATAACGGTATATTGCATCACTATAGGACGTATAACGCTACATTGCATCACTATATGAAGTATAGCGTTATGAACTATTACATTATAACGTATAACGTTATAATGCATCACCATGTGACGTATAACGTTTTGAACTAATACATATAAAGCATAATGTTATATTGCTTCACTATATGAAGTATAACGTTATGAACTATTACGTTATAGCGCATAACGTTATAATGCATCACCATGTGACGTATAACGTTTTGTACTATTACGTAATAACGTATAACGTTATATTGCATCACCATGTGACGTATAACGTTTTGTACTATTACGTAATAACGTATAACGTTATATTGCATCACTATAGCACGTATAACTTTTTGTACTATTACGTAATAACGTATAACGTTATATTGCATCACTATAGGACGTATAACGTTTTGTACTATTACGTAATAACGTATAACGTTATATTGCATCACTATAGGACGTATAACATCTTGTACTATTACGTAATAACGCATAACGTTATATTGCATCACCATGTGACGTATAACGTTTTGTACTATTACGTAATAACGTATAACGTTATATTGCATCACCATGTGACGTATAACGTTTTGTACTATTACGTAATAACGTATAACGTTATATTGCATCACTATAGGACGTATAACGTTTTGTACTATTACGTAATAACGTATAACGTTATATTGCATCACTATAGTACGTATAACGTTTTGTACTATTACGTAATAACGAATATCGCTATATTGCATTACTGTATGACGTATAACGTTATGAACTATTACGTTATAACGCGTAACGTTATATTGCATCAGAATATGACGTATAACGTTATATTGCATCACTATATGAAGTATACCGTTATGAAATATTACATTATAACGTATAACGTTATATTGCATCATCATAGGACGTATAGCGTCATATACTATTGCGCTATAATGTATAACGGTATATTGCATCACTATATGACGCATAACGTTATACGCTATTACGTTATAACGTATAACATTATGTTGCATCACCATAGGACGTATAACGTTATATACTATTACGCTATGACGTATAAAGTTATGAACTATTACGTAATAACGCATAACGCTATATTGCATCACTATAGGACGTATAACGTTTTGTACTATTACGTAATAACGTATAACGTTATATTGCATCACTATAGGACGTATAACGCTATATTGCATCACTGTATGAAGTATAGCGTTATGAACTATTACATTATAACGTATAACGTTATAATGCATCACCATGTGACGTATAACGTTTTGAACTAATACGTAATAACGTATAATGTTATATTGCATCACTATATGAAGTATAACGTTATGAACCATTACGTTATAATGCATAACGTTATATTGCACCACTATAGGACGTATAACGTTATATACTATTATGTAATAACGTATAACGCTAAATTGCATCACTATAGGACGTATAACGTTATATTGCATCACTATATGAAGTATAACGTTATGAACTATTACATTATAACGTATAACGTTATATTGCATCACCATGTGACGTATAACGTTTTGAACTAATACGTAATAACGTATAGAGTTACATTGCATCACTATATGAAGTATACCGTTATGAACTATTACATTATAACGTTTAACGTTATATTGCATCACCATGGGACGTATAACGTCATATACTATTGCGTTATAATGTATAACAGTATATTGCATCACTATATGTCGCATAACATTATGAACTATGACGTTATAACGTATAATGTTATATTGCATCACGATGCGACGTATAACGTTTTGAACTAATACGTAATAACGTATAACGTTATATTGCAACACTATATGACGTATAACGTTATATACTACTACGTTATAACGTATAACATTATGTTGCATTACTATAGGACGTATAACGTTATATACTATTACGCTATGACGTATAAAGTTATGAACTATTACGTTATAACGCATAAGGCTATATTGCATCACTATATGACGTATAACGTTTTGTACTATTACGTAATAACGTATAACGTTATATTGCATCACTATATAAAGTATAGCGTTATGAACTATTACATTATAACGAATAACGTTATAATGCATCACCATGTGACGTATAACGTTTCGAACTAATAAGTAATAACGTATAATGTTATATTGCATCACTATATGAAGTATAACGTTATGAACTATTACGTTATAACGCATAACGTTATATTGCATCACTATAGGACGTATAACGTTATATACAATTACGCTATGACGTATAAAGTTATGAACTATTACGTTATAATGTATAACGGTATATTGCATCACTATATGACGTATAACGTATTGTACTATTACGTAACAACGTATAACGTTATATTGCATCACTATAGGACGTATAACGTTATGAACTATTACATTATAACGAATAACGTTATAATGCATCACCATGTGACGTATAACGTTTCGAACTAATACGTAATAACGTATAATGTTATATTGCATCACTATATGAAGTATAACGTTATGAACTATTACGTTATAACGCATAACGTTATATTGCATCACTATAGGACGTATAACGTTATATACTATTACGCTATGACGTATAAAGTTATGAACTATTACATTATAGCGTATAACGTTATATTGCATCACCATGTGACGTATAACGTTTTGAACTAATACGTAATAGCGTATAGAGTTACATTGCATCACTATATGGAGTATACCGTTATGAACTATTACATTATAACGTTTAACGTTACATTGCATCACCATGGGACGTATAGCGTCATATACTATTGCGTTATAAGGTATAACGGTATATTGCATCACTATATGACGCATAACGTTATATTGCATCACTATATGAAGTATAGCGTTATGAACTATTACATTATAACGTATAACGTTATAATGCATCACCATGTGACGTATAACGTTTTGAACTAATACGTAATAACGTATAATGTTATATTGCGTCACTATATGACGCATAACGTTATATTGCATCACTATATGAAGTATAGCGTCATGAACTATTACATTATAACGTGTAACGTTATAATGCATCACGATGTGACGTATAACGTTTTGAACTAATACGTAATAACGTATAATGTTATATTGCATCACTATATGAAGTATAACGTTATGAACTATTACGTTATAACGCATAACGTTATATTGCATCACCATGTGACGTATAACGTTTTGTACTATTACGTAATAACGTATAACGTTATATTGCATCACCATGTGACGTATAACGTTTTGTACTATTACGTAATAACGTATAACGTTATATTGCATCACTATAGGACGTATAAAGTTTTGTACTATTACGTAATAACGTATAACGTTATATTGCATCACTATAGGACGTATAACGTTTTGTACTATTACGTAATAACGTATAACGTTATATTGCATCACCATGTGACGTATGACGTTTTGTACTATTACGTAATAACGTATAACGTGATATTGCATCACTATAGTACGTATAACGTTTTGTACTATTACGTAATAACGTATATCGCTATATTGCATTACTGTATGACGTATAACGTTATGAACTATTACGTTATAACGCGTAACGTTATATTGCATCAGAATATGACGTATAACGTCATATTGCATCACTATATGAAGTATACCGTTATGAAATATTACATTATAACGTATAACGTTATATTGCATCATCATAGGACGTATAGCGTCATATACTATTGCGCTATAATGTATAACGGTATATTGCATCACTATATGACGCATAACGTTATACGCTATTACGTTATAACGTATAACATTATGTTGCATCACCATAGGACGTATAACGTTATATACTATTACGCTATGACGTATAAAGTTATGAACTATTACGTAATAACGCATAACGCTATATTGCATCACTATAGGACGTATAACGTTTTGTACTATTACGTAATAACGTATAACGTTATATTGCATCACTATAGGACGTATAACGCTATATTGCATCACTGTATGAAGTATAGCGTTATGAACTATTACATTATAACGTATAACGTTATAATGCATCACCATGTGACGTATAACGTTTTGAACTAATACGTAATAACGTATAATGTTATATTGCATCACTATATGAAGTATAACGTTATGAACCATTACGTTATAATGCATAACGTTATATTGCATCACTATAGGACGTATAACGTTATATACTATTATGTAATAACGTATAACGCTAAATTGCATCACTATAGGACGTATAACGTTATATTGCATCACTATATGAAGTATAACGTTATGAACTATTACATTATAACGTATAACGTTATATTGCATCACCATGTGACGTATAACGTTTTGAACTAATACGTAATAACGTATAGAGTTACATTGCATCACTATATGAAGTATACCGTTATGAACTATTACATTATAACGTTTAACGTTATATTGCATCACCATGGGACGTATAACGTCATATACTATTGCGTTATAATGTATAACAGTATATTGCATCACTATATGTCGCATAACATTATGAACTATGACGTTATAACGTATAATGTTATATTGCATCACGATGCGACGTATAACGTTTTGAACTAATACGTAATAACGTATAACGTTATATTGCACCACTATATGACGTATAACGTTATATACTACTACGTTATAACGTATAACATTATGTTGTATCACTATAGGACGTATAACGTTATATACTATTACGCTATGACGTATAAAGTTATGAACTATTACGTTATAACGCATAACGCTATATTGCATCACTATATGACGTATAACGTTTTGTACTATTACGTAATAACGTATAACGTTATATTGCATCACTATATAAAGTATAGCGTTATGAACTATTACATTATAACGAATAACGTTATAATGCATCACCATGTGACGTATAACGTTTCGAACTAATACGTAATAACGTATAATGTTATATTGCATCACTATATGAAGTATAACGTTATGAACTATTACGTTATAACGCATAACGTTATATTGCATCACTATAGGACGTATAACGTTGTATACTATTACGCTATGACGTATAAAGTTATGAACTATTACGTTATAATGTATAACGGTATATTGCATCACTATATGACGTATAACGTTTTGTACTATTACGTAACAACGTATAACGTTATATTGCATCACTATAGGACGTATAACGTTATGAACTATTACATTATAACGAATAACGTTATAATGCATCACCATGTGACGTATAACGTTTCGAACTAATACGTAATAACGTATAATGTTATATTGCATCACTATATGAAGTATAACGTTATGAACTATTACGTTATAACGCATAACGTTATATTGCATCACTATAGGACGTATAACGTTATATACTATTACGCTATGACGTATAAAGTTATGAACTATTACATTATAGCGTATAACGTTATATTGCATCACCATGTGACGTATAACGTTTTGAACTAATACGTAATAGCGTATAGAGTTACATTGCATCACTATATGGAGTATACCGTTATGAACTATTACATTATAACGTTTAACGTTACATTGCATCACCATGGGACGTATAGCGTCATATACTATTGCGTTATAAGGTATAACGGTATATTGCATCACTATATGACGCATAACGTTATATTGCATCACTATATGAAGTATAGCGTTATGAACTATTACATTATAACGTATAACGTTATAGTGCATCACCATGTGACGTATAACGTTTTGAACTAATACGTAATAACGTATAATGTTATATTGCATCACTATATGACGCATAACGTTATATTGCATCACTATATGAAGTATAGCGTCATGAACTATTACATTATAACGTGCAACGTTATAATGCATCACCATGTGACGTATAACGTTTTGAACTAATACGTAATAACGTATAATGTTATATTGCATCACTATATGAAGTATAACGTTATGAACTATTACGTTATAACGCATAACGTTATATTGCGTCACCATGTGACGTATAACGTTTTGAACTAATACGTAATAACCTATAATGTTATATTGCATCACTATATGAAGTATAACGTTATGAACTATTACGTTATAACGCATAACGTTATATTGCATCACTATAGGACGTATAACGTTATACACTATTATGTAATAACGTATAACGTTATATTGCATCACTATATGAAGTATAACGCTAAGAACTATTATATTATAACGTATAACGTTATATTGCATCACCATGTGACGTATAACGTTTTGAACTAATACGTAATAACGTATAGAGTTACATTGCATCACTATATGAAGTATACCGTTATGAACTATTACATTATAACGTTTAACGTTACATTGCATCACCATGGGGCGTATAGCGTCATATACTATTGCGTTATAAGGTATAACGGTATATTGCATCACTATATGACGCATAACGTTATGAACTATTACGTTATAACGTATAACGTTATATTGCATCACTATAGGACGTATAACGTTATATTGCATCACTATATGACGTATAACGTTATATTGCATCACTATATGACGTATAACGTTTTGTACTATTACGTAATAACGTATAACGTTATATTGCATCACTATATAAAGTATAACGTCATGAACTATTACATTATAACGTATAACGTTATAATGCATCACCATGTGACGTATAACGTTTCGAACTAATACGTAATAACGTATAATGTTATATTGCATCACAATATGAAGTGTATCGTTATGAACTATTACGTTATAACGCACAACGTTATATTGCATCACTATAGGACGTATAACGTTATATACTATTGCGTTATGAAGTATAACGCTATATTGCGTCACCATGTGACTTATAACGTTTTGTACTATTACGTAATAACGTATAACGTTATATTGCATCACTATATGACGTATAACGTTATATACTACTACGTTATAACGTATATCGTTATATTGCATTACTATATGACGTATAACGTTATATTGCATCATCATAGGACGTATAGCGTCATATATAATTGCGTTATAATGTATAACGGTATATTGCATCACTATAGGACGTATAACGCCTCATTGCATCACTATATGAAGTATAGCGTTATGAACTATTACAACTATAACGTAAAACGTTATATTACATCACTATAGGACGTATAACGTTATATTGCATCACTATAGGACGTATAACGCTATATTGCATCACTATATGAAGTATAGCGTTATGAACTATTACATTATAACGTATAACGTTATAATGCATCACCATGTGACGTATAACGTTTTGAACTAATACATAATAACGTATAATGTTATATTGCATCACTATATGAAGTATAACGTTATGAACTATTACGTTATAACGCATAACGTTATATTGCATCACCATGTGACGTATAACGTTTTGAACTAATACGAATTAGCGTATAGAGTTACATTGAATCACCATATGAAGTATACCGTTATGAACTATTACATTATAACGTTTAACGTTATATTGCATCACCATGGGACGTATAGCGTCATATACTATTGCGTTATAATGTATAACGGTATATTGCATCACTATATGACGCATAACGTTATGAAGTATTACGTTATAACGTATAATGTTATATTGCATCACCATGCGACGTATAACGTCTTGAAATAGTACGTAATAACGTATAACGTTATATTGCATCACTATATGAAGTATTCCGTTATGAACTATTACAATTATAACGTATAACGTTATATTACATCACTATAGGACGTATAACGTTATATTGCATCACTATAGGACGTATTACGTTATATTGCATCACTATATATCGTATAACGCTATACACTATTACGTTATAACGTATAACATTATGTTGCATCACTATAGGACGTATAACGTTATATACTATTACGTTATGACGTATAACGTTATGAACTATTACGTTATAACGCATAACGTTATATTGCATCACTATAGGACGTATAACGTTATATACTATTACGTTATGACGTATAACGCTATAATGCATCACCATGTGACTTATAACGTTTTGTACTATTACGTAATAACGTATAACGTTATATTGCATCATCATAGTACATATAGCGTCACATACTATTGCGTTATAATGTTTAACGTTATATTGCATCACTATATGACGCATAACGTTATACGCTATTACGTTATAACGTATAACATTATGTTGCATCACTATAGGACGTATAACGTTATATACTATTACGTTATGATGTATAACGTTATGAACAATTACATTATAACGTATAACGTTATATTGCATCACCCTGTGACGTATAACGTTTTGTACTATTACGTAATAACGTATAACGTTATATTGCATCACTATATGACGCATAACGTTATATACTATTACGTTATGACGTATAACGCTATATTGCATCACCATGTGACGTATAACGTTTTGTACTATTACGTAATAACGTATGACGTTATATTGCACCACTATAGGACGTATATCGTTATATTGCATTACTATATGACGTCTAACGTTATGAACTATTACGTTATAACGCGTAACGTTATATTGCATCACTATATGAAGTATACCGTTATGAACTGTTACATTATATCGTATAACGTTATATTGCATCATCATAGGACGTATAGCGTCATATACTATTGCGTTATAATGTACAACGGTATATTGCATCACTATATGATGCATAACGTTATGAACTATTACGTTATAACGTATAACGTTATATTGCATCACCACGCAACGTATAACGTTTTGAACTAATACGTAATAACTTATAACGTTATGTTGCATCACTATATGAAGTATTCCGTTATGAACTATTACAATTATAACGTATAACGTTATATTGCATCATCATGTTACGTATAACGTTTTGTACTATTACGTAATAACGTATAACGTTATATTGTATCACCATATGACGTATAACGTTATGAACTATTACGTTATAACGCATAACGTTATATTGCATCACTATAGGACGTATAACGTTATATACTATTACGTTATGACGTATAACTATACATTGCATCACCATGGGACGTAAAGCGTTTTGTACTATTACGTAACAACGTATAACGTTATATTGCATCACTATAGGACGTATAACGTTATATTGCATCACTAAAGGACGTATAACGTTATATACTATTACGTTATGACGTATAACTATATATTGCATCACCATGGGACGTAAAGCGTTTTGTACTATTACGTAACAACGTATAACGTTATATTGCATCACTATAGGGCGTATAACGCTATATTGCATCACTATATGAAGTATAGCGTTATGAACTATTACATTATAACGTATAACGTTATAATGCATCACCATGTGACGTATAACGTTTCGAAGTAATACGTAATAACGTATAATGTTATATTGCATCACTATATGAAGTATAACGTTATGAACTATTACGTTATAACGCATAACATTATATTGCATCACTATATGACGCATAACGTTATATACTATTACGTTATGACGTATAACGCTATATTGCATCACCATGTGACGTATAACGTTTTGTACTATTACGTAATAACGTATGACGTTATATTGCACCACTATAGGACGTATATCGTTATATTGCATTACTATATGACGTCTAACGTTATGAACTATTACGTTATAACGCGTAACGTTATATTGCATCACTATATGAAGTATACCGTTATGAACTGTTACATTATATCGTATAACGTTATATTGCATCATCATAGGACGTATAGCGTCATATACTATTGCGTTATAATGTACAACGGTATATTGCATCACTATATGATGCATAACGTTATGAACTATTACATTATAACGTATAACGTTATATTGCATCACCACGCGACGTATAACGTTTTGAACTAATACGTAATAACTTATAACGTTATGTTGCATCACTATATGAAGTATTCCGTTATGAACTATTACAATTATAACGTATAACGTTATATTGCATCATCATGTTACGTATAACGTTTTGTACTATTACGTAATAACGTATAACGTTATATTGTATCACCATATGACGTATAACGTTATGAACTATTACGTTATAACGCATAACGTTATATTGCATCACTATAGGACGTATAACGTTATATACTATTACGTTATGACGTATAACTATACATTGCATCACCATGGGACGTAAAGCGTTTTGTACTATTACGTAACAACGTATAACGTTATATTGCATCACTATAGGACGTATAACGTTATATTGCATCACTAAAGGACGTATAACGTTATATACTATTACGTTATGACGTATAACTATATATTGCATCACCATGGGACGTAAAGCGTTTTGTACTATTACGTAACAACGTATAACGTTATATTGCATCACTATAGGGCGTATAACGCTATATTGCATCACTATATGAAGTATAGCGTTATGAACTATTACATTATAACGTATAACGTTATAATGCATCACCATGTGACGTATAACGTTTCGAAGTAATACGTAATAACGTATAATGTTATATTGCATCACTATATGAAGTATAACGTTATGAACTATTACGTTATAACGCATAACATTATATTGCATCACTATAGGACGTATAACGTTATATACTATTACGTTATGACGTATAACTATATATTGCATCACCATGGGACGTAAAGCGTTTTGTACTATTACGTAACAACGTATAACGTTATATTGCATCACTATAGGACCTATAACGTTATATTGCATCACTATATGAAGTATAACGTTATGAACTATTACGTTATGACGTATAACTATATATTGCATCACCATGGGACGTAAAGCGTTTTGTACTATTACGTAACAACGTATAACGTTATATTGCATCACTATAGGACCTATAACGTTATATTGCATCACTATATGAAGTATAACGTTATGAACTATTACATTATAACGTTTAACGTTACATTGCATCACCATGGGACGTATAGCGTCATATACTATTGCGTTATAAGGTATAACGGTATATTGCATCACTATATGACGCATAACGTTATGAACTATTACGTTATAACGTATAACGTTATATTGCATCACTATAGGATGTATAACGCTATATTGCATCACTATATGAAGTATAGCGTTATGAACTATTGCAATTATAACGTAAAACGTTATATTACATCACTATAGGACGTATGACGTTATATTGCATCACTATATGACGTATAACGTTTTGTACTATTACGTAATAACGTATAACGTTATATTGCATCACTATATAAAGTATAACGTCATGAATTATTACATTATAACGTATAACGTTATAATGCATCACCATGTGACGTATAACGTTTCGAACTAATACGTAATAACGTATAATGTTATATTGCATCACAATATGAAGTGTAACGTTATGAACTATTACGTTATAACGCATAACGTTATATTGCATCACTATAGGACGTATAACGTTGTATACTATTACGTTATGACGTATAACGCTATATTGCATCACCATGTGACTTATAACGTTTTGTACTATTACGTAATAACGTATAACGTTATATTGCATCACTATATGACGTATAACGTTATATACTACTACGTTATAACGTATATCGTTATATTGCATTACTATATGACGTATAACGTTATATTGCATCACTATATGACGTATAACGTTTTGTACTATTACGTAATAACGTATAACGTTATATTGCATCACTATATAAAGTATAACGTCATGAACTATTACATTATAACGTATAACGTTATAATGCATCACCATGTGACGTATAACGTTTCGAACTAATACGTAATAACGTATAATGTTATATTGCATCACAATATGAAGTGTAACGTTATGAACTATTACGTTATAACGTATATCCTTATATTGCATTACTATATGACGTATAACGTTATGAACTATTACGTTATAACGCGTAACGTTATATTGCACCACTATATGACGTATAACGGTATATTGCATCACTATATGAAGTATACCGTTATGAACTATTACATTATAACGTATAACGTTACATTGCAACATCATAGGACGTATAGCGTCATATACTATTGCGTTATAATGTATAACGGTATATTGCACCACTATATGACGCATAACGTTATACGCCATTACGTTATAACGTATAACATTATGTTGCATCACCATAGGACGTATAACGTTATATACTATTACGCTATGACGTATAAAGCTATGAACTATTACGTTATAACGCATAACGTTATATTGCATCACTATATGCCGTATAACGTTTTTCACTATTACGTAATAACGTATTACTTTATATTTCATCACTATAGGACGAATAACGTTATATTGCATCACTATAGGACGTATAACGTTATATTGCATCACTATATAACGTATAACGTTATATTGCATCGCTATATGAAGTATACCGTTATGAACTATTACATTATAACGTATAACGTTATATTGCATCATCATAGGACGTATAGCGTCATATACTATTGCGTTATAATGTAAAAAGGTATATTGCATCACTATATGACGCATAACATCATACGCTATTACGTTATAACGTATAACATTATGTTGCATCACCATAGGACGTATAACGTTATGTACTATTACGTTATGACGTATAACGTTATGAACTATTACGTTATAACGCATAACGTTATATTGCATCACTATATGTCGTATAACGTTTTGCACTATTACGTAATAACGTATTACGTTATATTGCATCACTATAGGACGTATAACGTTATATTGCATTACTATAAGACGTATAACGTTATGAACTATTACGTTATAACGCGTAACGTTATATTGCATCACAATATGACGTATAACGCTATATTGCATCACTATATGAAGTATACCGTTATGAACTATTACATTATAACTTATAACGTTAAATTGCATCATCGTAGGACGTATAGCGTCATATACTATTGCGTTATAATGTATAACGGTATATTGCATCACTATATGACGCATAACATCATACGCTATTACGTTGTAACGTATAACATTATGTTGCGTCACCATAGGACGTGTAACGTTATATACTATTACGTTATGACGTATAACGTTATGAACTATTACGTTATAACGCATAACGTTATATTGCATCACTATATATCGTATAACGTTTCGCACTAATACGTAATAACGTATAACGTTATATTGCATCACTATAGGACGAATAACGTTATATTGCATCACTATAGGACGTATAACGTTATATTGCATCACTATATAACGTATAACGTTATACACTATTACGTTATAACGTATAACATTATGTTGCATCACTATAGGACGTATAACGTTATAAACTATTGCGTTATAACGCATAACGTTATATTGCATCACTATATGACGTATAACGTTTTGTACTATTACGTAATAACGTATAACGTTATATTGCATCACCATGTGACGTATAACGTTTTGTACTATTACGTAATAACGTATAACGTTATATTGCATCACTATAGGACGTATAACGTTTTGTACTACTACGTAATAACGTATAACGTTATATTGCATCACTATAGGACGTATAACGTTTTGTACTATTACGTAATAACGTATAACGTTATATTGCATCACCATGTGACGTATAACGTTTTGTACTATTACGTAATAACGTATAACGTTATATTGCATCACTATAGCACGTATAACGTTTTGTACTATAACGTAATAACGTATAACGTTATATTGCATCACTATAGGACGTATAACGTTTTGTACTATTACGTAATAACGTATAACGTTATATTGCATCACTATAGGACGTATAACGTCTTGTACTATTACGTAATAACGCATAACGTTATATTGCATCACCATGTGACGTATAACGTTTTGTACTATTACGTAATAACGTATAACGTTATATTGCATCACCATGTGACGTATAACGTTTTGTACTATTACGTAATAACGTATAACGTTATATTGCATCACTATAGGACGTATAATGTTTTGTACTATTACGTAATAACGTATAACGTTATATTGCATCATTATAGGACGTATAACGTTTTGTACTATTACGTAATAACGTATAACGTTATATTGCATCACCATGTGACGTATAACGTTTTGTACCATTACGTAATAACGTATAACGTTATATTGCATCACTGTAGTACGTATAACGTTTTGTACTATTACGTAATAACGTATATCGCTATATTGCATTACTGTATGACGTATAACGTTATGAACTATTACGTTATAACGCGTAACGTTATATTGCATCAGAATATGACGTATAACGTTATATTGCATCACTATATGAAGTATACCGTTATGAAATATTACATTATAACGTATAACGTTATATTGCATCATCATAGGACGTATAGCGTCATATACTATTGCGCTATAATGTATAACGGTATATTGCATCACTATATGACGCATAATATTATACGCTATTACGTTATAACGTATAACATTATGTTGCATCACCATAGGACGTATAACGTTATATACTATTACGTTATTACGAATAACGTTATGAATTATTACGTTATAACGCATAACGTTATATTGCATCACTATATGCCGTATAACGTTTTTCACTATTACGTAATAACGTATTACGTTATATTTCATCACTATAGGACGAATAACGTTATATTGCATCACTATAGGACGTATAACGTTATATTGCATCACTATATAACGTATAACGTTATATTGCATCACTATATGAAGTATAGCGTTATGAACTATTACATTATAACGTATAACGTTATAATGCATCACCATGTGACGTATAACGTTTTGTACTATTACGTAATAACGTATAACGTTATATTGCATCACTATAGGACGTATAACGTTATATTGCAACACTATGTGAAGTATACCGTTATGAGCTATTACATTTTGATGTATAACGCTATATTGCATCATCATAGGACGTATAGCGTCATATACTATTGCGTTATAATGTATAACGGTATATTTTATCACTATATGACGCATAACATTCTACGCTATTACGTTATAACGTATAACACTATGTTGCATCACTATAGGACGTATAACGTTATATACTATTACATTCTGAGGTATAACGTTATGAACTATTACGTTATAACGCATAACGTTATATTGCATCACTATATATCGTATAACGTTTCGCACTATGACGTAGTAACGTATAACGTTATATTGCATCACTATAGGACGTATAACGTTATATTGCATCACTATATGAAGTATAACGTTATGAACTATTACGTTATAACGCGTAACGTTATATTGCATCACTATATGACGTATAACGTTATATTGCATCGCTATATGAAGTATACCGTTATGAACTATTACATTATAACGTATAACGTTATATTGCATCATCATAGGACGTATAGCGTCATATACTATTGCGCTATAATGTATAACGGTATATTGCATCACTATATGACGCATAATATTATACGCTATTACGTTATAACGTATAACATTATGTTGCATCACCATAGGACGTATAACGTTATATACTATTACGCTATTACGTATAACGTTATGAACTATTACGTTATAACGCATAACGTTATATGGCATCACTATATATCGTATAACGTTTCGCACTATTACGTAACAACGTATAACGTTATATTGCATCACTATAGGACGTATAACGTTTTGTACTATTACGTAATAACGTATAACGTTATATTGCATCACTATATGCCGTATAACGTTTTGCACTATTACGTAATAACGTATTACGTTATATTTCATCACTATAGGACGAATAACGTTATATTGCATCACTATAGGACGTATAACGTTTTGTACTATTACGTAATAACGTATAACGTTATATTGCATCACCATGTGACGTATAACGATTTGTACTATTACGTAATAACGTATAACGTTATATTGCATCACTATAGCACGTATAACGTTTTGTACTATTACGTAATAACGTATAACGTTATATTGCATCACTATAGGACGTATAACGTTTTGTACTATTACGTAATAACGTATAACGTTATATTGCATCACTATAGGACGTATAACGTCTTGTACTATTACGTAATAACGCATAACGTTATATTGCATCACCATGTGACGTATAACGTTTTGTACTATTACGTAATAACGTATAACGTTATATTGCATCACCATGTGACGTATAACGTTTTGTACTATTACGTAATAACGTATAACGTTATATTGCATCACTATAGGACGTATAACGTTATATTGCATCACTATATGAAGTATAACGTTATGAACTATTACATTATAACGTATAACGTTATAATGCATCACGATGTGACGTATAACGTTTTGTACTATTACGTAATAACATATAACGTTATATTGCATCACTATAGGACGTATAACGTTATATTGCATCACTATATGAAGTATACCGTTATGAACTATTACATTATAACGTATAACGCTATCTTGCATCATCATAGGACGTATAGCGTCATGTACTATTGCGTTATAATGTATAACGGTATATTTTATCACAATATGACGCATAACATTATACGCTATTACGTTATAACATATAACATTATGTTGCATCACTATAGGACGTATAACGTTATATACTATTACGTTATGACGTATAACGTTATGAACTATTAGGTTATAACGCATAACGTTATATTGCATCACTATATATCGTATAACGTTTTGCACTATTACGTAATAACGTATATCGTTATATTGCATCACTATAGGTCGTATAACGGTATATTTTATCACTATATGACGCATAACATTCTACGCTATTACGTTATAACGTATAACACTATGTTGCATCACTATGGGACGTATAACGTTATATACTATTACGTTATGAGGTATAACGTTATGAACTATTACGTTATAACGCATAACGTTATATTGCATCACTATATATCGTATAACGCTTCGCACTATTACGTAGTAACGTATAAAGTTATATTGCATCACTATAGGACGTATAACGTTATATTGCATCACTATATGAAGTATAACGTTATGAACTATTACGTTATAACGCGTAACGTTATATTGCATCACTATATGACGTATAACGTTATATTGCATCGCTATATGAAGTATACCGTTATGAACTATTACATTATAACGTGTAACGTTATATTGCATCATCATAGGACGTATAGCGTCATATACTATTGCGTTATAATGTAAAAAGGTATATTGCATCACTATATGACGCATAACATCACACGCTATTACGTTATAACGTATAACAGTATGTTGCGTCACCATAGGACGTGTAACGTTATATACTATTACGTTATGACGTATAACGTTATGAACTATTACGTTATAACGCATAACGTTATATTGCATCACTATATGTCGTATAACGTTTTGCACTATTACGTAATAACGTATAACGTTATATTGCATCACTATAGGACGTATAACGTTATATTGCATCACTATATGAAGTATAACGTTTTGAAACTATTACGTAATAACGTATAAC
Organism: Bombus terrestris; assembly: GCF_910591885.1. Classification (NCBI taxonomy): domain Eukaryota; kingdom Metazoa; phylum Arthropoda; class Insecta; order Hymenoptera; family Apidae; genus Bombus; species Bombus terrestris. The sequence continues at coordinate 4,662,669 of NW_025963548.1, forward strand.
GTTATATTGCATCACTATATGCCGTATAACGTTTTGCACTATTACGTAATAACGTATAACGTTATATTGCATCACCATGTGACGTATAACGTTATACACTATTACGTTGTAACGTATAACGTTATATTGCATCACTATAGGACGTATAACGTTTTGTACTATTACGTAATAACGTATAACGTTATATTGCATCACTATAGGACGTATAACGTTATATTGCATCACTATATGACGTATAACGTTATGAACTATTACGTTATAACGCGTAACGTTATATTGCATCAGAATATGACGTATAACGTTATATTGCATCACTATATGAAGTATACCGTTATGAACTATTACATTATAACGTATAACGTTATATTGCATCATCATAGGACGTATAGCGTCATATACTATTGCGCTATAATGTATAACGGTATATTGCATCACTATATGACGCATAATATTATACGCTATTACGTTATAACGTATAACATTATGTTGCATCACCATAGGACGTATAACGTTATATACTATTACGTTATTACGTATAACGTTATGAACTATTACGTTATAACGCATAACGTTATATTGCATCACTATATATCGTATAACGTTTCGCACTATTACGTAATAACGTATAACGTTATATTGCATCACTATAGGACGTATAACGTTATATTGCATCACTATATGAAGTATAACGTTTTGAAACTATTACGTAATAACGTATAACGTTATATTGCATCACTATATGCCGTATAACGTTTTGCACTATTACGTAATAACGTATTACGTTATATTTCATCACTATAGGACGAATAACGTTATATTGCATCACTATAGGACGTATAACGTTATGTTGCATCACTATATAACGTATAACGTTATACACTATTACGTTATAACGTATAACATTATGTTGCATCACTATAGGACGTATAACGTTATATACTATTACGTTATGACGTATAACGTTATGAACAATTAGGTTATAACGCATAACGTTATATTGCATCACTATATATCGTATAACGTTTTGCACTATTACGTAATAACGTATAACGTTATATTGCATCACTATAGGTCGTATAACGTTATATTGCATCACTATAGGACGTATAACGTTATATTGCATCACTATATGAAGTATAACGTTATGAACTATTACGTTATAACGCGTAACGTTATATTGCATCAGAATATGACGTATAACGTTATATTGCATCACTATATGAAGTATACCGTTATGAACTATTACATTATAACGTATAACGTTATATTGCATCATCATAGGACGTATAGCGTCATATACTATTGCGTTATAATGTATAACGGTATATTGCATCACTATATGACGCATAACATTATACGCTATTAAGTTACAACGAATAACATTATGTTACATCACTATAGGAGGTATAACGTTATATACTATTACGTTATAATGTATAACATTATGTTGCATCACTATAGGACGTATAACGTTATATTGCATCACTATATAACGTATAACGTTATACACTATTACGTTATAACGTATAACATTATGTTGCATCACTATAGGACATATAACGTTATACACTATTACGTTAGGACTTATAACATTATGAACTATTACGTTATAACGCGAAACGTTGTATTGCATCAGAATATGACGTATAACGTTATATTGCATCACTATATGAAGTATACCGTTATGAACTATTACATTATAACGTATAACGTTATATTGCATCATCATAGCACGTATAGCGTCATATACTATTGCGCTATAATGTATAACGGTATATTGCATCACTATATGACGCATAATATTATACGCTATTACGTTATAACGTATAACATTATGTTGCATCACCATAGGACGTATAACGTTATATAGTATTACGTTATGACGTATAACGTTATGAACTATTACGTTATAACGCATAACGTTATATTGCATCACTATATGTCGTATATCGTTTTGCACTATTACGTAATAACGTATAACGTTATATTGCATCACTATATGCCGTATAACGTTTTGCACTATTACGTAATAACGTATTACGTTATATTTCATCACTATAGGACGAATAACGTTATATTGCATCACTATAGGACGTATAACGTTATATTGCATCACTATATAACGTATAACGTTATACACTATTACGTTATAACGTATAACATTATGTTGCATCACTATAGGACGTATAACGTTATATACTATTACGTTATGACGTATAACGTTATGAACTATTAGGTTATAACGCATAACGTTATATTGCATCACTATATATCGTATAACGTTTTGCACTATTACGTTATAACGTATAACGTTATATTGCATCACTATAGGTCTTATAACGTTATATTGCATCACTATATGAAGTATAACGTTATGAACTATTACGTTATAACGCGTAACGTTATATTGCATCACTATATGACGTATAACGTTATATTGCATCGCTATATGAAGTATACCGTTATGAACTATTACATTATAACGTATAACGTTATATTGCATCATCATAGGACGTATAGCGTCATATACTATTGCGTTATAATGTATAACGGTATATTGCATCACTATATGACGCATAACATTATACGCTATTCAGTTACAACGAATAACATTATGTTGCATCACTATAGGAGGTATAACGTTATATACTATTACGTTATAACGTATAACATTATGTTGCATCACTATAGGACGTATAACGTTATATTGCATCACTATATAACGTATAACGTTATACACTATTACGTTATAACGTATAACATTATGTTGCATCACTATAGGACATATAACGTTATATAGTATTACGTTAGGACTTATAACATTATGAACTATTACGTTATAACGCGAAACGTTATATTGCATCAGAATATGACGTATAACGTTATATTGCATCACTATATGAAGTATACCGTTATGAACTATTACATTATAACGTATAACGTTATATTGCATCATCATAGCACGTATAGCCTCAAATACTATTGCGCTATAATGTATAACGGTATATTGCATCACTATATGACGCATAATATTATACGCTATTACGTTATAACGTATAACATTATGTTGCATCACCATAGGACGTATAACGTTATATACTATTACGCTATTACGTATAACGTTATGAACTATTACGTTATAACGCATAACGTTATATGGCATCACTATATATCGTATAACGTTTCGCACTATTACGTAACAACGTATAACGTTATATTGCATCACTATAGGACGTATAACGTTTTGTACTATTACGTAATAACGTATAACGTTATATTGCATCACTATATGCCGTATAACGTTTTGCACTATTACGTAATAACGTATTACGTTATATTTCATCACTATAGGACGAATAACGTTATATTGCATCACTATAGGACGTATAACGTTTTGTACTATTACGTAATAACGTATAACGTTATATTGCATCACCATGTGACGTATAACGATTTGTACTATTACGTAATAACGTATAACGTTATATTGCATCACTATAGCACGTATAACGTTTTGTACTATTACGTAATAACGTATAACGTTATATTGCATCACTATAGGACGTATAACGTTTTGTACTATTACGTAATAACGTATAACGTTATATTGCATCACTATAGGACGTATAACGTCTTGTACTATTACGTAATAACGCATAACGTTATATTGCATCACCATGTGACGTATAACGTTTTGTACTATTACGTAATAACGTATAACGTTATATTGCATCACCATGTGACGTATAACGTTTTGTACTATTACGTAATAACGTATAACGTTATATTGCATCACTATAGGACGTATAACGTTATATTGCATCACTATATGAAGTATAACGTTATGAACTATTACATTATAACGTATAACGTTATAATGCATCACGATGTGACGTATAACGTTTTGTACTATTACGTAATAACATATAACGTTATATTGCATCACTATAGGACGTATAACGTTATATTGCATCACTATATGAAGTATACCGTTATGAACTATTACATTATAACGTATAACGCTATCTTGCATCATCATAGGACGTATAGCGTCATGTACTATTGCGTTATAATGTATAACGGTATATTTTATCACAATATGACGCATAACATTATACGCTATTACGTTATAACATATAACATTATGTTGCATCACTATAGGACGTATAACGTTATATACTATTACGTTATGACGTATAACGTTATGAACTATTAGGTTATAACGCATAACGTTATATTGCATCACTATATATCGTATAACGTTTTGCACTATTACGTAATAACGTATATCGTTATATTGCATCACTATAGGTCGTATAACGGTATATTTTATCACTATATGACGCATAACATTCTACGCTATTACGTTATAACGTATAACACTATGTTGCATCACTATGGGACGTATAACGTTATATACTATTACGTTATGAGGTATAACGTTATGAACTATTACGTTATAACGCATAACGTTATATTGCATCACTATATATCGTATAACGCTTCGCACTATTACGTAGTAACGTATAAAGTTATATTGCATCACTATAGGACGTATAACGTTATATTGCATCACTATATGAAGTATAACGTTATGAACTATTACGTTATAACGCGTAACGTTATATTGCATCACTATATGACGTATAACGTTATATTGCATCGCTATATGAAGTATACCGTTATGAACTATTACATTATAACGTGTAACGTTATATTGCATCATCATAGGACGTATAGCGTCATATACTATTGCGTTATAATGTAAAAAGGTATATTGCATCACTATATGACGCATAACATCACACGCTATTACGTTATAACGTATAACAGTATGTTGCGTCACCATAGGACGTGTAACGTTATATACTATTACGTTATGACGTATAACGTTATGAACTATTACGTTATAACGCATAACGTTATATTGCATCACTATATGTCGTATAACGTTTTGCACTATTACGTAATAACGTATAACGTTATATTGCATCACTATAGGACGTATAACGTTATATTGCATCACTATATGAAGTATAACGTTTTGAAACTATTACGTAATAACGTATAACGTTATATTGCATCACTATATGCCGTATAACGTTTTGCACTATTACGTAATAACGTATAACGTTATATTGCATCACCATGTGACGTATAACGTTATACACTATTACGTTGTAACGTATAACGTTATATTGCATCACTATAGAACGTATAACGTTCTGAACTATTACGTCATAACGTATAACGTTATATTGCATCACTATAGGACGTATAACGTTATATTGCATCACTATATGAAGTATAACGTTATGAACTATTACGTTATAACGCGTAACGTTATATTGCATCAGAATATGACGTATAACGTTATATTGCATCACTATATGAAGTATACCGTTATGAACTATTACATTATAACGTATAACGTTATATTGCATCATCATAGGACGTATAGCGTCATATACTATTGCGCTATAATGTATAACGGTATATTGCATCACTATATGACGCATAATATTATACGCTATTACGTTATAACGTATAACATTATGTTGCATCACCATAGGACGTATAACGTTATATACTATTACGTTATTACGTATAACGTTATGAACTATTACGTTATAACGCATAACGTTATATTGCATCACTATATATCGTATAACGTTTCGCACTATTACGTAATAACGTATAACGTTATATTGCATCACTATAGGACGTATAACGTTATATTGCATCACTATATGAAGTATAACGTTTTGAAACTATTACGTAATAACGTATAACGTTATATTGCATCACTATATGCCGTATAACGTTTTGCACTATTACGTAATAACGTATTACGTTATATTTCATCACTATAGGACGAATAACGTTATATTGCATCACTATAGGACGTATAACGTTATGTTGCATCACTATATAACGTATAACGTTATACACTATTACGTTATAACGTATAACATTATGTTGCATCACTATAGGACGTATAACGTTATATACTATTACGTTATGACGTATAACGTTATGAACAATTAGGTTATAACGCATAACGTTATATTGCATCACTATATATCGTATAACGTTTTGCACTATTACGTAATAACGTATAACGTTATATTGCATCACTATAGGTCGTATAACGTTATATTGCATCACTATAGGACGTATAACGTTATATTGCATCACTATATGAAGTATAACGTTATGAACTATTACGTTATAACGCGTAACGTTATATTGCATCAGAATATGACGTATAACGTTATATTGCATCACTATATGAAGTATACCGTTATGAACTATTACATTATAACGTATAACGTTATATTGCATCATCATAGGACGTATAGCGTCATATACTATTGCGTTATAATGTATAACGGTATATTGCATCACTATATGACGCATAACATTATACGCTATTAAGTTACAACGAATAACATTATGTTACATCACTATAGGAGGTATAACGTTATATACTATTACGTTATAATGTATAACATTATGTTGCATCACTATAGGACGTATAACGTTATATTGCATCACTATATAACGTATAACGTTATACACTATTACGTTATAACGTATAACATTATGTTGCATCACTATAGGACATATAACGTTATACACTATTACGTTAGGACTTATAACATTATGAACTATTACGTTATAACGCGAAACGTTGTATTGCATCAGAATATGACGTATAACGTTATATTGCATCACTATATGAAGTATACCGTTATGAACTATTACATTATAACGTATAACGTTATATTGCATCATCATAGCACGTATAGCGTCATATACTATTGCGCTATAATGTATAACGGTATATTGCATCACTATATGACGCATAATATTATACGCTATTACGTTATAACGTATAACATTATGTTGCATCACCATAGGACGTATAACGTTATATAGTATTACGTTATGACGTATAACGTTATGAACTATTACGTTATAACGCATAACGTTATATTGCATCACTATATGTCGTATATCGTTTTGCACTATTACGTAATAACGTATAACGTTATATTGCATCACTATATGCCGTATAACGTTTTGCACTATTACGTAATAACGTATTACGTTATATTTCATCACTATAGGACGAATAACGTTATATTGCATCACTATAGGACGTATAACGTTATATTGCATCACTATATAACGTATAACGTTATACACTATTACGTTATAACGTATAACATTATGTTGCATCACTATAGGACGTATAACGTTATATACTATTACGTTATGACGTATAACGTTATGAACTATTAGGTTATAACGCATAACGTTATATTGCATCACTATATATCGTATAACGTTTTGCACTATTACGTTATAACGTATAACGTTATATTGCATCACTATAGGTCTTATAACGTTATATTGCATCACTATATGAAGTATAACGTTATGAACTATTACGTTATAACGCGTAACGTTATATTGCATCACTATATGACGTATAACGTTATATTGCATCGCTATATGAAGTATACCGTTATGAACTATTACATTATAACGTATAACGTTATATTGCATCATCATAGGACGTATAGCGTCATATACTATTGCGTTATAATGTATAACGGTATATTGCATCACTATATGACGCATAACATTATACGCTATTCAGTTACAACGAATAACATTATGTTGCATCACTATAGGAGGTATAACGTTATATACTATTACGTTATAACGTATAACATTATGTTGCATCACTATAGGACGTATAACGTTATATTGCATCACTATATAACGTATAACGTTATACACTATTACGTTATAACGTATAACATTATGTTGCATCACTATAGGACATATAACGTTATATAGTATTACGTTAGGACTTATAACATTATGAACTATTACGTTATAACGCGAAACGTTATATTGCATCAGAATATGACGTATAACGTTATATTGCATCACTATATGAAGTATACCGTTATGAACTATTACATTATAACGTATAACGTTATATTGCATCATCATAGCACGTATAGCCTCAAATACTATTGCGCTATAATGTATAACGGTATATTGCATCACTATATGACGCATAATATTATACGCTATTACGTTATAACGTATAACATTATGTTGCATCACCATAGGACGTATAACGTTATATACTATTACGTTATGACGTATAACGTTATGAAATATTACGTTATAACGCATAACGTTATATTGCATCACTATAGGACGTATAACGTTATATTGCATCACTATATGAAGTATAACGTTATGAACTATTACGTTATAACGCGTAACGTTATATTGCATCACTATATGTCGTATAACGTTTTGCACTATTACGTAATAACGTATTACGTTATATTGCATCACTATAGGACGTATAGCGTTTTGTACTATTACGTAATAACGTATAACGTTATATTGCATCACCATGTGACGTATAACGTTTTGTACTATTACGTAATAACGTATAACGTTATATTGCATCACTATAGGACGTATAACGTTTTGTACTATTACGTAATAACGTATAACGTTATATTGCATCACCATGTGACGTATAACGTTTTGTACTATTACGTAATAACGAATAACGTTATATTGCATCACCATGTGACGTATAACGTTTTGTACTATTACGTAATAACGTATAACGTTATATTGCATCACTATAGGACGTATAACGTTTTGTACTATTACGTAATAACGTATAACGTTATATTGCATCACTATAGGACGTATAACGTTATATTGCATCACTATATGAAGTATAACGTTATGAACTATTACGTTATAACGCGTAACGTTATATTGCATCAGAATATGACGTATAACGTTATATTGCATCACTATATGAAGTATACCGTTATGAACTATTACATTATAACGTATAACGTTATATTGCATCATCATAGGACGTATAGCGTCATATACTATTGCGCTATAATGTATAACGGTATATTGCATCACTATATGACGCATAATATTATACGCTATTACGTTATAACGTATAACATTATGTTGCATCACCATAGGACGTATAACGTTATATACTATTACGTTATTACGTATAACGTTATGAACTATTACGTTATAACGCATAACGTTATATTGCATCACTATATATCGTATAACGTTTCGCACTATTACGTAATAACGTATAACGTTATATTGCATCACTATAGGACGTATAACGTTATATTGCATCACTATATGAAGTATAACGTTTTGTACTATTACGTAATAACGTATAACGTTATATTGCATCACTATATGCCGTATAACGTTTTGCACTATTACGTAATAACGTATTACGTTATATTTCATCACTATAGGACGAATAACGTTATATTGCATCACTATAGGACGTATAACGTTATATTGCATCACTATATAACGTATAACGTTATACACTATTACGTTATAACGTATAACATTATGTTGCATCACTATAGGACGTATAACGTTATATACTATTACGTTATGACGTATAACGTTATGAACTATTAGGTTATAACGCATAACGTTATATTGCATCACTATATATCGTATAACGTTTTGCACTATTACGTAATAACGTATAACGTTATATTGCATCACTATAGGTCGTATAACGTTATATTGCATCACTATATGAAGTATAACGTTATGAACTATTACGTTATAGCGCGTAACGTTATATTGTATCACTATATGACGTATAACGTTATATTGCATCGCTATATGAAGTATACCGTTATGAACTATTACATTATAACGTATAACGTTATATTGCATCATCATAGGACGTATAGCGTCATATACTATTGCGTTATAATGTATAACGGTATATTGCATCACTATATGACGCATAACATTATACGCTATTAAGTTACAACGAATAACATTATGTTGCATCACTATAAGAGGTATAACGTTATATACTATTACGTTATAATGTATAACATTATGTTGCATCACTATAGGACGTATAACGTTATATTGCATCACTATATAACGTATAACGTTATACACTATTACGTTATAACGTATAACATTATGTTGCATCACTATAGGACCTATAACGTTATACACTATTACGTTAGGACTTATAACATTATGAACTATTACGTTATAACGCGAAACGTTGTATTGCATCAGAATATGACGTATAACGTTATATTGCATCACTATATGAAGTATACCGTTATGAACTATTACATTATAACTTATAACGTTATATTGCATCATCATAGCACGTATAGCGTCATATACTATTGCGCTATAATGTATAACGGTATATTGCATCACTATATGACGCATAATATTATACGCTATTACGTTATAACGTATAACATTATGTTGCATCACCATAGGACGTATAACGTTATATACTATTACGTTATGACGTATAACGTTATGAACTATTACGTTATAACGCATAACGTTATATTGCATCACTATATGTCGTATAACGTTTTGCACTATTACGTAATAACGTATTACGTTATATTGCATCACTATAGGACGTATAACGTTTTGTACTATTACGTAATAACGTATAACGTTATATTGCATCACTATTGGACGTATAACGCCTTGTACTATTACGTAATAACGTATAACGTTATATTGCATCACCATGTGACGTATAACGTTTTGTACTATTACGTAATAACGTATAACGTTATATTGCATCACCATGTGACGTATAACGTTTTGTACTATTACGTAATAACGAATAACGTTATATTGCATCACCATGTGACGTATAACGTTTTGTACTATTACGTAATAACGTATAACGTTATATTGCATCACTATAGGACGTATAACGTTTTGTACTATTACGTAATAACGTATAACGTTATATTGCATCACTATTGGACGTATAACGCCTTGTACTATTACGTAATAACGTATAACGTTATATTACATCACCATGTGACGTATAACGTTTTGTACTATTACGTAATAACGTATAACGTTATATTGCATCACCATGTGACGTATAACGTTTTGTACTATTACGTAATAACGTATAACGTTATATTGCATCACTATAGGACGTATAACGTTATATTGCATCACTATATGAAGTATAACGTTATGAACTATTACATTATAACGTATGACGTTATAATGCATCACGATGTGACGTATAACGTTTTGTACTATTACGTAATAACATATAACGTTATATTGCATCACAATAGGACGTATAACGTTATATTGCATCACTATATAAAGTATACCGTTATGAACTATTACATTATAACGCGTAACGTTATATTGCATCACTATATGACGTATAACGTTATATTGCATCACTATATGCAGTATACCGTTATAAACTATTACATTATAACGTATAACGTTATATTGCATCATCATAGGACGTATAGCGTCATATACTATAGCGTTATAATGTATAACGGTATATTGCATCACTATATGACGCATAACATTATACGGTATTACGTTATAACGTATAACATTATGTTGCATCACTATAGGAGGTATAACGTTATATACTATTACGTTATAACGTATAACATTATGTTGCATCACTATAGGACGTATAACGTTATATTGCATCACTATATAACGTATAACGTTATACACTATTACGTTATAACGTATAACATTATGTTGCATCACTATAGGACGTATTACGTTATATACTATTACGTTATGACTTATAACGTTATGAACTATTACGTTATAACGCATAACGTTATATTGCATCACTATATGACGTATAACGTTTTGTACTATTACATAATAACGTATAACGTTATATTGCATCACCATGTGACGTATAACGTTTTGTACTATTACGTAATAACGTATAACGTTACATTGCATCACTATAGTACGTATAACGTTTTGTACTATTACGTAATGACGTATATCGCTATATTGCATCACCATGTGACGTATGACGTTTTGTACTATTACGTAATAACGTATAACGTTACATTGCATCACTATAGTACGTATAACGTTTTGTACTATTACGTAATGACGTATATCGCTATATTGCATTACTGTATGACGTATAATGTTATGAACTACTACGTTATAACGCGTAACGTTATATTGCATCAGAATATGACGTATAACGATATATTGCATCACTATATGAAGTATACCGTTATGAACTATTACATTATAACGTATAACGTTATATTGCATCATCATAGCACGTATAGCGTCATATACTATTGCGCTATAATGTATAACGGTATATTGCATCACTATATGACGCATAATATTATACGCTATTACGTTATAACGTATAACATTATGTTGCATCACCATAGGACGTATAACGTTATATACTATTACGTTATGACGTATAACGTTTTGAACTATTACGTTATAACGCATAACGTTATATTGCATCACTATATGTCGTATAACGTTTTGCACTATTACGTAATAACGTATTACGTTATATTGCATCACTATAGGACGTATAGCGTTTTGTACTATTACGTAATAACGTATAACGTTATATTGCATCACCATGTGACGTATAACGTTTTGTACTATTACGTAATAACGTATAACGTTATATTGCATCACTATAGGACGTATAACGTTTTGTACTATTACGTAATAACGAATAACGTTATATTGCATCACCATGTGACGTATAACGTTTTGTACTATTACGTAATAACGTATAACGTTATATTGCATCACTATAGGACGTATAACGTTTTGTACTATTACGTAATAACGTATAACGTTATATTGCATCACTATTGGACGTATAACGCCTTGTACTATTACGTAATAACGTATAACGTTATATTGCATCACCATGTGACGTATAACGTTTTGTACTATTACGTAATAACGTATAACGTTATATTGCATCACCATGTGACGTATAACGTTTTGTACTATTACGTAATAACGTATAACGTTATATTGCATCACTATAGGACGTATAACGTTATATTGCATCACTATATGAAGTATAACGTTATGAACTATTACATTATAACGTATGACGTTATAATGCATCACGATGTGACGTATAACGTTTTGTACTATTACGTAATAACATATAACGTTATATTGCATCACAATAGGACGTATAACGTTATATTGCATCACTATATAAAGTATACCGTTATGAACTATTACATTATAACGCGTAACGTTATATTGCATCACTATATGACGTATAACGTTATATTGCATCACTATATGAAGTATACCGTTATAAACTATTACATTATAACGTATAACGTTATATTGCATCATCATAGGACGTATAGCGTCATATACTATAGCGTTATAATGTATAACGGTATATTGCATCACCATGTGACGTATAACGTTTTGTACTATTACGTAATAACGTATAACGTTACATTGCATCACTATTGTACGTATAACGTTTTGTACTATTACGTAATAACGTATATCGCTATATAGCATTACTGTATGACGTATAACGTTATGAACTACTACGTTATAACGCGTAACGTTATATTGCATCAGAATATGACGTATAACGATATATTGCATCACTACATGAAGTATACCGTTATGAACTATTACATTATAACGTATAACGTTATATTGCATCATCATAGGACGTATAGCGTCATATACTATTGCGCTATAATGTATAACGGTATATTGCATCACTATATGACGCATAATATTATACGCTATTACGTTATAACGTATAACATTATGTTGCATCACCATAGGACGTATAATGTTATATACTATTACGTTATTACGTATAACGTTATGAACTATTACGTTATAACGCATAACGTTATATTGCATCACTATATATCGTATAACGTTTCGCACTATTACGTAATAACGTATAACGTTATATTGCATCACTATATGAAGTATAACGTTTTGTACTATTACGTAATAACGTATAACGTTATATTGCATCACCATGTGACGTATAACGTTTTGTACTATTACGTAATAACGTATAACGTTATATTGCATCACTATAGGACGTATAACGTTTTGCACTATTACGTAATAACGTATAACGTTATATTGCATCACTATAGGACGTATAACGTCATATTGCATCACTATAGGACGTATAACGTTATATTGCATCACTATATGAAGTATAACGTTTTGTACTATTACGTAATAACGTATAACATTATGTTGCATCACTATAGGACGTATAACGTTATATACTATTACGTTATGACGTATAACGTTATGAACTATTAGGTTATAACGCATAACGTTATATTGCATCACTATATATCGTATAACGTTTTGCACTATTACGTAATAACGTATAACGTTATATTGCATCACTATAGGTCGTATAACGTTATATTGCATCACTATATGAAGTATAACGTTATGAACTATTACGTTATAGCGCGTAACGTTATATTGCATCACTATATGACGTATAACGTTACATTGCATCGCTATATGAAGTATACCGTTATGAACTATTACATTATAACGTATAACGTTATATTGCATCATCATAGGACGTATAGCGTCATATACTATTGCGTTATAATGTATAACGGTATATTGCATCACTATATGACGCATAACATTATACGCTATTAAGTTACAACGAATAACATTATGTTGCATCACTATAGGAGGTATAACGTTATATACTATTACGTTATAATGTATAACATTATGTTGCATCACTATAGGACGTATAACGTTATATTGCATCACTATATAACGGATAACGTTATACACTATTACGTTATAACGTATAACATTATGTTGCATCACTATAGGACATATAACGTTGTACACTATTACGTTAGGACTTATAACATTATGAACTATTACGTTATAACGCGAAACGTTGTATTGCATCAGAATATGACGTATAACGTTATATTGCATCACTATATGAAGTATACCGTTATGAACTATTACATTATAACGTATAACGTTATATTGCATCATCATAGCACGTATAGCGTCATATACTATTGCGCTATAATGTATAACGGTATATTGCATCACTATATGACGCATAATATTATACGCTATTACGTTATAACGTATAACATTATGTTGCATCACCATAGGACGTATAACGTTATATACTATTACGTTATGACGTATAACGTTTTGAACTATTACGTTATAACGCATAACGTTATATTGCATCACTATATGTCGTATAACGTTTTGCACTATTACGTAATAACGTATTACGTTATATTGCATCACTATAGGACGTATAGCGTTTTGTACTATTACGTAATAACGTATAACGTTATATTGCATCACCATGTGACGTATAACGTTTTGTACTATTACGTAATAACGTATAACGTTATATTGCATCACTATAGGACGTATAACGTTTTGTACTATTACGTAATAACGAATAACGTTATATTGCATCACCATGTGACGTATAACGTTTTGTACTATTACGTAATAACGTATAACGTTATATTGCATCACTATAGGACGTATAACGTTTTGTACTATTACGTAATAACGTATAACGTTATATTGCATCACTATTGGACGTATAACGCCTTGTACTATTACGTAATAACGTATAACGTTATATTGCATCACCATGTGACGTATAACGTTTTGTACTATTACGTAATAACGTATAACGTTATATTGCATCACCATGTGACGTATAACGTTTTGTACTATTACGTAATAACGTATAACGTTATATTGCATCACTATAGGACGTATAACGTTATATTGCATCACTATATGAAGTATAACGTTATGAACTATTACATTATAACGTATGACGTTATAATGCATCACGATGTGACGTATAACGTTTTGTACTATTACGTAATAACATATAACGTTATATTGCATCACAATAGGACGTATAACGTTATATTGCATCACTATATAAAGTATACCGTTATGAACTATTACATTATAACGCGTAACGTTATATTGCATCACTATATGACGTATAACGTTATATTGCATCACTATATGAAGTATACCGTTATAAACTATTACATTATAACGTATAACGTTATATTGCATCATCATAGGACGTATAGCGTCATATACTATAGCGTTATAATGTATAACGGTATATTGCATCACCATGTGACGTATAACGTTTTGTACTATTACGTAATAACGTATAACGTTACATTGCATCACTATTGTACGTATAACGTTTTGTACTATTACGTAATAACGTATATCGCTATATTGCATTACTGTATGACGTATAACGTTATGAACTACTACGTTATAACGCGTAACGTTATATTGCATCAGAATATGACGTATAACGATATATTGCATCACTACATGAAGTATACCGTTATGAACTATTACATTATAACGTATAACGTTATATTGCATCATCATAGGACGTATAGCGTCATATACTATTGCGCTATAATGTATAACGGTATATTGCATCACTATATGACGCATAATATTATACGCTATTACGTTATAACGTATAACATTATGTTGCATCACCATAGGACGTATAATGTTATATACTATTACGTTATTACGTATAACGTTATGAACTATTACGTTATAACGCATAACGTTATATTGCATCACTATATATCGTATAACGTTTCGCACTATTACGTAATAACGTATAACGTTATATTGCATCACTATATGAAGTATAACGTTTTGTACTATTACGTAATAACGTATAACGTTATATTGCATCACCATGTGACGTATAACGTTTTGTACTATTACGTAATAACGTATAACGTTATATTGCATCACTATAGGACGTATAACGTTTTGCACTATTACGTAATAACGTATAACGTTATATTGCATCACTATAGGACGTATAACGTCATATTGCATCACTATAGGACGTATAACGTTATATTGCATCACTATATGAAGTATAACGTTTTGTACTATTACGTAATAACGTATAACATTATGTTGCATCACTATAGGACGTATAACGTTATATACTATTACGTTATGACGTATAACGTTATGAACTATTAGGTTATAACGCATAACGTTATATTGCATCACTATATATCGTATAACGTTTTGCACTATTACGTAATAACGTATAACGTTATATTGCATCACTATAGGTCGTATAACGTTATATTGCATCACTATATGAAGTATAACGTTATGAACTATTACGTTATAGCGCGTAACGTTATATTGCATCACTATATGACGTATAACGTTACATTGCATCGCTATATGAAGTATACCGTTATGAACTATTACATTATAACGTATAACGTTATATTGCATCATCATAGGACGTATAGCGTCATATACTATTGCGTTATAATGTATAACGGTATATTGCATCACTATATGACGCATAACATTATACGCTATTAAGTTACAACGAATAACATTATGTTGCATCACTATAGGAGGTATAACGTTATATACTATTACGTTATAATGTATAACATTATGTTGCATCACTATAGGACGTATAACGTTATATTGCATCACTATATAACGGATAACGTTATACACTATTACGTTATAACGTATAACATTATGTTGCATCACTATAGGACATATAACGTTATACACTATTACGTTAGGACTTATAACATTATGAACTATTACGTTATAACGCGAAACGTTGTATTGCATCAGAATATGACGTATAACGTTATATTGCATCACTATATGAAGTATACCGTTATGAACTATTACATTATAACGTATAACGATATATTGCATCATCATAGCACGTATAGCGTCATATACTATTGCGCTATAATGTATAACGGTATATTGCATCACTATATGACGCATAATATTATACGCTATTACGTTATAACGTATAACATTATGTTGCATCACCATAGGACGTATAACGTTATATACTATTACGTTATGACGTATAACGTTTTGAACTATTACGTTATAACGCATAACGTTATATTGCATCACTATATGTCGTATAACGTTTTGCACTATTACGTAATAACGTATTACGTTATATTGCATCACTATAGGACGTATAGCGTTTTGTACTATTACGTAATAACGTATAACGTTATATTGCATCACCATGTGACGTATAACGTTTTGTACTATTACGTAATAACGTATAACGTTATATTGCATCACTATAGGACGTATAACGTTTTGTACTATTACGTAATAACGAATAACGTTATATTGCATCACCATGTGACGTATAACGTTTTGTACTATTACGTAATAACGTATAACGTTATATTGCATCACTATAGGACGTATAACGTTTTGTACTATTACGTAATAACGTATAACGTTATATTGCATCACTATTGGACGTATAACGCCTTGTACTATTACGTAATAACGTATAACGTTATATTGCATCACCATGTGACGTATAACGTTTTGTACTATTACGTAATAACGTATAACGTTATATTGCATCACCATGTGACGTATAACGTTTTGTACTATTACGTAATAACGTATAACGTTATATTGCATCACTATAGGACGTATAACGTTATATTGCATCACTATATGAAGTATAACGTTATGAACTATTACATTATAACGTATGACGTTATAATGCATCACGATGTGACGTATAACGTTTTGTACTATTACGTAATAACATATAACGTTATATTGCATCACAATAGGACGTATAACGTTATATTGCATCACTATATAAAGTATACCGTTATGAACTATTACATTATAACGCGTAACGTTATATTGCATCACTATATGACGTATAACGTTATATTGCATCACTATATGAAGTATACCGTTATAAACTATTACATTATAACGTATAACGTTATATTGCATCATCATAGGACGTATAGCGTCATATACTATAGCGTTATAATGTATAACGGTATATTGCATCACCATGTGACGTATAACGTTTTGTACTATTACGTAATAACGTATAACGTTACATTGCATCACTATTGTACGTATAACGTTTTGTACTATTACGTAATAACGTATATCGCTATATTGCATTACTGTATGACGTATAACGTTATGAACTACTACGTTATAACGCGTAACGTTATATTGCATCAGAATATGACGTATAACGATATATTGCATCACTACATGAAGTATACCGTTATGAACTATTACATTATAACGTATAACGTTATATTGCATCATCATAGGACGTATAGCGTCATATACTATTGCGCTATAATGTATAACGGTATATTGCATCACTATATGACGCATAATATTATACGCTATTACGTTATAACGTATAACATTATGTTGCATCACCATAGGACGTATAATGTTATATACTATTACGTTATTACGTATAACGTTATGAACTATTACGTTATAACGCATAACGTTATATTGCATCACTATATATCGTATAACGTTTCGCACTATTACGTAATAACGTATAACGTTATATTGCATCACTATATGAAGTATAACGTTTTGTACTATTACGTAATAACGTATAACGTTATATTGCATCACCATGTGACGTATAACGTTTTGTACTATTACGTAATAACGTATAACGTTATATTGCATCACTATAGGACGTATAACGTTTTGCACTATTACGTAATAACGTATAACGTTATATTGCATCACTATAGGACGTATAACGTCATATTGCATCACTATAGGACGTATAACGTTATATTGCATCACTATATGAAGTATAACGTTTTGTACTATTACGTAATAACGTATAACATTATGTTGCATCACTATAGGACGTATAACGTTATATACTATTACGTTATGACGTATAACGTTATGAACTATTAGGTTATAACGCATAACGTTATATTGCATCACTATATATCGTATAACGTTTTGCACTATTACGTAATAACGTATAACGTTATATTGCATCACTATAGGACGTATAACGTCATATTGCATCACTATAGGACGAATAACGTTATATTGCATCACTATAGGACGTATAACGTTATATTGCATCACTATATAACGTATAACGTTATACACTATTACGTTATAACGTATAACATTATGTTGCATCACTATAGGAGGTATAACGTTATATACTATTACGTTATAACGTATAACATTATGTTGCATCACTATAGGACATATAACGTTATATACTATTACGTTAGGACTTATAACATTATGAACTATTACGTTATAACGCGAAACGTTATATTGCATCAGAATATGACGTATAACGTTATATTGCATCACTATATGAAGTATACCGTTATGAACTATTACATTATAACGCGTAACGTTATATTGCATCACTATATGACGTATAACGTTATATTGCATCATCATAGGACGTATAGCGTCATATACTATTGCGCTATAATGTATAACGGTATATTGCATCACTATATGACGCATAATATTATACGCTATTACGTTATAACGTATAACATTATGTTGCATCACCATAGGACGTATAACGTTATATACTATTACGTTATGACGTATAACGTTATGAACTATTACGTTATAACGCATAACGTTATATTGCATCACTATGTGTCGTATAACGTTTTGCACTATTACGTAATAACGTATTACGTTATATTGCATCACTATAGGACGTATAGCGTTTTGTACTATTACGTAATAACGTATAACGTTATATTGCATCACCATGTGACGTATAACGTTTTGTACTATTACGTAATAACGTATAACGTTATATTGCATCACTATAGGACGTATAACGTTATACTGCGTCACTATAGGACGTATAACGTTATATTGCATCACTATATAACGTATAACGATATACACTATTACGTTATAACGTATAACATTATGTTGCATCACTATAGGACGTATAACGTTATATACTATTACGTTATGACTTATAACGTTATGAACTATTACGTTATAACGCATAACGTTATATTGCATCACTATATGTCGTATAACTTTTTGTACTATTACGTAATAACGTATAACGTTATATTGCATCACCATGTGACGTATAACGTTTTGTACTATTACGTAATAACGTATAACGTTATATTGCATCACGATAGGACGTATAACGTTCTGTACTATTACGTAATAACGTATAACGTTATATTGCATCACCATGTGACGTATAACGTTTTGTACTATTACGTAATAACGAATAACGTTATATTGCATCACCATGTGACGTATAACGTTTTGTACTATTACGTAATAACGAATAACGTTATATTGCATCACCATGTGACGTATAACGTTTTGTACTATTACGTGATAACGTATAACGTTATATTGCATCACTATAGGACGTATAACGTTTTGTACTATTACGTAATAACGTATAACGTTATATTGCATCACTATTGGACGTATAACGCCTTGTACTATTACGTAATAACGTATAACGTTATATTGCATCACCATGTGACGTATAACGTTTTGTACTATTACGTAATAACGTATAACGTTATATTGCATCACCATGTGACGTATAACGTTTTGTACTATTACGTAATAACGTATAACGTTATATTGCATCACTATAGGACGTATAACGTTATATTGCATCACTATATGAAGTATAACGTTATGAACTATTACATTATAACGTATAACGTTATAATGCATCACGATGTGACGTATATCGTTTTGTACTATTACGTAATAACATATAACGTTATATTGCATCACTATAGGGCGTATAACGTTATATTGCATCACTATATAAAGTATACCGTTATGAACTATTACATTATAACGCGTAACGTTATATTGCATCACTATATGACGTATAACGTTATATTGCATCACTATATGAAGTATACCGTTATAAACTATTACATTATAACGTATAACGTTATATTGCATCATCATAGGACGTATAGCGTCATATACTATAGCGTTATAATGTATAACGGTATATTGCATCACTGTATATCGTATAACGTTTTGCACTATTACGTAATAACGTATAACGTTATATTGCATCACTATAGGTCGTATAACGTTATATTGCATCACTATATGAAGTATAACGTTATGAACTATTACGTTATAACGCATAACGTTATATTGCATCACTATATATCGTATAACGTTTCGCACTATTACGTAATAACGTATAACGTTATATTGCATCACTATATGAAGTATAACGTTTTGTACTATTACGTAATAACGTATAACGTTATATTGCATCACCATGTGACGTATAACGTTTTGTACTATTACGTAATAACGTATAACGTTATATTGCATCACTATAGGACGTATAACGTTTTGCACTATTACGTAATAACGTATAACGTTATATTGCATCACTATAGGACGTATAACGTCATATTGCATCACTATAGGACGTATAACGTTATATTGCATCACTATATGAAGTATAACGTTTTGTACTATTACGTAATAACGTATAACATTATGTTGCATCACTATAGGACGTATAACGTTATATACTATTACGTTATGACGTATAACGTTATGAACTATTAGGTTATAACGCATAACGTTATATTGCATCACTATATATCGTATAACGTTTTGCACTATTACGTAATAACGTATAACGTTATATTGCATCACTATATGACGTATAACGTTACATTGCATCGCTGTATGAAGTATACCGTTATGAACTATTACATTATAACGTATAACGTTATATTGCATCATCATAGGACGTATAGCGTCATATACTATTGCGTTATAATGTATAACGGTATATTGCATCACTATATGACGCATAACATTATACGCTATTAAGTTACAACGAATAACATTATGTTGCATCACTATAGGAGGTATAACGTTATATACTATTACGTTATAATGTATAACATTATGTTGCATCACTATAGGACGTATAACGTTATATTGCATCACTATATAACGGATAACGTTATACACTATTACGTTATAACGTATAACATTATGTTGCATCACTATAGGACATATAACGTTATACACTATTACGTTAGGACTTATAACATTATGAACTATTACGTTATAACGCGAAACGTTGTATTGCATCAGAATATGACGTATAACGTTATATTGCATCACTATATGAAGTATACCGTTATGAACTATTACATTATAACGTATAACGTTATATTGCATCATCATAGCACGTATAGCGTCATATACTATTGCGCTATAATGTATAACGGTATATTGCATCACTATATGACGCATAATATTATACGCTATTACGTTATAACGTATAACATTATGTTGCATCACCATAGGACGTATAACGTTATATACTATTACGTTATGACGTATAACGTTTTGAACTATTACGTTATAACGCATAACGTTATATTGCATCACTATATGTCGTATAACGTTTTGCACTATTACGTAATAACGTATTACGTTATATTGCATCACTATAGGACGTATAGCGTTTTGTACTATTACGTAATAACGTATAACGTTACATTGCATCACCATGTGACGTATAACGTTTTGTACTATTACGTAATAACGTATAACGTTATATTGCATCACTATAGGACGTATAACGTTTTGTACTATTACGTAATAACGAATAACGTTATATTGCATCACCATGTGACGTATAACGTTTTGTACTATTACGTAATAACGTATAACGTTATATTGCATCACTATAGGACGTATAACGTTTTGTACTATTACGTAATAACGTATAACGTTATATTGCATCACTATTGGACGTATAACGCCTTGTACTATTACGTAATAACGTATAACGTTATATTGCATCACCATGTGACGTATAACGTTTTGTACTATTACGTAATAACGTATAACGCTATATTGCATCACCATGTGACGTATAACGTTTTGTACTATTACGTAATAACGTATAACGTTATATTGCATCACTATAGGACGTATAACGTTATATTGCATCACTATATGAAGTATAACGTTATGAACTATTACATTATAACGTATGACGTTATAATGCATCACGATGTGACGTATAACGTTTTGTACTATTACGTAATAACATATAACGTTATATTGCATCACAATAGGACGTATAACGTTATATTGCATCACTATATAAAGTATACCGTTATGAACTATTACATTATAACGCGTAACGTTATATTGCATCACTATATGACGTATAACGTTATATTGCATCACTATATGAAGTATACCGTTATAAACTATTACATTATAACGTATAACGTTATATTGCATCATCATAGGACGTATAGCGTCATATACTATAGCGTTATAATGTATAACGGTATATTGCATCACCATGTGACGTATAACGTTTTGTACTATTACGTAATAACGTATAACGTTACATTGCATCACTATTGTACGTATAACGTTTTGTACTATTACGTAATAACGTATATCGCTATATTGCATTACTGTATGACGTATAACGTTATGAACTACTACGTTATAACGCGTAACGTTATATTGCATCAGAATATGACGTATAACGATATATTGCATCACTACATGAAGTATACCGTTATGAACTATTACATTATAACGTATAACGTTATATTGCATCATCATAGGACGTATAGCGTCATATACTATTGCGCTATAATGTATAACGGTATATTGCATCACTATATGACGCATAATATTATACGCTATTACGTTATAACGTATAACATTATGTTGCATCACCATAGGAGGTATAACGTTATATACTATTACGTTATAACGTATAACATTATGTTGCATCACTATAGGACATATAACGTTATATACTATTACGTTAGGACTTATAACATTATGAACTATTACGTTATAACGCGAAACGTTATATTGCATCAGAATATGACGTATAACGTTATATTGCATCACTATATGAAGTATACCGTTATTAACTATTACATTATAACGCGTAACGTTATATTGCATCACTATATGACGTATAACGTTATATTGCATCATCATAGGACGTATAGCGTCATATACTATTGCGCTATAATGTATAACGGTATATTGCATCACTATATGACGCATAATATTATACGCTATTACGTTATAACGTATAACATTATGTTGCATCACCATAGGACGTATAACGTTATATACTATTACGTTATGACGTATAACGTTATGAACTATTACGTTATAACGCATAACGTTATATTGCATCACTATGTGTCGTATCACGTTTTGCACTATTACGTAATAACGTATTACGTTATATTGCATCACTATCGGACGTATAGCGTTTTGTACTATTACGTAATAACGTATAACGTTATATTGCATCACCATGTGACGTATAACGTTTTGTACTATTACGTAATAACGTATAACGTTATATTGCATCACTATAGGACGTATAACGTTATACTGCATCACTATAGGACGTATAACGTTATATTGCATCACTATATAACGTATAACGATATACACTATTACGTTATAACGTATAACATTATGTTGCATCACTATAGGACGTATAACGTTATATACTATTACGTTATGACTTATAACGTTATGAACTATTACGTTATAACGCATAACGTTATATTGCATCACTATATGTCGTATAACTTTTTGTACTATTACGTAATAACGTATAACGTTATATTGCATCACCATGTGACGTATAACGTTTTGTACTATTACGTAATAACGTATAACGTTATATTGCATCACGATAGGACGTATAACGTTCTGTACTATTACGTAATAACGTATAACGTTATATTGCATCACCATGTGACGTATAACGTTTTGTACTATTACGTAATAACGAATAACGTTATATTGCATCACCATGTGACGTATAACGTTTTGTACTATTACGTAATAACGAATAACGTTATATTGCATCACCATGTGACGTATAACGTTTTGTACTATTACGTGATAACGTATAACGTTATATTGCATCACTATAGGACGTATAACGTTTTGTACTATTACGTAATAACGTATAACGTTATATTGCATCACTATTGGACGTATAACGCCTTGTACTATTACGTAATAACGTATAACGTTATATTGCATCACCATGTGACGTATAACGTTTTGTACTATTACGTAATAACGTATAACGTTATATTGCATCACCATGTGACGTATAACGTTTTGTACTATTACGTAATAACGTATAACGTTATATTGCATCACTATAGGACGTATAACGTTATATTGCATCACTATATGAAGTATAACGTTATGAACTATTACATTATAACGTATAACGTTATAATGCATCACGATGTGACGTATAACGTTTTGTACTATTACGTAATAACATATAACGTTATATTGCATCACTATAGGGCGTATAACGTTATATTGCATCACTATATAAAGTATACCGTTATGAACTATTACATTATAACGCGTAACGTTATATTGCATCACTATATGACGTATAACGTTATATTGCATCACTATATGAAGTATACCGTTATAAACTATTACATTATAACGTATAACGTTATATTGCATCATCATAGGACGTATAGCGTCATATACTATAGCGTTATAATGTATAACGGTATATTGCATCACTGTATATCGTATAACGTTTTGCACTATTACGTAATAACGTATAACGTTATATTGCATCACTATAGGTCGTATAACGTTATATTGCATCACTATATGAAGTATAACGTTATGAACAATTACGTTATAACGCGTAACGTTATATTGCATCACTATATGACGTATAACGTTATATTGCATCACTATATGAAGTATACCGTTATAAACTATTACATTATAACGTATAACGTTATATTGCATCATCATAGGACGTATAGCGTCATATACTATAGCGTTATAATGTATAACGGTATATTGCATCACTATATGACGCATAACATTATACGGTATTACGTTATAACGTATAACATTATGTTGCATCACTATAGGAGGTATAACGTTGTATACTATTACGTTATAACGTATAACATTATGTTGCATCACTATAGGACGTATAACGTTATATTGCATCACTATATAACGTATAACGTTATACACTATTACGTTATAACGTATAACATTATGTTGCATCACTATAGGACGTATAACGTTTTGTACTATTACGTAATAACGTATAACGTTATATTGCATCACTATAGTACGTATAACGTTTTGTACTAATACGTAATAACGTATATCGCTATATTGCATCACTATAGGACGTATAACGTTTTGTATAATTACGTAATAACGTATAACGATATATTGCATCACTATAGTACGTATAACGTTATATTGCATCACTATATGAAGTATAACGTTATGAACTATTACATTATAACGTATAACGTTATAATGCATCACGATGTGACGTATAACGTTTTGTACTATTACGTAATAACATATAACGTTATATTGCATCACTATAGGACGTATAACGTTTTGTACTATTACGTAATAACGTATAACGTTATATTGCATCACTATTGGACGTATAACGCCTTGTACTATTACGTAATAACGTATAACGTTATATTGCATCACCATGTGACGTATAACGTTTTGTACTATTACGTAATAACGTATAACGTTATATTGCATCACCATGTGACGTATAACGTTTTGTACTACTACGTAATAACGTATAACGTTATATTGCATCACTATAGGACGTATAACGTTATATTGCATCACTATATGAAGTATAACGTTATGAACTATTACATTATAACGTATAACGTTATAATGCATCACGATGTGACGTATAACGTTTTGTACTATTACGTAATAACATATAACGTTATATTGCATCACTATAGGGCGTATAACGTTATATTGCATCACTATATAAAGTATACCGTTATGAACTATTACATTATAACGCGTAACGTTATATTGCATCACTATATGACGTATAACGTTATATTGCATCACTATATGAAGTATACCGTTATAAACTATTACATTATAACGTATAACGTTATATTGCATCATCATAGGACGTATAGCGTCATATACTATAGCGTTATAATGTATAACGGTATATTGCATCACTGTATATCGTATAACGTTTTGCACTATTACGTAATAACGTATAACGTTATATTGCATCACTATAGGTCGTATAACGTTATATTGCATCACTATATGAAGTATAACGTTATGAACAATTACGTTATAACGCGTAACGTTATATTGCATCACTATATGACGTATAACGTTATATTGCATCACTATATGAAGTATACCGTTATAAACTATTACATTATAACGTATAACGTTATATTGCATCATCATAGGACGTATAGCGTCATATACTATAGCGTTATAATGTATAACGGTATATTGCATCACTATATGACGCATAACATTATACGGTATTACGTTATAACGTATAACATTATGTTGCATCACTATAGGAGGTATAACGTTGTATACTATTACGTTATAACGTATAACATTATGTTGCATCACTATAGGACGTATAACGTTATATTGCATCACTATATAACGTATAACGTTATACACTATTACGTTATAACGTATAACATTATGTTGCATCACTATAGGACGTATAACGTTTTGTACTATTACGTAATAACGTATAACGTTATATTGCATCACTACAGTACGTATAACGTTTTGTACTATTACGTAATAACGTATATCGCTATATTGCATCACTATAGGACGTATAACGTTTTGTATAATTACGTAATAACGTATAACGATATATTGCATCACTATAGTACGTATAACGTTTTGTACTATTACGTAATAACGTATATCGCTATATTGCACTACTATATGACGTATAACGAGATGAACTATTACGTTATAACGCGTAACGGTATATTGCCTCACAATATGACGTATAACGTTATATTGCATCACTATATGAAGTATACCGTTATGAACTATTGCATTATAACGTATAACGTTATATAGCATCATCATAGGACGTATAGCGTCATATACTATTGCGCTATAATGTATAACGGTATATTGCATCACTATATGACGCATAACATTATACGCTATTACGTTATAACGTATAACATTATGTTGCATCACCATAGGACGTATAACGTTATACACTATTACGTTATGACGTATAACGTTATGAACTATTACGTTATAACGCATAACGTTATATTGCATCACTATATGGCGTATAACGTTTTGCACTATTACGTAATAAAGTATTACGTTATATTTCATCACTATAGGACGTATAACGTTATATTGCATCACTATAGGACGTATAACGTTATATTGCATCACTATATAACGTATAACGTTATACACTATTACGTTATAACGTATAACATTATGTTGCATCACTATAGGACATATAACGTTATACACTATTACGATAGGACTTATAACATTATGAACTATTACGTTATAACGCGAAACGTTGCATTGCATCAGAATATGACGTATAACGTTATATTGCATCACTATACGAAGTATACCGTTATGAACTATTACATTATAACGTATAACGTTATATTGCATCATCATAGCACGTATAGCGTCATATACTATTGCGCTATAATGTATAACGGTATATTGCATCACTATATGACGCATAATATTATACGCTATTACGTTATAACGTATAACATTATGTTGCATCACCATAGGACGTATAACGTTATATACTATTACGTTATGACGTATAACGTTTTGAACTATTACGTTATAACGCATAACGTTATATTGCATCACTATATGTCGTATAACGTTTTGCACTATTACGTAATAACGTATTACGTTATATTGCATCACTATAGGACGTATAGCGTTTTGTACTATTACGTAATAACGTATAACGTTATATTGCATCACCATGTGACGTATAACGTTTTGTACTATTACGTAATAACGTATAACGTTATATTGCATCACTATAGGACGTATAACGTTTTGTACTATTACGTAATAACGTATAACGTTATATTGCATCACCATGTGACGTATAACGTTTTGTACTATTACGTAATAACGAATAACGTTATATTGCATCACCATGTGACGTATAACGTTTTGTACTATTACGTAATAACGTATAACGTTATATTGCATCACCATGTGACGTATAACGTTTTGTACTATTACGTAATAACGTATAACGTTATATTGCATCACTATAGGTCGTATAACGTTATATTGCATCACTATATGAAGTATAACGTTATGAACTATTACGTTATAACGCGTAACGTTATATTGCATCACTATATGACGTATAACGTTATATTGCATCACTATATGAAGTATACCGTTATAAACTATTACATTATAACGTATAACGTTATATTGCATCATCATAGGACGTATAGCGTCATATACTATAGCGTTATAATGTATAACGGTATATTGCATCACTATATGACGCATAACATTATACGGTATTGCGTTATAACGTATAACATTATGTTGCATCACTATAGGAGGTATAACGTTGTATACTATTACGTTATAACGTATAACATTATGTTGCATCACTATAGGACGTATAGCGTTATATTGCATCACTATATAACGTATAACGTTATACACTATTACGTTATAACGTATAACATTATGTTGCATCACCATAGGACGTATAACGTTATACACTATTACGTTATGACGTATAACGTTATGAACTATTACGTTATAACGCATAACGTTATATTGCATCACTATATGGCGTATAACGTTTTGCACTATTACGTAATAAAGTATTACGTTATATTTCATCACTATAGGACGTATAACGTTATATTGCATCACTATAGGACGTATAACGTTATATTGCATCACTATATAACGTATAACGTTATACACCATTACGTTATAACGTATAACATTATGTTGCATCACTATAGGACGTATAACGTTATATACTATTACGTTATGACTTATAACGTTATGAACTATTACGTCATAACGCATAACGTTACGCGTAACGTATAACGTTATATTGCATCACCATGTGACGTATAACGTTTTGTACTATTACGTAATAACGTATAACGTTATATTGCATCACTATAGGACGTATAACGTTATATTGCATCACTATATGAAGTATAACGTTATGAACTATTACGTTATAACGCGTAACGTTATATTGCATCACTATATGACGTATAACGTTATATTGCATCGCTATATGAAGTATACCGTTATGAACTATTACATTATAACGTATAACGTTTTATTGCATCATCATAGGACGTATAGCGTCATATACTATTGCGTTATAATGTAAAAAGGTATATTGCATCAGTATATGACGCATAACATCATACGCTATTACGTTATAACGTATAACATTATGTTGCGTCACCATAGGACGTGTAACGTTATATACTATTACGTTATGACGTATAACGTTATGAACTATTACCTTATAACGCATAACGTTATATTGCATCACTATATGTCGTATAACGTTTTGCACTATTACGTAATAACGTATAACGTTATATTGCATCACCATGTGACGTATAACGTTTTGTACTATTACGTAATAACGTATAACGTTATATTGCATCACCATGTGACGTATAACGTTATACACTATTACGTTATAACGTATAACGTTATATTGCATCACTATAGGACGTATAACGTTTTGTACTATTACGTAATAACGTATAACGTTATATTGCATCACTATAGGACGTATAACGTTATATTGCATCACTATATGAAGTATAACGTTATGAACTATTACGTTATAACGCGTAACGTTATATTGCATCAGAATATGACGTATAACGTTATATTGCATCACTATATGAAGTATACCGTTATGAAATATTACATTATAACGTATAACGTTATATTGCATCGTCATAGGACTTATAGCGTCATATACTATTGCGCTATAATGTATAACGGTATATTGCATCACTATATGACGCATAACATTATACGCTATTACGTTATAACGTATAACATTATGTTGCATCACCATAGGACGTATAACGTTATATACTATTACGTTATTACGTATAACGTTATGAACTATTACGTTATAACGCATAACGTTATATTGCATCACTATATATCGTATAACGTTTCGCACTATTACGTAATAACGTATAACGTTATATTGCATCACTATAGGACGTATAACGTTATATTGCATCACTAAATGAAGTATAACGTTTTGTACTATTACGTAATAACGTATAACGTTATATTGCATCACTATATGCCGTATAACGTTTTGCACTATTACGTAATAACGTATTACGTTATATTTCATCACTATAGGACGAATAACGTTATATTGCATCACTATAGGTCGTATAACGTTATATTGCATCACTATATAACGTATAACATTATGTTGCATCACTATAGGACGTATAACGTTATATACTATTACGTTATGACTTATAACGTTATGAACTATTACGTCATAACGCATAACGTTATATTGCATCACTATATGACGTATAACGTTTTGTACTATTACGTAATAACGTATAACGTTATATTGCATCACCATGTGACGTATAACGTTTTGTACTATTACGTAATAACGTATAACGTTATATTGCATCACTATAGGACATATAACGTTTTGTACTATTACGTAATAACGTATAACGTTATATTGCATCACTATAGGACGTATAACGTTTTGTACTATTACGTAATAACGTATAAAGTTATATTGCATCACTATATGACGTATAACGCTATATTGCATCACTATAGGACGTATAGCGTCATATACTATTGCGTTATAATGTCTAACGGTATATTGCATCACTATATGACGCATAACATTAAACGCTATTACGTTATAACGTATAACATTATGTTGCATCACTATAGGACGTATAACGTTATATACTATTACGTTATGACGTATAACGTTATGAACTATTACGTCATAACGCATAACGTTATATTGCATCACTATATATCGTATAACGTTTTGCACTATTACGTAATAACGTATAACGTTATATTGCATCACTGTAGGACGTATAACGTTATATTGCATCACTATATGAAGTATAACGTTATGAACTATTACATTATAACGTATAACGTTATATTGCATCATCATAGGACGTATAGCGTTATATACTATTACGTTATGACGTATAACGTTATGAACTATTACGTTATAACGCATAACGTTATATTACATCACTATATGTCGTATAACGTTTTGCACTATTACGTAATAACGTATAACGTTATATTGCATCACTATAGGACGTGCAACGTTATATTGCATCACTATATGAAGTATAACGTTATGAACTATTACGTAATAACGTATAACGTTATATTGCATCACTATAGGACGTGCAACGTTATATTGCATCACTATAAGAAGTATACCGTTATGAACTATTACATCCTAACGTATATCGTTATATTGCATCACTATAGGACGTATAACGTTATATACTACTACGTTATAACGTATAACGTTTTGAACTAATACGTAATAACGTATAACGTTATATTGCATCACTATATGAAGTATTCCGTTATGAACTATTACAATTATAACGTATAACGTTATATAACATCACTATAGGACGTATAACGTTATACTGCATCACTATAGGACGTATAACGTTATATTGCATCACTATATAACGTATAACGATATACACTATTACGTTATAACGTATAACATTATGTTGCATCACTATAGGACGTATAACGTTATATACTATTACGTTATGACTTATAACGTTATGAACTATTACGTTATAACGCATAACGTTATATTGCATCACTATATGACGTATAACGTTTTGTACTATTACGTAATAACGTATAACGTTATATTGCATCACTATATGACGTATAACGTTATATTGCATCGCTATATGAAGTATACCGTTATGAACTATTACATTATAACGTATAACGTTATATTGCATCATCATAGGACGTATAGCGTCATATACTATTGCGTTATAATGTATAACGGTATATTGCATCACTATATGACGCATGACATTATACGCTATTAAGTTACAACGTATAACATTATGTTGCATCACTATAGGAGGTATAACGTTATATACTAATGAGTTATAACGTATAACATTATGTTGCATCACTATAGGACGTATAACGTTATATTGCATCACTATATAACGTATAACGTTATACACTATTACGTTATAACGTATAGCATTATGTTGCATCACTATAGGACGTATAACGTTATATACTATTACGTTAGGACTTATAACATTATGAACTATTACGTTATAACGCATAACGTTATATTGCATCACTATATGACGTATAACGTTTTGTACTATTACATAATAACGTATAACGTTATATTGCATCACCATGTGAGGTATAACGTTTTGTACTATTACGTAATAACGTATAACGTTATATTGCATCACTATAGGACGTATAACGTTTTGTACTATTACGTAATAACGTATAACGTTATATTGCATCACTATAGTACGTATAACGTTTTGTACTATTACGTAATAGCGTATATCGCTATATTGCATTACTGTATGACGTATAACGTTATAAACTATTACGTTATAACGGGTAACGTTATATTGCATCAGAATATGACGTATAACGTTATATTGCATCACTATATGAAGTATACCGTTATGAACTATTACACTATAACGTATAACGTTATATTGCATCATCATAGGACGTATAGCGTCATATACTATTGCGCTATAATGTATAACGGTATATTGCATCACTATATGACGCATAACATTATACGCTATTACGTTATAACGTATAACATTATGTTGCATCACCATAGGACGTATAACGTTATATACCATTACGTTATGACGTATAACGTTATGAACTATTACGTTATAACGCATAACGTTATATTGCATCACTATATGGCGTATAACGTTTTGTACTATTACATAATAACGTATAACGTTATATTGCATCACCATGTGAGGTATAACGTTTTGTACTATTACGTAATAACGTATAACGTTATATTGCATCACTATAGGACATATAACGTTTTGTACTATTACGTAATAACGTATAACGTTATATTGCATCACTATAGGACGTATAACGTTTTGTACTATTACGTAATAACGTATAACGTTATATTGCATCACTATAGGACGTATAATGTTATATTGCATCACTATATGAAGTATAACGTTATGAACTATTACATTATAACGTATAACGTTATAATGCATCACGATGTGACGTATAACGTTTTGTACTATGACGTAATAACATATGACGTTATATTGCATCACTATAGGACGTATAACGTTATATTGCATCACTATATGAAGTATACCGTTATGAACTATTACATTATAACGTATAACGCTATATTGCATCACTATAGGACGTATAACGTTATATTGCATCACCATGTGACGTATAACGTTTTGTACTATTACGTAATAACGTATAAAGTTATATTGCATCACTATATGACGTATAACGCTATATTGCATCACTATGGGACGTATAGCGTCATATACTATTGCGTTATAATGTCTAACGGTATATTGCATCACTATATGACGCATAACATTATACGCTATTACGTTATAACGTATAACATGATGTTGCATCACTATAGGACGTATAACGTTATATACTATTACGTTATGACGTATAACGTTATGAACTATTACGTTATAACGCATAACGTTATATTGCATCACTATATATCGTATAACGTTTTGCACTATTACGTAATAACGTATAACGTTATATTGCATCACTGTACGACGTATAACGTTATATTGCATCACTATATGAAGTATAACGTTATGAACTATTACATTATAACGTATAACGTTATATTGCATCATCATAGGACGTATAGCGTTATATACTATTACGTTATGACGTATAACGTTATGAACTATTACGTTATAACGCATAACGTTATATTACATCACTATATGTCGTATAACGTTTTGCACTATTACGTAATAACGTATAACGTTATATTGCATCACTATAGGACGTGCAACGTTATATTGCATCACTATATGAAGTATAACGTTATGAACTATTACGTTATAGCGCGTAACTTTATATTGCATTACTATAAGAAGTATACCGTTATGAACTATTACATCCTAACGTATAACGTTATATTGCATCACTATAGGACGTATAACGTTATATACTACTACGTTATAACGTATAACGTTTTGAACTAATACGTAATAACGTATAACGTTATATTGCATCACTATATGAAGTATTCCGTTATGAACTATTACAATTATAACGTATAACGTTATATAACATCACTATAGGACGTATAACGTTATACTGCATCACTATAGGACGTATAACGTTATATTGCATCACTATATAACGTATAACGATATATACTATTACGTTATAACGTATAACATTATGTTGCATCACTATAGGACGTATAACGTTATATACTATTACGTTATGACTTATAACGTTATGAACTATTACGTTATAACGTATAACGTTATATTGCATCACTATAGGACGTATAACGTTTTGTACTATTACGTAATAACGAATAACGTTATATTGCATCACCATGTGACGTATAACGTTTTGTACTATTACGTAATAACGTATAACGTTATATTGCATCACTATAGGACGTATAACGTTTTGTACTATTACGTAATAACGTATAACGTTATATTGCATCACTATTGGACGTATAACGTCTTGTACTATTACGCAATAACGTATAACGTTATATTGCATCACCATGTGACGTATAACGTTTTGTACTATTACGTAATAACGTATAACGTTATATTGCGTCACCATGTGACGTATAACGTTTTGTACTATTACGTAATAACGTATAACGTTATATTGCATCACTATAGGACGTATAACGTTATATTGCATCACTATATGAAGTATAACGTTATGAACTATTACATTATAACGTATAACGTTATAATGCATCACGATGTGACGTATAACGTTTTGTATTATTACGTAATAACATATAACGTTATATTGCATCACTATAGGACGTGCAACGTTATATTGCATCACTATATGAAGTATAACGTTATGAACTATTACGTTATAGCGCGTAACTTTATATTGCATTACTATAAGAAGTATACCGTTATGAACTATTACATCCTAACGTATAACGTTATATTGCATCACTATAGGACGTATAACGTTATATACTACTACGTTATAACGTATAACGTTTTGAACTAATACGTAATAACGTATAACGTTATATTGCATCACTATATGAAGTATTCCGTTATGAACTATTACAATTATAACGTATAACGTTATATAACATCACTATAGGACGTATAACGTTATACTGCATCACTATAGGACGTATAACGTTATATTGCATCACTATATAACGTATAACGATATATACTATTACGTTATAACGTATAACATTATGTTGCATCACTATAGGACGTATAACGTTATATACTATTACGTTATGACTTATAACGTTATGAACTATTACGTTATAACGTATAACGTTATATTGCATCACTATAGGACGTATAACGTTTTGTACTATTACGTAATAACGAATAACGTTATATTGCATCACCATGTGACGTATAACGTTTTGTACTATTACGTAATAACGTATAACGTTATATTGCATCACTATAGGACGTATAACGTTTTGTACTATTACGTAATAACGTATAACGTTATATTGCATCACTATTGGACGTATAACGTCTTGTACTATTACGCAATAACGTATAACGTTATATTGCATCACCATGTGACGTATAACGTTTTGTACTATTACGTAATAACGTATAACGTTATATTGCGTCACCATGTGACGTATAACGTTTTGTACTATTACGTAATAACGTATAACGTTATATTGCATCACTATAGGACGTATAACGTTATATTGCATCACTATATGAAGTATAACGTTATGAACTATTACATTATAACGTATAACGTTATAATGCATCACGATGTGACGTATAACGTTTTGTATTATTACGTAATAACATATAACGTTATATTGCATCACTATAGGACGTATAACGTTATATTGCATCACTATATAAAGTATACCGTTATGAACTATTACATTATAACGTATAACGCTATATTGCATCATCATAGGACGTATAGCGTCATATACTATTGCGTTATAATGTATAACGGTATATTTTATCACTATATGACGCATAACATTATACGCTATTACGTAATAACGTATAACGTTATATTGCATCACTATAGTACGTATAACGTTTTGTACTATTACGTAATAACGTATAACATTATGTTGCATCACTATAGGACGTACAACGTTATATACTATTACGTTAAGACGTATAACGTTATGAACTATTACGTTATAACGCATAACGTTATATTGCATCACTATATATCGTATAACGTTTTGCACTATTACGTAATAACGTATAACGTTATATTGCATCACTATATGTCGTATAATGTTTTGCACTATTACGTAATAACGTATAACGTTATATTGCATCACTATAGGACGTGCAACGTTATATTGCATCACTATATGACGTATAACGTTATGAACTATTACATTATAACGTATAACATTATGTTGCATCACTATAGGAGGTATAACGTTATATACAATTACGTTATAACGTATAACATTATGTTGCATCACTATAGGACGTATAACGTTATATTGCATCACTATATAACGTATAACATTATGTTGCATCACTATAGGACGTATAACGTTATATACTATTACGTTATGACTTATAACGTTATGAACTATTACGTTATAACGCATAACTTTATATTGCATCACTATATGACGTATAACGTTTTGTACTATTACATAATAACGTATAACGTTATATTGCATCACCATGTGACGTATAACGCTTTGTACTATTACGTAATAACGTATAACGTTATATTGCATCACCATGTGACGTATAACGTTTTGTACTATTACGTAATAACGTATAACGTTATATTGCATCACTATAGTACGTATAACGTTTTGTACTATTACGTAATAACGTATATCGCTATATTGCATCACTATAGGACGTATAACGTTTTGTATAATTACGTGATAACGTATAACGTTATATTGCATCACTATACTACGTATAACGTTTTGTACTATTACGTAATAACGTATATCGCTATATTGCATTACTATATGACGTATAACGAGATGATCTATTACGTTATAACGCGTAACGTTATATTGCATCACAATATGACGTATAACGTTATATTGCATCACTATATGAAGTATACCGTTATGAACTATTACGTCATAACGCATAACGTTACGCGTAACGTATAACGTTATATTGCATCACTATAGGTCGTATA
This sequence comes from Bombus terrestris, assembly GCF_910591885.1. Taxonomy (NCBI): domain Eukaryota; kingdom Metazoa; phylum Arthropoda; class Insecta; order Hymenoptera; family Apidae; genus Bombus; species Bombus terrestris. The sequence goes on from NW_025963548.1 coordinate 4,701,891, forward strand.
ACGTTATATTGCATCACTATATGAAGTATACCGTTATGAACTATTACATTATAACGTATAACGTTATATTGCATCACTATAGGAGGTATAACGTTATACACTATTACGTTATAACGTATAACATTATGTTGCATCACCATAGGACGTATAACGTTATATTGCATCACTATATAACGTATAACGTTATACCCTATTACGCTATAACGTATAACATTATGCTGCATCACTATAGGACGTATAACGTTATATACTATTACGTTAGGACTTATAACATTATGAACTATTACGTTATAACGCATAACGTTATATTGCATCACTATATGACGTATAACGTTTTGAACTATTACATAATAACGTATAACGTTATATTGCTTCACCATGTGAGGTATAACGTTTTGTACTATTACGTAATACCGTATAACGTTATATTGCATCACTATAGGACGTATAACGTTATACTGCATCACTATAGGACGTATAACGTTATATTGCATCACTATATAACGTATAACGATATACACTATTACGTTATAACGTATAACATTATGTTGCATCACTATAGGACGTATAACGTTATATACTATTACGTTATGACTTATAACGTTATGAACTACTACGTTATAACGCATAACGTTATATTGCATCACTATATGTCGTATAACGTTTTGTACTATTACGTAATAACGTATAACGTTATATTGCATCACCATGTGACGTATAACGTTTTGTACTATTACGTAATAACGTATAACGTTATATTGCATCACGATAGGACGTATAACGTTTTGTACTATTACGTAATAACGTATAACGTTATATTGCATCACTATAGGACGTATAACGTTCTGTACTATTACGTAATAACGTATAACGTTATATTGCATCACCATGTGACGTATAACGTTTTGTACTATTACGTAATAACGTATAACGTTATATTGCATCACTATAGTACGTATAACGTTTTGTACTATTACGTAATAACGTATAACGTTATATTGCATCACTATAGGTCGTATATCGTTATATTGCATCACTATATAACGTATAACGTTATACACTATTACGTTATAACGTATAACATTATGTTGCATCACTATAGGACGTATAACGTTATATTGCATCACTATATAACGTATAACGATATACACTATTACGTTATAACGTATAACATTATGTTGCGTCACTATAGGACGTATAACGTTATATACTATTACATTATGACTTATAACGTTATGAACTATTACGTTATAACGCATAACGTTATATTGCATCACTATATGACGTATAACGTTTTGTACTATTACGTAATAACGTATAACGTTATATTGCATCACCATGTGACGTATAACGTTTTGTACTATTACGTAATAACGCATAACGTTATATTGCATCACTATAGGACATATAACGTTTTGTACTATTACGTAATAACGTATAGCGTTATATTGCATCACTATAGGACGTATAACGTTTTGTACTATTACGTAATAACGTATAACGTTATATTGCATCACTATAGGACCTATAACGTTTTGTACTATTACGTAATAACGTATAACGTTATATTGCATCACTATAGTACGTACAACGTTTTGTACTATTACGTAATAACGTACAACGTTATATTGCATCACTATAGGACGTATAACGTTCTGTACTATTACGTAATAACGTATAACGTTATATTGCATCACCATGTGACGTATAACGTTTTGTACCATTACGTAATAACGTATAACGTTATATTGCATCACTATAGGACGTGCAACGTTATATTGCATCACTATATGTAGTATAACGTTATGAACTATTACGTTATAGCGCGTAACTTTATATTGCATCACTATAAGAAGTATACCGTTATGAACTATTACATTCTAACGTATAACGTTATATTGCATCACCATGCGACGTATAACGTTTTGAACTAATACGTAATAACGTATAACGTTATATTGCATCACTATATGAAGTATTCCGTTATGAACTATTACAATTATAACGTATAACGTTATATAACATCACTATAGGACGTATAACGTTATACTGCATCACTATAGGACGTATAACGTTATATTGCATCACTATATAACGTATAACGATATACACTATTACGTTATAACGTATAACATTATGTTGCATCACTATAGGACGTATAACGTTATATACTATTACGTTATGACTTATAACGTTATGAACTATTACGTTGTAACGCATAACGTTATATTGCATCACCATGTGACGTATAACGTTTTGTACTATTACGTAATAACGTATAACGTTATATTGCATCACGATAGGACGTATAACGTTTTGTACTATTACGTAATAACGTATAACGTTATATTGCATCACTATAGGACGTATAACGTTCTGTACTATTACGTAATAACGTATAACGTTATATTGCATCACCATGTGACGTATAACGTTCTGTACTATTACGTAATAACGTATAACGTTATATTGCATCACCATGTGACGTATAACGTTTTGTACTATTACGTTATAACGTATAACATTATGTTGCATCACTATAGGACGTATAACGTTATATTGCATCACTATATAACGTATAACGTTATACACTATTACGTTATAACGTATAACATTATGTTGCATCACTATAGGACGTATAACGTTATATACTATTACGTTAGGACTTATAACATTATGAACTATTACGTTATAACGCATAACGTTATATTGCATCACTATATGACGTATAACGTTTTGAACTATTACATAATAACGTATAACGTTATATTGCTTCACCATGTGAGGTATAACGTTTTGTACTATTACGTAATAACGTATAACGTTATATTGCATCACTATAGGACGTATAACGTTATACTGCATCACTATAGGACGTATAACGTTATATTGCATCACTATATAACGTATAACGATATACACTATTACGTTATAACGTATAACATTATGTTGCATCACTATAGTACGTATAACGTTATATACTATTACGTTATGACTTATAACGTTATGAACTATTACGTTATAACGCATAACGTTATATTGCATCACTATATGTCGTATAACGTTATGTACTATCACGTAATAACGTATAACGTTATATTGCATCACCATGTGACGTATAACGTTTTGTACTATTACGTAATAACGTATAACGTTATATTGCATCACTATAGGACGTATAACGTTCTGTACTATTACGTAATAACGTATAACGTTATATTTCATCACCATGTGACGTATAACGTTTTGTACTATTACGTAATAACGTATAACGTTATATTGCATCACCATGTGACGTATAACGTTTTGTACTATTACATAATAACGTATAACGTTATATTGCATCACCATGTGAGGTATAACGTTTTGTACTATTACGTAATAACGTATAACGTTATATTGCATCACTATAGGACGTATAACGTTTTGTACTATTACGTAAACACGTATAACGTTATATTGCATCACTATAGTACGTATAACGTTTTGTACTATTACGTAATAACGTATATCGCTATATTGCATTACTGTATGACGTATAACGTTATGAACTATTACGTTATAACGCGTAACGTTATATTGCTTCAGAATATGACGTATAACGTTATATTGCATCACTATATAAAGTATACCGTTATGAACTATTACATTATAACGTATAACGTTATATTGCAGCACCATGCCACGTATAACTTTTTCAACTAATACGTAATAACGTATAACGTTATATTGAATCACTATATGAAGTATAACGTTATGAACTATTACGTTATAACGTATAACGTTACATTGCATCACCATGCGACGTATAACGTTTTGAACTAATACGTAATAACGTATAACGTTATATTGCATCACTATATGAAGTATTCCGTTATGAACTATTACAATTATAACGTATAACGTTATATAACATCACTATAGGACGTATAACGTTATACTGCATCACTATAGGACGTATAACGTTATATTGCATCACTATATAACGTATAACGATATACACTATTACGTTATAACGTATAACATTATGTTGCATCACTATAGGACGTATAACGTTATATACTATTACGTTATGACTTATAACGTTATGAACTATTACGTTGTAACGCATAACGTTATATTGCATCACTATATGACGTATAACGTTTTGTACTATTACGTAATAACGTATAACGTTATATTGCATCACTATAGTACGTATGACGTTTTGTACTATTACGTAATAACGTACAACGTTATATTGCATCACTATAGGACGTATAACGTTCTGTACTATTACGTAATAACGTATAACGTTATATTGCATCACCATGTGACGTATAACGTTTTGTACCATTACGTAATAACGTATAACGTTATATTGCATCACTATAGGACGTGCAACGTTATATTGCATCACTATATGTAGTATAACGTTATGAACTATTACGTTATAGCGCGTAACTTTATATTGCATCACTATAAGAAGTATACCGTTATGAACTATTACATTCTAACGTATAACGTTATATTGCATCACTGTAGGACGTATAACGTTATATACTACTACGTTATAACGTATAACGTTATATTGCATCACCATGCCACGTATAACTTGTTCAACTAATACGTAATAACGTATAACGTTATATTGAATCACTATATGAAGTATAACGTTATGAACTATTACGTTATAACGTATAACGTTACATTGCATCACCATGCGACGTATAACGTTTTGAACTAATACGTAATAACGTATAACGTTATATTGCATCACTATATGAAGTATTCCGTTATGAACTATTACAATTATAACGTATAACGTTATATAACATCACTATAGGACGTATAACGTTATACTGCATCACTATAGGACGTATAACGTTATATTGCATCACTATATAACGTATAACGATATACACTATTACGTTATAACGTATAACATTATGTTGCATCACTATAGGACGTATAACGTTATATACTATTACGTTATGACTTATAACGTTATGAACTATTACGTTGTAACGCATAACGTTATATTGCATCACTATATGACGTATAACGTTTTGTACTATTACGTAATAACGTATAACGTTATATTGCATCACTATAGGACGTATAACGTTTTGTACTATTACGTAATAACGTACAACGTTATATTGCATCACTATAGGACGTATAACGTTCTGTACTATTACGTAATAACGTATAACGTTATATTGCATCACCATGTGACGTATAACGTTTTGTACCATTACGTAATAACGTATAACGTTATATTGCATCACTATAGGACGTGCAACGTTATATTGCATCACTATATGTAGTATAACGTTATGAACTATTACGTTATAGCGCGTAACTTTATATTGCATCACTATAAGAAGTATACCGTTATGAACTATTACATTCTAACGTATAACGTTATATTGCATCACTGTAGGACGTATAACGTTATATACTACTACGTTATAACGTATAACGTTATATTGCATCACCATGCCACGTATAACTTGCTCAACTAATACGTAATAACGTATAACGTTATATTGAATCACTATATGAAGTATAACGTTATGAACTATTACGTTATAACGTATAACGTTACATTGCATCACCATGCGACGTATAACGTTTTGAACTAATACGTAATAACGTATAACGTTATATTGCATCACTATATGAAGTATTCCGTTATGAACTATTACAATTATAACGTATAACGTTATATAACATCACTATAGGACGTATAACGTTATACTGCATCACTATAGGACGTATAACGTTATATTGCATCACTATATAACGTATAACGATATACACTATTACGTTATAACGTATAACATTATGTTGCGTCACTATAGGACGTATAACGTTATATACTATTACATTATGACTTATAACGATATGAACTATTACGTTATAACGCATAACGTTATATTGCATCACTATATGACGTATAACGTTTTGTACTATTACGTAATAACGTATAACGTTATATTGCATCACCATGTGACGTATAACGTTTTGTACTATTACGTAATAACGTATAACGTTATATTGCATCACTATAGGACGTATAACGTTCTGTACTATTACGTAATAACGTATAACGTCATATTGCATCACCATGTGACGTATAACGTTTTGTACTATTACGTAATAACGTATAACGTTATATTGCATCACTATAGTACGTATAACGTTTTGTACTATTACGTAATAACGTATAACGTTATATTGCATCACTCTGGGGCGTATAACGTTATATTGCATCACTATATGAAGTATACCGTTATGAACTATTACATTATAACGTATAACGTTATATTGCATCATCATAGGACGTATAGCGTCATATACTATTGCGTTATAATGTATAACGGTATATTGCATCACTATATGACGCATAACATTATACGCTATTAAGTTACAACGTATAACATTATGTTGCATCACTATAGGACGTATAACGTTATATACTATTACGTTAGGACTTATAACATTATGAACTATTACGTTATAACGCATAACGTTATATTGCATCACTATATGACGTATAACGTTTTGTACTATTACATAATAACGTATAACGTTATATTGCATCACCATGTGAGGTATAACGTTTTGTACTATTACGCAATAACGTATAACGTTATATTGCATCACTATAGGACGTATAACGTTTTGTACTATTACGTAATAACGTATAACGTTATATTGCATCACTATAGTACGTATAACGTTTTGTACTATTACGTAATAACGTATATCGCTATATTGCATTACTGTATGACGTATAACGTTATGAACTATTACGTTATAACGCGTAACGTTATGTTGCATCAGAATATGACGTATAACGTTATATTGCATCACTATATGAAGTATACAGTTATGAACTATTACATTATAACGTATAACGTTATATTGCATCATCATAGGACGTATAGCGTCGTATACTATTGCGCTATAATGTATAACGGTATATTGCATCACTATATGACGCATAATATTATACTCTATTACGTTATAACGCATAACGTTATATTGCATCACTATAGGACGTATAACGTTTTGTACTATTACGTAATAGCGTATAACGTTATATTGCATCACTATATGACGTATAACGTTTTGTACTATTACATAATAACGTATAACGTTATATTGCATCACCATGTGACGTATAACGTTTTGTACTATTACGTAATAACGTATAACGTTATATTGCATCACTATAGGACGTATAACGTTTTGTACTATTACGTAATAGCGTATAACGTTATATTGCATCACTATATGACGTATAACGTTTTGTACTATTACGTAATAACGTATAACGTTATATTGCATCACCATGTGACGTATAACGTTTTGTACTATTACGTAATAACGTATAACGTTATATAGCATCATCATAGGACGTATAGCGTCATATACTATTGCGCTATAATGTATAACGGTATATTGCATCACTATATGACGCATAACATTATACGCTATTACGTTATAACGTATAACATTATGTTGCATCACTATAGGACGTATAACGTTATATACTATTACGTTATGACGTATAACGTTATGAACTATTACGTTATAACGCATAATGTTATATTGCATCACTATATGGCGTATAACGTTTTGCACTATTACGTAATAACGTATTACGTTATATTTCATCACTATAGGACGTATAACGTTATATTGCATCACCATGTGACGTATAACGTTTTGTACTATTACGTAATAACGTATAACGTTATATAGCATCATCATAGGACGTATAGCGTCATATACTATTGCGCTATAATGTATAACGGTATATTGCATCACTATATGACGCATAACATTATACGCTATTACGTTATAACGTATAACATTATGTTGCATCACTATAGGACGTATAACGTTATATACTATTACGTTATGACGTATAACGTTATGAACTATTACGTTATAACGCATAATGTTATATTGCATCACTATATGGCGTATAACGTTTTTCACTATTACGTAATAACGTATTACGTTATATTTCATCACTATAGGACGTATAACGTTATATTGCATCACTATAGGACGTATAACGTTTTGAACTATTACATAATAACGTATAACGTTATATTGCTTCACCATGTGAGGTATAACGTTTTGTACTATTACGTAATAACGTATAACGTTATATTGCATCACTATAGGACGTATAACGTTATACTGCATCACTATAGGACGTATAACGTTATATTGCATCACTATATAACGTATAACGATATACACTATTACGTTATAACGTATAACATTATGTTGCATCACTATAGTACGTATAACGTTATATACTATTACGTTATGACTTATAACGTTATGAACTATTACGTTATAACGCATAACGTTATATTGCATCACTATATGTCGTATAACGTTATGTACTATCACGTAATAACGTATAACGTTATATTGCATCACCATGTGACGTATAACGTTTTGTACTATTACGTAATAACGTATAACGTTATATTGCATCACTATAGGACGTATAACGTTCTGTACTATTACGTAATAACGTATAACGTTATATTTCATCACCATGTGACGTATAACGTTTTGTACTATTACGTAATAACGTATAACGTTATATTGCATCACCATGTGACGTATAACGTTTTGTACTATTACATAATAACGTATAACGTTATATTGCATCACCATGTGAGGTATAACGTTTTGTACTATTACGTAATAACGTATAACGTTATATTGCATCACTATAGGACGTATAACGTTTTGTACTATTACGTAAACACGTATAACGTTATATTGCATCACTATAGTACGTATAACGTTTTGTACTATTACGTAATAACGTATATCGCTATATTGCATTACTGTATGACGTATAACGTTATGAACTATTACGTTATAACGCGTAACGTTATATTGCTTCAGAATATGACGTATAACGTTATATTGCATCACTATATAAAGTATACCGTTATGAACTATTACATTATAACGTATAACGTTATATTGCAGCACCATGCCACGTATAACTTTTTCAACTAATACGTAATAACGTATAACGTTATATTGAATCACTATATGAAGTATAACGTTATGAACTATTACGTTATAACGTATAACGTTACATTGCATCACCATGCGACGTATAACGTTTTGAACTAATACGTAATAACGTATAACGTTATATTGCATCACTATATGAAGTATTCCGTTATGAACTATTACAATTATAACGTATAACGTTATATAACATCACTATAGGACGTATAACGTTATACTGCATCACTATAGGACGTATAACGTTATATTGCATCACTATATAACGTATAACGATATACACTATTACGTTATAACGTATAACATTATGTTGCATCACTATAGGACGTATAACGTTATATACTATTACGTTATGACTTATAACGTTATGAACTATTACGTTGTAACGCATAACGTTATATTGCATCACTATATGACGTATAACGTTTTGTACTATTACGTAATAACGTATAACGTTATATTGCATCACTATAGTACGTATGACGTTTTGTACTATTACGTAATAACGTACAACGTTATATTGCATCACTATAGGACGTATAACGTTCTGTACTATTACGTAATAACGTATAACGTTATATTGCATCACCATGTGACGTATAACGTTTTGTACCATTACGTAATAACGTATAACGTTATATTGCATCACTATAGGACGTGCAACGTTATATTGCATCACTATATGTAGTATAACGTTATGAACTATTACGTTATAGCGCGTAACTTTATATTGCATCACTATAAGAAGTATACCGTTATGAACTATTACATTCTAACGTATAACGTTATATTGCATCACTGTAGGACGTATAACGTTATATACTACTACGTTATAACGTATAACGTTATATTGCATCACCATGCCACGTATAACTTGTTCAACTAATACGTAATAACGTATAACGTTATATTGAATCACTATATGAAGTATAACGTTATGAACTATTACGTTATAACGTATAACGTTACATTGCATCACCATGCGACGTATAACGTTTTGAACTAATACGTAATAACGTATAACGTTATATTGCATCACTATATGAAGTATTCCGTTATGAACTATTACAATTATAACGTATAACGTTATATAACATCACTATAGGACGTATAACGTTATACTGCATCACTATAGGACGTATAACGTTATATTGCATCACTATATAACGTATAACGATATACACTATTACGTTATAACGTATAACATTATGTTGCATCACTATAGGACGTATAACGTTATATACTATTACGTTATGACTTATAACGTTATGAACTATTACGTTGTAACGCATAACGTTATATTGCATCACTATATGACGTATAACGTTTTGTACTATTACGTAATAACGTATAACGTTATATTGCATCACTATAGTACGTATGACGTTTTGTACTATTACGTAATAACGTACAACGTTATATTGCATCACTATAGGACGTATAACGTTCTGTACTATTACGTAATAACGTATAACGTTATATTGCATCACCATGTGACGTATAACGTTTTGTACCATTACGTAATAACGTATAACGTTATATTGCATCACTATAGGACGTGCAACGTTATATTGCATCACTATATGTAGTATAACGTTATGAACTATTACGTTATAGCGCGTAACTTTATATTGCATCACTATAAGAAGTATACCGTTATGAACTATTACATTCTAACGTATAACGTTATATTGCATCACTGTAGGACGTATAACGTTATATACTACTACGTTATAACGTATAACGTTATATTGCATCACCATGCCACGTATAACTTGCTCAACTAATACGTAATAACGTATAACGTTATATTGAATCACTATATGAAGTATAACGTTATGAACTATTACGTTATAACGTATAACGTTACATTGCATCACCATGCGACGTATAACGTTTTGAACTAATACGTAATAACGTATAACGTTATATTGCATCACTATATGAAGTATTCCGTTATGAACTATTACAATTATAACGTATAACGTTATATAACATCACTATAGGACGTATAACGTTATACTGCATCACTATAGGACGTATAACGTTATATTGCATCACTATATAACGTATAACGATATACACTATTACGTTATAACGTATAACATTATGTTGCGTCACTATAGGACGTATAACGTTATATACTATTACATTATGACTTATAACGATATGAACTATTACGTTATAACGCATAACGTTATATTGCATCACTATATGACGTATAACGTTTTGTACTATTACGTAATAACGTATAACGTTATATTGCATCACCATGTGACGTATAACGTTCTGTACTATTACGTAATAACGTATAACGTTATATTGCATCACCATGTGACGTATAACGTTTTGTACCATTACGTAATAACGTATAACGTTATATTGCATCACTATAGGACGTGCAACGTTATATTGCATCACTATATGTAGTATAACGTTATGAACTATTACGTTATAGCGCGTAACTTTATATTGCATCACTATAAGAAGTATACCGTTATGAACTATTACATTCTAACGTATAACGTTATATTGCATCACTGTAGGACGTATAACGTTATATACTACTACGTTATAACGTATAACGTTATATTGCATCACCATGCCACGTATAACTTGCTCAACTAATACGTAATAACGTATAACGTTATATTGAATCACTATATGAAGTATAACGTTATGAACTATTACGTTATAACGTATAACGTTACATTGCATCACCATGCGACGTATAACGTTTTGAACTAATACGTAATAACGTATAACGTTATATTGCATCACTATATGAAGTATTCCGTTATGAACTATTACAATTATAACGTATAACGTTATATAACATCACTATAGGACGTATAACGTTATACTGCATCACTATAGGACGTATAACGTTATATTGCATCACTATATAACGTATAACGATATACACTATTACGTTATAACGTATAACATTATGTTGCGTCACTATAGGACGTATAACGTTATATACTATTACATTATGACTTATAACGATATGAACTATTACGTTATAACGCATAACGTTATATTGCATCACTATATGACGTATAACGTTTTGTACTATTACGTAATAACGTATAACGTTATATTGCATCACCATGTGACGTATAACGTTTTGTACTATTACGTAATAACGTATAACGTTATATTGCATCACTATAGGACGTATAACGTTCTGTACTATTACGTAATAACGTATAACGTCATATTGCATCACCATGTGACGTATAACGTTTTGTACTATTACGTAATAACGTATAACGTTATATTGCATCACTATAGTACGTATAACGTTTTGTACTATTACGTAATAACGTATAACGTTATATTGCATCACTCTGGGGCGTATAACGTTATATTGCATCACTATATGAAGTATACCGTTATGAACTATTACATTATAACGTATAACGTTATATTGCATCATCATAGGACGTATAGCGTCATATACTATTGCGTTATAATGTATAACGGTATATTGCATCACTATATGACGCATAACATTATACGCTATTAAGTTACAACGTATAACATTATGTTGCATCACTATAGGACGTATAACGTTATATACTATTACGTTAGGACTTATAACATTATGAACTATTACGTTATAACGCATAACGTTATATTGCATCACTATATGACGTATAACGTTTTGTACTATTACATAATAACGTATAACGTTATATTGCATCACCATGTGAGGTATAACGTTTTGTACTATTACGCAATAACGTATAACGTTATATTGCATCACTATAGGACGTATAACGTTTTGTACTATTACGTAATAACGTATAACGTTATATTGCATCACTATAGTACGTATAACGTTCTGTACTATTACGTAATAACGTATATCGCTATATTGCATTACTGTATGACGTATAACGTTATGAACTATTACGTTATAACGCGTAACGTTATGTTGCATCAGAATATGACGTATAACGTTATATTGCATCACTATATGAAGTATACAGTTATGAACTATTACATTATAACGTATAACGTTATATTGCATCATCATAGGACGTATAGCGTCGTATACTATTGCGCTATAATGTATAACGGTATATTGCATCACTATATGACGCATAATATTATACTCTATTACGTTATAACGCATAACGTTATATTGCATCACTATAGGACGTATAACGTTTTGTACTATTACGTAATAGCGTATAACGTTATATTGCATCACTATATGACGTATAACGTTTTGTACTATTACATAATAACGTATAACGTTATATTGCATCACCATGTGACGTATAACGTTTTGTACTATTACGTAATAACGTATAACGTTATATTGCATCACTATAGGACGTATAACGTTTTGTACTATTACGTAATAGCGTATAACGTTATATTGCATCACTATATGACGTATAACGTTTTGTACTATTACGTAATAACGTATAACGTTATATTGCATCACCATGTGACGTATAACGTTTTGTACTATTACGTAATAACGTATAACGTTATATAGCATCATCATAGGACGTATAGCGTCATATACTATTGCGCTATAATGTATAACGGTATATTGCATCACTATATGACGCATAACATTATACGCTATTACGTTATAACGTATAACATTATGTTGCATCACTATAGGACGTATAACGTTATATACTATTACGTTATGACGTATAACGTTATGAACTATTACGTTATAACGCATAATGTTATATTGCATCACTATATGGCGTATAACGTTTTGCACTATTACGTAATAACGTATTACGTTATATTTCATCACTATAGGACGTATAACGTTATATTGCATCACCATGTGACGTATAACGTTTTGTACTATTACGTAATAACGTATAACGTTATATAGCATCATCATAGGACGTATAGCGTCATATACTATTGCGCTATAATGTATAACGGTATATTGCATCACTATATGACGCATAACATTATACGCTATTACGTTATAACGTATAACATTATGTTGCATCACTATAGGACGTATAACGTTATATACTATTACGTTATGACGTATAACGTTATGAACTATTACGTTATAACGCATAATGTTATATTGCATCACTATATGGCGTATAACGTTTTTCACTATTACGTAATAACGTATTACGTTATATTTCATCACTATAGGACGTATAACGTTATATTGCATCACTATAGGACGTATAACGTTATATTGCATCACTATATAACGTATAACGTTATACACTATTACGTTATAACGTATAACATTATGTTGCATCACTATAGGACGTATAACGTTATATACTATTACGTTATGACTTATAACGTTATGAACTATTACGTCATAACGCATAACGTTATATTGCATCACTATATGACGTATAACGTTTTGTACTATTACGTATTAACGTATAACGTTATATCGCATCACCATGTGACGTATAACGTTTTGTACTATTACGTAATAACGTATAACGTTATATTGCATCACTATAGGACATATAACGTTTTGTACTATTACGTAATAACGTATAACGTTATATTGCATCACTATAGGACGTATAACGTTCAGTAAGATTACGTAATATCGAATAGCGTTATATTGCATCACCATGTGACGTATAACGTTTTGTACTACTACGTAATAACGTATAACGTTATATTGCATCACTATAGTACGTATAACGTTATATACTATTACGTTATGACTTATAACGTTATGAACTATTACGTCATAACGCATAACGTTACGCGTAACGTATAACGTTATATTGCATCACTATAGGTCGTATAACGTTATATTGCATCACTATATGAAGTATACCGTTATGAACTATTACATTATAACGTATAACGTTATATACTATTACGTTATAACGTATAACATCATGTTGCATCACTATAGGACGTATAACGTTATATACTATTACGTTAGGACTTATAACATTATGAACTATTACGTTATAACGCATAACGTTATATTGCATCACTATATGACGTATAACGTTTTGAACTATTACATAATAACGTATAACGTTATATTGCTTCACCATGTGAGGTATAACGTTTTGTACTATTACGTTATAACGCATAATGTTATATTGCATCACTATATGGCGTATAACGTTTTGCACTATTACGTAATAACGTATTACGTTATATTTCATCACTATAGGACGTATAACGTTATATTGCATCACTATAGGACGTATAACGTTATATTGCATCACTATATAACGTATAACGTTATACACTATTACGTTATAACGTATAACATTATGTTGCATCACTATAGGACGTATAACGTTATATACTATTACGTTATGACTTATAACGTTATGAACTATTACGTCATAACGCATAACGTTATATTGCATCACTATATGACGTATAACGTTTTGTACTATTACGTAATAACGTATAACGTTATATCGCATCACCATGTGACGTATAACGTTATGAACTATTACGTTATAACGTATAACGTTATATTGCATCACTATAGGAGGTATAACGTTATACACTATTACGTTATAACGTATAACATTATGTTGCATCACCATAGGACGTATAACGTTATATTGCATCACTATATAACGTATAACGTTATACCCTATTACGCTATAACGTATAACATTATGCTGCATCACTATAGGACGTATAACGTTATATACTATTACGTTAGGACTTATAACATAATGAACTATTACGTTATAACGCATAACGTTATATTGCATCACTATATGACGTATAACGTTTTGAACTATTACATAATAACGTATAACGTTATATTGCTTCACCATGTGAGGTATAACGTTTTGTACTATTACGTAATACCGTATAACGTTATATTGCATCACTATAGGACCTATAACGTTATACTGCATCACTATAGGACGTATAACGTTATATTGCATCACTATATAACGTATAACGATATACACTATTACGTTATAACGTATAACATTATGTTGCATCACTATAGGACGTATAACGTTATATACTATTACGTTATGACTTATAACGTTATGAACTATTACGTTATAACGCATAACGTTATATTGCATCACTATATGTCGTATAACGTTTTGTACTATTACGTAATAACGTATAACGTTATATTGCATCACCATGTGACGTATAACGTTTTGTACTATTACGTAATAACGTATAACGTTATATTGCATCACGATAGGACGTATAACGTTTTGTACTATTACGTAATAACGTATAACGTTATATTGCATCACTATAGGACGTATAACGTTCTGTACTATTACGTAATAACGTATAACGTTATATTGCATCACCATGTGACGTATAACGTTTTGTACTATTACGTAATAACGTATAACGTTATATTGCATCACTATAGTACGTATAACGTTTTGTACTATTACCTAATAACGTATAACGTTATATTGCATCACTATAGGTCGTATATCGTTATATTGCATCACTATATAACGTATAACGTTATACACTATTACGTTATAACGTATAACATTATGTTGCATCACTATAGGACGTATAACGTTATATACTATTACGTTATGACTTATAACGTTATGAACTATTACGTTATAACGCATAACGTTATATTGCATCACTATATGACGTATAACGTTTTGTACTATTACATAATAACGTATAACGTTATATTGCATCACTATAGTACGTATAACGTTTTGTACTATTTCGTAATAACGTATATCGCTATATTGCATCACTATAGTACGTATAACGTTTTGTACTATTACGTAATAACGTATATCGTTATATTGCATCACCATGTGACGTATAACGTTTTGTACTATTACGTAATAACGTATAACGTTATATTGCATCACTATAGTACGTATAACGTTTTGTACTATTACGTAATAACGTATAACGTTATATTGCATCACTATAGGTCGTATATCGTTATATTGCATCACTATATGACGCATAACATTATACGCTATTACGTTATAACGTATAACATTATGTTGCATCACCATAGGACGTATAACGTTATATACTGTTACGTTATGACGTATAACGTTATGAACTATTACGTTATAACGCATAACGTTATAATGCATCACTATATGGCGTATAACGTTTTGCACTATTACGCAATAAAGTATTACGTTATATTTCATCACTATAGGACGTATAACGTTATATTGCATCACTATAGGACGTATAACGTTATATTGCATCACTATATAACGTATAACGTTATACACTATTACGTTATAACGTATAACATTATGTTGCATCACTATAGGACGTATAACGTTATATACTATTACGTTATGACTTATAACGTTATGAACTATTACGTCATAACGCATAACGTTACGCGTAACGTATAACGTTATATTGCATCACTATAGGTCGTATAACGTTATATTGCATCACTATATGAAGTATACCGTTATGAACTATTACATTATAACGTATAACGTTATATACTATTACGTTATAGCGTATAACATTATGTTGCATCACTATAGGACGTATAACGTTATATACTATTACGTTAGGACTTATAACATTATGAACTATTACGTTATAACGCATAACGTTATATTGCATCACTATATGACGTATAACGTTTTGAACTATTACATAATAACGTATAACGTTATATTGCTTCACCATGTGAGGTATAACGTTTTGTACTATTACGTAATAACGTATAACGTTATATTGCATCACTATAGGACGTATAACGTTATACTGCATCACTATAGGACGTATAACGTTATATTGCATCACTATATAACGTATAACGATATACACTATTACGTTATAACGTATAACATTATGTTGCATCACTATAGTACGTATAACGTTATATACTATTACGTTATGACTTATAACGTTATGAACTATTACGTTATAACGCATAACGTTATATTGCATCACTATATGTGGTATAACGTTATGTACTATTACGTAATAACGTATAACGTTATATTGCATCACCATGTGACGTATAACGTTTTGTACTATTACGTAATAACGTATAACGTTATATTGCATCACGATAGGACGTATAACGTTTTGTACTATTACGTAATAACGTATAACGTTATATTGCATCACTATAGGACGTATAACGTTCTGTACTATTACGTAATAACGTATAACGTTATATTTCATCACCATGTGACGTATAACGTTTTGTACTATTACGTAATAACGTATAACGTTATATTGCATCACCATGTGACGTATAACGTTTTGTACTATTACATAATAACGTATAACGTTATATTGCATCACCATGTGAGGTATAACGTTTTGTACTATTACGTAATAACGTATAACGTTATATTGCATCACTATAGGACGTATAACGTTTTGTACTATTACGTAAACACGTATAACGTTATATTGCATCACTATAGTACGTATAACGTTTTGTACTATTACGTAATAACGTATATCGCTATATTGCATTACTGTATGACGTATAACGTTATGAACTATTACGTTATAACGCGTAACGTTATATTGCTTCAGAATATGACGTATAACGTTATATTGCATCACTATATGAAGTATACCGTTATGAACTATTACATTATAACGTATAACGTTATATTGCATCATCATAGGACGTATAGCGTCATATACTATTGCGCTATAATGTATAACGGTATATTGCATCACTATATGACGCATAGCATTATACGCTATTACGTTATAACGTATAACATTATGTTGCATCACCATAGGACGTATAACGTTATATACCATTACGTTATGACGTATAACGTTATGAACTATTACGTTATAGCGCATAACGTTATATTGCATCACTATATGGCGTATAACGTTTTGCACTATTACGTAATAACGTATTACGTTATATTTCATCACTATAGGACGTATAACGTTATATTGTATCACTATAGGATATATAACGTTATATTGCATCACTATATAACGTATAACGTTATACACTATTACGTTATAACGTATAACATTATGTTGCATCACTATAGGACGTATAACGTTATATACTATTACGTTATGACGTATAACGTTATGAACTATTACGTTATAACGCATAACGTTATATTGCATCACTATATATCGTATAACGTTTTGCACTATTACGTAATAACGTATAACGTTATATTGCATCACTATAGGACGTATAACGTTATATTGCATCACTATATGAAGTATAACGTTATGAACTATTACATTATAACGTATAACGTTATATTGCATCATCATAGGACGTATAGCGTTATATACTATTACGTTATGACGTATAACGTTATGAACTATTACGTTATAACGCATAACGTTATATTACATCACTATATGTCGTATAACGTTTTGCACTATTACGTAATAACGTATAACGTTATATTGCATCACTATAGGACGTGCAACGTTATATTGCATCACTATATGAAGTATAACGTTATGAACTATTACGTTATAGCGCGTAACTTTATATTGCATCACTATAAGAAGTATACCGTTATGAACTATTACATTCTAACGTATAACGTTACATTGCATCACTATAGGACTTATAACGTTATATACTACTACGTTATAACGTATAACGTTATATTGCATCACCATGCCACGTATAACTTTTTCAACTAATACGTAATAACGTATAACGTTATATTGAATCACTATATGAAGTATAACGTTATGAACTATTACGTTATAACGTATAACGTTACATTGCATCACCATGCGACGTATAACGTTTTGAACTAATACGTAATAACGTATAACGTTATATTGCATCACTATATGAAGTATTCCGTTATGAACTATTACAATTATAACGTATAACGTTATATAACATCACTATAGGACGTATAACGTTATACTGCATCACTATAGGACGTATAACGTTATATTGCATCACTATATAACGTATAACGATATACACTATTACGTTATAACGTATAACATTATGTTGCATCACTATAGGACGTATAACGTTATATACTATTACGTTATGACTTATAACGTTATGAACTATTACGTTGTAACGCATAACGTTATATTGCATCACTATATGACGTATAACGTTTTGTACTATTACGTAATAACGTATAACGTTATATTGCATCACTATAGTACGTATGACGTTTTGTACTATTACGTAATAACGTACAACGTTATATTGCATCACTATAGGACGTATAACGTTCTGTACTATTACGTAATAACGTATAACGTTATATTGCATCACCATGTGACGTATAACGTTTTGTACCATTACGTAATAACGTATAACGTTATATTGCATCACTATAGGACGTGCAACGTTATATTGCATCACTATATGTAGTATAACGTTATGAACTATTACGTTATAGCGCGTAACTTTATACTGCATCACTATAAGAAGTATACCGTTATGAACTATTACATTCTAACGTATAACGTTATATTGCATCACTGTAGGACGTATAACGTTATATACTACTACGTTATAACGTATAACGTTATATTGCATCACCATGCCACGTATAACTTGTTCAACTAATACGTAATAACGTATAACGTTATATTGAATCACTATATGAAGTATAACGCTATGAACTATTACGTTATAACGTATAACGTTACATTGCATCACCATGCGACGTATAACGTTTTGAACTAATACGTAATAACGTATAACGTTATATTGCATCACTATATGAAGTATTCCGTTATGAACTATTACAATTATAACGTATAACGTTATATAACATCACTATAGGACGTATAACGTTATACTGCATCACTATAGGACGTATAACGTTATATTGCATCACTATATAACGTATAACGATATACACTATTACGTTATAACGTATAACATTATGTTGCGTCACTATAGGACATATAACGTTATATACTATTACATTATGACTTATAACGTTATGAACTATTACGTTATAACGCATAACGTTATATTGCATCACTATATGACGTATAACGTTTTGTACTATTACGTAATAACGTATAACGTTATATTGCATCACCATGTGACGTATAACGTTTTGTACTATTACGTAATAACGTATAACGTTATATTGCATCACTATAGGACGTATAACGTTCTGTACTATTACGTAACAACGTATAACGTCATATTGCATCACCATGTGACGTATAACGTTTTGTACTATTACGTAATAACGTATAACGTTATATTGCATCACTATAGTACGTATAACGTTTTGTACTATTACGTAATAACGTATAACGTTATATTGCATCACTCTGGGGCGTATAACGTTATATTGCATCACTATATGAAGTATACCGTCATGAACTATTACATTATAACGTATAACGTTATATTGCATCATCATAGGACGTATAGCGTCATATACTATTGCGTTATAATGTATAACGGTATATTGCATCACTATATGACGCATAACATTATACGCTATTAAGTTACAACGTATAACATTATGTTGCATCACTATAGGACGTATAACGTTATATACTATTACGTTAGGACTTATAACATTATGAACTATTACGTTATAACGCATAACGTTATATTGCATCACTATATGACGTATAACGTTTTGTACTATTACATAATAACGTATAACGTTATATTGCATCACCATGTGAGGTATAACGTTTTGTACTATTACGCAATAACGTATAACGTTATATTGCATCACTATAGGACGTATAACGTTTTGTACTATTAGGTAATAACGTATAACGTTATATTGCATCACTATAGTACGTATAACGTTTTGTACTATTACGTAATAACGTATAACGTTATATTGCATCACTATAGTACGTATGACGTTTTGTACTATTACGTAATAACGTACAACGTTATATTGCATCACTATAGGACGTATAACGTTCTGTACTATTACGTAATAACGTATAACGTTATATTGCATCACCATGTGACGTATAACGTTTTGTACCATTACGTAATAACGTATAACGTTATATTGCATCACTATAGGACGTGCAACGTTATATTGCATCACTATATGTAGTATAACGTTATGAACTATTACGTTATAGCGCGTAACTTTATACTGCATCACTATAAGAAGTATACCGTTATGAACTATTACATTCTAACGTATAACGTTATATTGCATCACTGTAGGACGTATAACGTTATATACTACTACGTTATAACGTATAACGTTATATTGCATCACCATGCCACGTATAACTTGTTCAACTAATACGTAATAACGTATAACGTTATATTGAATCACTATATGAAGTATAACGCTATGAACTATTACGTTATAACGTATAACGTTACATTGCATCACCATGCGACGTATAACGTTTTGAACTAATACGTAATAACGTATAACGTTATATTGCATCACTATATGAAGTATTCCATTATGAACTATTACAATTATAACGTATAACGTTATATAACATCACTATAGGACGTATAACGTTATACTGCATCACTATAGGACGTATAACGTTATATTGCATCACTATATAACGTATAACGATATACACTATTACGTTATAACGTATAACATTATGTTGCGTCACTATAGGACATATAACGTTATATACTATTACATTATGACTTATAACGTTATGAACTATTACGTTATAACGCATAACGTTATATTGCATCACTATATGACGTATAACGTTTTGTACTATTACGTAATAACGTATAACGTTATATTGCATCACCATGTGACGTATAACGTTTTGTACTATTACGTAATAACGTATAACGTTATATTGCATCACTATAGGACGTATAACGTTCTGTACTATTACGTAACAACGTATAACGTCATATTGCATCACCATGTGACGTATAACGTTTTGTACTATTACGTAATAACGTATAACGTTATATTGCATCACTATAGTACGTATAACGTTTTGTACTATTACCTAATAACGTATAACGTTATATTGCATCACTATAGGTCGTATATCGTTATATTGCATCACTATATAACGTATAACGTTATACACTATTACGTTATAACGTATAACATTATGTTGCATCACTATAGGACGTATAGCGTCATATACTATTGCGTTATAATGTATAACGGTATATTGCATCACTATATGACGCATAACATTATACGCTATTAAGTTACAACGTATAACATTATGTTGCATCACTATAGGACGTATAACGTTATATACTATTACGTTAGGACTTATAACATTATGAACTATTACGTTATAACGCATAACGTTATATTGCATCACTATATGACGTATAACGTTTTGTACTATTACATAATAACGTATAACGTTATATTGCATCACCATGTGAGGTATAACGTTTTGTACTATTACGCAATAACGTATAACGTTATATTGCATCACTATAGGACGTATAACGTTTTGTACTATTAGGTAATAACGTATAACGTTATATTGCATCACTATAGTACGTATAACGTTTTGTACTATTACGTAATAACGTATATCGCTATATTGCATTACTGTATGACGTATAACGTTATGAACTATTACGTTGTAACGCGTAACGTTATGTTGCATCAGAATATGACGTATAACGTTATATTGCATCACTATATGAAGTATACAGTTATGAACTATTACATTATAACGTATAACGTTATATTGCATCATCATAGGACGTATAGCGTCGTATACTATTGCGCTATAATGTATAACGGTATATTGCATCACTATATGACGCATAATATTATACTCTATTACGTTATAACGCATAACGTTATATTGCATCACTATAGGACGTATAACGTTTTGTACTATTACGTAATAGCGTATAACGTTATATTGCATCACTATATGACGTATAACGTTTTGTACTATTACATAATAACGTATAACGTTATATTGCATCACCATGTGACGTATAACGTTTTGTACTATTACGTAATAACGTATAACGTTATATTGCATCACTATAGGACGTATAACGTTTTGTACTATTACGTAATAGCGTATAACGTTATATTGCATCACTATATGACGTATAACGTTTTGTACTATTACGTAATAACGTATAACGTTATATTGCATCACCATGTGACGTATAACGTTTTGTACTATTACGTAATAACGTATAACGTTATATAGCATCATCATAGGACGTATAGCGTCATATACTATTGCGCTATAATGTATAACGGTATATTGCATCACTATATGACGCATAACATTATACGCTATTACGTTATAACGTATAACATTATGTTGCATCACTATAGGACGTATAACGTTATATACTATTACGTTATGACGTATAACGTTATGAACTATTACGTTATAACGCATAATGTTATATTGCATCACTATATGGCGTATAACGTTTTGCACTATTACGTAATAACGTATTACGTTATATTTCATCACTATAGGACGTATAACGTTATATTGCATCACTATAGGACGTATAACGTTATATTGCATCACTATATAACGTATAACGTTATACACTATTACGTTATAACGTATAACATTATGTTGCATCACTATAGGACGTATAACGTTATATACTATTACGTTATGACTTATAACGTTATGAACTATTACGTCATAACGCATAACGTTATATTGCATCACTATATGACGTATAACGTTTTGTACTATTACGTAATAACGTATAACGTTATATCGCATCACCATGTGACGTATAACGTTTTGTACTATTACGTAATAACGTATAACGTTATATTGCATCACTATAGGACATATAACGTTTTGTACTATTACGTAATAACGTATAACGTTATATTGCATCACTATAGGACGTATAACGTTCAGTAAGATTACGTAATATCGTATAGCGTTATATTGCATCACCATGTGACGTATAACGTTTTGTACTATTACGTAATAACGTATAACGTTATATTGCATCACTATAGTACGTATAACGTTTTGTACTATTACGTAATAACGTATAACGTTATATTGCATCACTATAGGACGTATAATGTTATATTGCATCACTATATGAAGTATAACGTTATGAACTATTACACTATAACGTATAACGTTATAATGCATCACGATGTGACGTATAACGTTTTGTACTATTACGTAATAACATATAACGTTATATTGCATCACGATAGGACGTATAACGTTATATTGCATCACTATATGAAGTATATCGTAATGAACTATTACATTATAACGTATAACGCTATATTGCATCACTATAGGACGTATAACGTTATATTGCATCACCATGTGACGTATAACGTTTTGTACTATTACGTAATAACGTATAAAGTTATATTGCATCACTATATGACGTATAACGCTATATTGCATCACTATAGGACGTATAGCGTCATATACTATTGCGTTATAATGTATAACGGTATATTATATCACTATATGACGCATAACATTATACGCTATTACGTTATAACGTATAACATTATGTTGCATCACTATAGGACGTATAACGTTATATACTATTACGTTATGACGTATAACGTTATGAACTATTACGTTATAACGCATAACGTTATATTGCATCACTATATATCGTATAACGTTTCGCACTATTACGTAATAACGTATAACGTTATATTGCATCACTATATGAAGTATAACGTTTTGTACTATTACGTAATAACGTATAACGTTATATTGCATCACCATGTGACGTATAACGTTTTGTACTATTACGTAATAACGTATAACGTTATATTGCATCACTATAGGACATATAACGTTTTGTACTATTACGTAATAACGTATAACGTTATATTGCATCACTATAGGACGTATAACGTTCAGTAAGATTACGTAATATCGTATAGCGTTATATTGCATCACCATGTGACGTATAACGTTTTGTACTATTACGTAATAACGTATAACGTTATATTGCATCACTATAGTACGTCTAACGTTTTGTACTATTACGTAATAACGTATAACGTTATATTGCATCACTATAGGACGTATAATGTTATATTGCATCACTATATGAAGTATAACGTTATGAACTATTACATTATAACGTATAACGTTATAATGCATCACGATGTGACGTATAACGTTTTGTACTATTACGTAATAACATATAACGTTATATTGCATCACTATAGGACGTATAACGTTATATTGCATCACTATATGAAGTATATCGTTATGAACTATTACATTATAACGTATAACGCTATATTGCATCACTATAGGACGTATAACGTTATATTGCATCACCATGTGACGTATAACGTTTTGTACTATTACGTAATAACGTATAAAGTTATATTGCATCACTATATGACGTATAACGCTATATTGCATCACTATAGGACGTATAGCGTCATATACTATTGCGTTATAATGTATAACGGTATATTGCATCACTATATGACGCATAACATTATACGCTATTACGTTATAACGTATAACATTATGAAGCATCACTATAGGACGTATAACGTTATATACTATTACGTTATGACGTATAACGTTATGAACTATTACGTTATAACGCATAACGTTATATTGCATCACTATATATCGTATAACGTTTTGCACTATTACGTAATAACGTATAACGTTATATTGCATCACTATAGGACGTATAACGTTATATTGCATCACCATATGAAGTATAACGTTATGAACTATTACATTATAACGTATAACGTTATATTGCATCATCATAGGACGTATAGCGTTATATACTATTACGTTATGACGTATAACGTTATGAACTATTACGTTATAACGCATAACGTTATATTACATCACTATATGTTTTATAACGTTTTGCACTATTACGTAATAACGTATAACGTTATATTGCATCACTATAGGACGTGCAACGTTATATTGCATCACTATATGAAGTATAACGTTATGAACTATTACGTTATAGCGCGTAACTTTATATTGCATCACTATAAGAAGTATACCGTTATGAACTATTACATTCTAACGTATAACGTTATATTGCATCACTATAGGACGTATAACGTTATATACTACTACGTTATAACGTATAACGTTATATTGCATCACCATGCCACGTATAACTTTTTCAACTAATACGTAATAACGTATAACGTTATATTGAATCACTATATGAAGTATAACGTTATGAACTATTACGTTATAACGTATAACGTTACATTGCATCACCATGCGACGTATAACGTTTTGAACTAATACGTAATAACGTATAACGTTATATTGCATCACTATATGAAGTATTCCGTTATGAACTATTACAATTATAACGTATAACGTTATATGACATCACTATAGGACGTATAACGTTATACTGCATCACTATAGGACGTATAACGTTATATTGCATCACTATATAACGTATAACGATATACACTATTACGTTATAACGTATAACATTATGTTGCATCACTATAGGACGTGTAACGTTATATACTATTACGTTATAACTTATAACGTTATGAACTATTACGTTATAACGCATAACGTTATATTGCATCACTATATGACGTATAACGTTCTGTACTATTACGTAATAACGTATAACGTTATATTGCATCACCATGTGACGTATAACGTTTTGAACTATTACGTAATAACGTATAACGTTATATTGCATCACTATAGGACGTATAACGTTCTGTACTATTACGTATTAACGTATAACGTTATATTGCATCACCATGTGAGGTATAACGTTTTGTACTATTACGTAATAACGTATAACGTTATATTGTATCACTATAGGACGTATAACGTTTTGTACTATTACGTAATAACGTATAACGTTATATTGCATCACTATAGTACGTATAACGTTTTGTACTATTACGTAATAGCGTATAACGTTATATTGCATCACTATATGACGTATAACGTTTTGTACTATTACGTAATAACGTATATCGCTATATTGCATTACTGTATGACGTATAACGTTATGAACAATTACGTTATAACGCGTAACGTTATGTTGCATCAGAATATGACGTATAACGTTATATTGCATCACTATATGAAGTATACAGTTATGAACTATTACATTATAACGTATAACGTTATATTGTATCATCATAGGACGTATAGCGTCGTATACTATTGCGCTATAATGTATAACGGTATATTGCATCACTATATGACGCATAATATTATACTCTAATACGTTATAACGCATTACGTTATATTGCATCACTATAGGACGTATAACGTTTTGTACTATTACGTAATAGCGTATAACGTTATATTGCATCACTATATGACGTATAACGTTTTGTACTATTACGTAATAACGTATAACGTTATATTGCATCACTATATGACGTATAACGTTTTGTACTATTACGTAATAACGTATAACGTTATATTGCATCACCATGTGACGTATAACGTTTTGTACTATTACGTAATAACGTATAACGTTATATTGCATCACTATATGACGTATAACGTTTTGTACTATTACGTAATAACGTATAACGTTATATTGCATCACTATAGGACGTATAACGTTTTGTACTATTACGTAATATCGTATAGCGTTATATTGCATCACCATGTGACGTATAACGTTTTGTACTATTACGTAATAACGTATAACGTTATATTGCATCACTATAGTACGAATAACGTTTTGTACTACTACGTAATGACGTATAACGTTATATTGCATCACTATAGGACGTATAATGTTATATTGCATCACTATATGAAGTATAACGTTATGAACTATTACATTATAACGTATAACGTTATAATGCATCACGATGTGACGTATAACGTTTTGTACTATTACGTAATAACATATAACGTTATATTGCATCACTATAGGACGTATAACGTTATATTGCATCACTATATGAAGTATATCGTTATGAACTATTACATTATAACGTATAACGCTATATTGCATCACTATAGGACGTATAACGTTATATTGCATCACCATGTGACGTATAACGTTTTGTACTACTACGTAATAACGTATAAAGTTATATTGCATCACTATGTGACGTATAACGCTATATTGCATCACTATAGGACGTATAGCGTCATATACTATTGCGTTATAATGTATAACGGTATATTGCATCACTATATGACGCATAACATTATACGCTATTACGTTATAACGTATAACATTATGTTGCATCACTATAGGACGTATAACGTTATATTGCATCACCATATGAAGTATAACGTTATGAACTATTACATTATAACGTATAACGTTATATTGCATCACTATAGGACGTGCAACGTTCTATTGCATCACTATATGAAGTATAACGTTATGAACTATTAGGTTATAGCGCGTAACTTTATATTGCATCACTATAAGAAGTATACCGTTATGAACTATTACATTCTAACGTATAACGTTATATTGCATCTCTATAGGACGTATAACGTTATATACTACTACGTTATAACGTATAACGTTATGTTGCATCACTATTGGACGTATAGCGTTATATACTATTACGTTAGGACTTATAACATTATGAACTATTACGTTATAACGCATAACGTTATATTGCATCACTATATGACGTATAACGTTTTGTAATATTACATAATAACGTATAACGTTAGATTGCATCACCATGTGAGGTATAACGTTTTGAACTAATACGTAATAACGTATAACGTTATATTGCATCACTATATGAAGTATTCCGTTATGAACTATTACAATTATAACGTATAACGTTATATAACATCACTATAGGACGTATAACGTTATACTGCATCACTATAGGACGTATAACGTTATATTGCATCACTATATAACGTATAACGATATACACTATTACGTTATAACGTATAACATTATGTTGCATCACTATAGGACGTATAACGATATATACTATTACGTTATAACTTATAACGTTATGAACTATTACGTTATAACGCATAACGTTATATTGCATCACTATATGACGTATAACGTTCTGTACTATTACGTAATAACGTATAACGTTATATTGCATCACCATGTGACGTATAACGTTTTGAACTATTACGTAATAACGTATAACGTTATATTGCATCACTATAGGACGTATAACGTTCTGTACTATTACGTAATAACGTATAACGTTATATTGCATCACCATGTGACGTATAACGTTTTGTACTATTACGTAATAACGTATAACGTTTTGTACTATTACGTAATAACGTATAACGTTATATTAAATCACTATAGGTCGTATAACGTTATATTGCATCACTATATGAAATATAACGTTATGAGCTATTACGTTATAACGCGTAACGTTATATTGCATCACTATATGACGTATAACGTTATATTGCATCGCTATATGAAGTATACCGTTATGAACTATTACATTATAACGTATAACGTTATATTGCATCATCATAGGACGTATAGCGTCATATACTATTGCGTTATAATGTATAACGGTATATTGCATCACTATATGACGCATAACATCATACGCTATTAAGTTACAACGTATAACATTATGTTGCATCACTATAGGAGGTATAACGTTATATACTATTACGTTATAACGTATAACATTATGTTGCATCACTATATGACGTATAACGTTTTGTACTATTACGTAATAACGTATAACGTTATATTGCATCACTATATAACGTATAACGTTATACTGCATCACTATAGGACGTATAACGTTATATTGCATCACTATATAACGTATAACGATATACACTATTACGTTATAACGTATAACATTATGTTGCGTCACTATAGGACATATAACGTTATATACTATTACATTATGACTTATAACGTTATGAACTATTACGTTATAACGCATAACGTTATATTGCATCACTATATGACGTATAACGTTTTGTACTATTACGTAATAACGTATAACGTTATATTGCATCACCATGTGACGTATAACGTTTTGTACTATTACGTAATAACGTATAACGTTATATTGCATCACTATAGGACGTATAACGTTCTGTACTATTACGTAATAACGTATAACGTCATATTGCATCACCATGTGACGTATAACGTTTTGTACTATTACGTAATAACGTATAACGTTATATTGCATCACTATAGTACGTATAACGTTTTGTACTATTACGTAATAACGTATAACGTTATATTGCATCACTCTGGGGCGTATAACGTTATATTGCATCACTATATGAAGTATACCGTCATGAACTATTACATTATAACGTATAACGTTATATTGCATCATCATAGGACGTATAGCGTCATATACTATTGCGTTATAATGTATAACGGTATATTGCATCACTATATGACGCATAACATTATACGCTATTAAGTTACAACGTATAACATTATGTTGCATCACTATAGGACGTATAACGTTATATACTATTACGTTAGGACTTATAACATTATGAACTATTACGTTATAACGCATAACGTTATATTGCATCACTATATGACGTATAACGTTTTGTACTATTACATAATAACGTATAACGTTATATTGCATCACCATGTGAGGTATAACGTTTTGTACTATTACGCAATAACGTATAACGTTATATTGCATCACTATAGGACGTATAACGTTTTGTACTATTAGGTAATAACGTATAACGTTATATTGCATCACTATAGTACGTATAACGTTTTGTACTATTACGTAATAACGTATATCGCTATATTGCATTACTGTATGACGTATAACGTTATGAACTATTACGTTATAACGCGTAACGTTATGTTGCATCAGAATATGACGTATAACGTTATATTGCATCACTATATGAAGTATACAGTTATGAACTATTACATTATAACGTATAACGTTATATTGCATCATCATAGGACGTATAGCGTCGTATACTATTGCGCTATAATGTATAACGGTATATTGCATCACTATATGACGCATAATATTATACTCTATTACGTTATAACGCATAACGTTATATTGCATCACTATAGGACGTATAACGTTTTGTACTATTACGTAATAGCGTATAACGTTATATTGCATCACTATATGACGTATAACGTTTTGTACTATTACATAATAACGTATAACGTTATATTGCATCACCATGTGACGTATAACGTTTTGTACTATTACGTAATAACGTATAACGTTATATTGCATCACTATAGGACGTATAACGTTTTGTACTATTACGTAATAGCGTATAACGTTATATTGCATCACTATATGACGTATAACGTTTTGTACTATTACGTAATAACGTATAACGTTATATTGCATCACCATGTGACGTATAACGTTTTGTACTATTACGTAATAACGTATAACGTTATATAGCATCATCATAGGACGTATAGCGTCATATACTATTGCGCTATAATGTATAACGGTATATTGCATCACTATATGACGCATAACATTATACGCTATTACGTTATAACGTATAACATTATGTTGCATCACTATAGGACGTATAACGTTATATACTATTACGTTATGACGTATAACGTTATGAACTATTACGTTATAACGCATAATGTTATATTGCATCACTATATGGCGTATAACGTTTTGCACTATTACGTAATAACGTATTACGTTATATTTCATCACTATAGGACGTATAACGTTATATTGCATCACTATAGGACGTATAACGTTATATTGCATCACTATATAACGTATAACGTTATACACTATTACGTTATAACGTATAACATTATGTTGCATCACTATAGGACGTATAACGTTATATACTATTACGTTATGACTTATAACGTTATGAACTATTACGTCATAACGCATAACGTTATATTGCATCACTATATGACGTATAACGTTTTGTACTATTACGTAATAACGTATAACGTTATATCGCATCACCATGTGACGTATAACGTTTTGTACTATTACGTAATAACGTATAACGTTATATTGCATCACTATAGGACATATAACGTTTTGTACTATTACGTAATAACGTATAACGTTATATTGCATCACTATAGGACGTATAACGTTCAGTAAGATTACGTAATATCGTATAGCGTTATATTGCATCACCATGTGACGTATAACGTTTTGTACTATTACGTAATAACGTATAACGTTATATTGCATCACTATAGTACGTATAACGTTTTGTACTATTACGTAATAACGTATAACGTTATATTGCATCACTATAGGACGTATAATGTTATATTGCATCACTATATGAAGTATAACGTTATGAACTATTACACTATAACGTATAACGTTATAATGCATCACGATGTGACGTATAACGTTTTGTACTATTACGTAATAACATATAACGTTATATTGCATCACGATAGGACGTATAACGTTATATTGCATCACTATATGAAGTATATCGTAATGAACTATTACATTATAACGTATAACGCTATATTGCATCACTATAGGACGTATAACGTTATATTGCATCACCATGTGACGTATAACGTTTTGTACTATTACGTAATAACGTATAAAGTTATATTGCATCACTATATGACGTATAACGCTATATTGCATCACTATAGGACGTATAGCGTCATATACTATTGCGTTATAATGTATAACGGTATATTATATCACTATATGACGCATAACATTATACGCTATTACGTTATAACGTATAACATTATGTTGCATCACTATAGGACGTATAACGTTATATACTATTACGTTATGACGTATAACGTTATGAACTATTACGTTATAACGCATAACGTTATATTGCATCACTATATATCGTATAACGTTTCGCACTATTACGTAATAACGTATAACGTTATATTGCATCACTATATGAAGTATAACGTTTTGTACTATTACGTAATAACGTATAACGTTATATTGCATCACCATGTGACGTATAACGTTTTGTACTATTACGTAATAACGTATAACGTTATATTGCATCACTATAGGACATATAACGTTTTGTACTATTACGTAATAACGTATAACGTTATATTGCATCACTATAGGACGTATAACGTTCAGTAAGATTACGTAATATCGTATAGCGTTATATTGCATCACCATGTGACGTATAACGTTTTGTACTATTTCGTAATAACGTATAACGTTATATTGCATCACTATAGTACGTCTAACGTTTTGTACTATTACGTAATAACGTATAACGTTATATTGCATCACTATAGGACGTATAATGTTATATTGCATCACTATATGAAGTATAACGTTATGAACTATTACATTATAACGTATAACGTTATAATGCATCACGATGTGACGTATAACGTTTTGTACTATTACGTAATAACATATAACGTTATATTGCATCACTATAGGACGTATAACGTTATATTGCATCACTATATGAAGTATATCGTTATGAACTATTACATTATAACGTATAACGCTATATTGCATCACTATAGGACGTATAACGTTATATTGCATCACCATGTGACGTATAACGTTTTGTACTATTACGTAATAACGTATAAAGTTATATTGCATCACTATATGACGTATAACGCTATATTGCATCACTATAGGACGTATAGCGTCATATACTATTGCGTTATAATGTATAACGGTATATTGCATCACTATATGACGCATAACATTATACGCTATTACGTTATAACGTATAACATTATGAAGCATCACTATAGGACGTATAACGTTATATACTATTACGTTATGACGTATAACGTTATGAACTATTACGTTATAACGCATAACGTTATATTGCATCACTATATATCGTATAACGTTTTGCACTATTACGTAATAACGTATAACGTTATATTGCATCACTATAGGACGTATAACGTTATATTGCATCACCATATGAAGTATAACGTTATGAACTATTACATTATAACGTATAACGTTATATTGCATCATCATAGGACGTATAGCGTTATATACTATTACGTTATGACGTATAACGTTATGAACTATTACGTTATAACGCATAACGTTATATTACATCACTATATGTTTTATAACGTTTTGCACTATTACGTAATAACGTATAACGTTATATTGCATCACTATAGGACGTGCAACGTTATATTGCATCACTATATGAAGTATAACGTTATGAACTATTACGTTATAGCGCGTAACTTTATATTGCATCACTATAAGAAGTATACCGTTATGAACTATTACATTCTAACGTATAACGTTATATTGCATCACTATAGGACGTATAACGTTATATACTACTACGTTATAACGTATAACGTTATATTGCATCACCATGCCACGTATAACTTTTTCAACTAATACGTAATAACGTATAACGTTATATTGAATCACTATATGAAGTATAACGTTATGAACTATTACGTTATAACGTATAACGTTACATTGCATCACCATGCGACGTATAACGTTTTGAACTAATACGTAATAACGTATAACGTTATATTGCATCACTATATGAAGTATTCCGTTATGAACTATTACAATTATAACGTATAACGTTATATAACATCACTATAGGACGTATAACGTTATACTGCATCACTATAGGACGTATAACGTTATATTGCATCACTATATAACGTATAACGATATACACTATTACGTTATAACGTATAACATTATGTTGCATCACTATAGGACGTGTAACGTTATATACTATTACGTTATAACTTATAACGTTATGAACTATTACGTTATAACGCATAACGTTATATTGCATCACTATATGACGTATAACGTTCTGTACTATTACGTAATAACGTATAACGTTATATTGCATCACCATGTGACGTATAACGTTTTGAACTATTACGTAATAACGTATAACGTTATATTGCATCACTATAGGACGTATAACGTTCTGTACTATTACGTATTAACGTATAACGTTATATTGCATCACCATGTGAGGTATAACGTTTTGTACTATTACGTAATAACGTATAACGTTATATTGTATCACTATAGGACGTATAACGTTTTGTACTATTACGTAATAACGTATAACGTTATATTGCATCACTATAGTACGTATAACGTTTTGTACTATTACGTAATAGCGTATAACGTTATATTGCATCACTATATGACGTATAACGTTTTGTACTATTACGTAATAACGTATATCGCTATATTGCATTACTGTATGACGTATAACGTTATGAACAATTACGTTATAACGCGTAACGTTATGTTGCATCAGAATATGACGTATAACGTTATATTGCATCACTATATGAAGTATACAGTTATGAACTATTACATTATAACGTATAACGTTATATTGTATCATCATAGGACGTATAGCGTCGTATACTATTGCGCTATAATGTATAACGGTATATTGCATCACTATATGACGCATAATATTATACTCTAATACGTTATAACGCATTACGTTATATTGCATCACTATAGGACGTATAACGTTTTGTACTATTACGTAATAGCGTATAACGTTATATTGCATCACTATATGACGTATAACGTTTTGTACTATTACGTAATAACGTATAACGTTATATTGCATCACTATATGACGTATAACGTTTTGTACTATTACGTAATAACGTATAACGTTATATTGCATCACCATGTGACGTATAACGTTTTGTACTATTACGTAATAACGTATAACGTTATATTGCATCACTATATGACGTATAACGTTTTGTACTATTACGTAATAACGTATAACGTTATATTGCATCACTATAGGACGTATAACGTTTTGTACTATTACGTAATATCGTATAGCGTTATATTGCATCACCATGTGACGTATAACGTTTTGTACTATTACGTAATAACGTATAACGTTATATTGCATCACTATAGTACGAATAACGTTTTGTACTACTACGTAATGACGTATAACGTTATATTGCATCACTATAGGACGTATAATGTTATATTGCATCACTATATGAAGTATAACGTTATGAACTATTACATTATAACGTATAACGTTATAATGCATCACGATGTGACGTATAACGTTTTGTACTATTACGTAATAACATATAACGTTATATTGCATCACTATAGGACGTATAACGTTATATTGCATCACTATATGAAGTATATCGTTATGAACTATTACATTATAACGTATAACGCTATATTGCATCACTATAGGACGTATAACGTTATATTGCATCACCATGTGACGTATAACGTTTTGTACTACTACGTAATAACGTATAAAGTTATATTGCATCACTATATGACGTATAACGCTATATTGCATCACTATAGGACGTATAGCGTCATATACTATTGCGTTATAATGTATAACGGTATATTGCATCACTATATGACGCATAACATTATACGCTATTACGTTATAACGTATAACATTATGTTGCATCACTATAGGACGTATAACGTTATATTGCATCACCATATGAAGTATAACGTTATGAACTATTACATTATAACGTATAACGTTATATTGCATCACTATAGGACGTGCAACGTTCTATTGCATCACTATATGAAGTATAACGTTATGAACTATTAGGTTATAGCGCGTAACTTTATATTGCATCACTATAAGAAGTATACCGTTATGAACTATTACATTCTAACGTATAACGTTATATTGCATCACTATAGGACGTATAACGTTATATACTACTACGTTATAACGTATAACGTTATGTTGCATCACTATTGGACGTATAGCGTTATATACTATTACGTTAGGACTTATAACATTATGAACTATTACGTTATAACGCATAACGTTATATTGCATCACTATATGACGTATAACGTTTTGTAATATTACATAATAACGTATAACGTTAGATTGCATCACCATGTGAGGTATAACGTTTTGAACTAATACGTAATAACGTATAACGTTATATTGCATCACTATATGAAGTATTCCGTTATGAACTATTACAATTATAACGTATAACGTTATATAACATCACTATAGGACGTATAACGTTATACTGCATCACTATAGGACGTATAACGTTATATTGCATCACTATATAACGTATAACGATATACACTATTACGTTATAACGTATAACATTATGTTGCATCACTATAGGACGTATAACGATATATATTATTACGTTATAACTTATAACGTTATGAACTATTACGTTATAACGCATAACGTTATATTGCATCACTATATGACGTATAACGTTCTGTACTATTACGTAATAACGTATAACGTTATATTGCATCACCATGTGACGTATAACGTTTTGAACTATTACGTAATAACGTATAACGTTATATTGCATCACTATAGGACGTATAACGTTCTGTACTATTACGTAATAACGTATAACGTTATATTGCATCACCATGTGACGTATAACGTTTTGTACTATTACGTAATAACGTATAACGTTTTGTACTATTACGTAATAACGTATAACGTTATATTAAATCACTATAGGTCGTATAACGTTATATTGCATCACTATATGAAATATAACGTTATGAGCTATTACGTTATAACGCGTAACGTTATATTGCATCACTATATGACGTATAACGTTATATTGCATCGCTATATGAAGTATACCGTTATGAACTATTACATTATAACGTATAACGTTATATTGCATCATCATAGGACGTATAGCGTCATATACTATTGCGTTATAATGTATAACGGTATATTGCATCACTATATGACGCATAACATCATACGCTATTAAGTTACAACGTATAACATTATGTTGCATCACTATAGGAGGTATAACGTTATATACTATTACGTTATAACGTATAACATTATGTTGCATCACTATATGACGTATAACGTTTTGTACTATTACGTAATAACGTATAACGTTATATTGCATCACTATATAACGTATAACGTTATACTGCATCACTATAGGACGTATAACGTTATATTGCATCACTATATAACGTATAACGATATACACTATTACGTTATAACGTATAACATTATGTTGCGTCACTATAGGACATATAACGTTATATACTATTACATTATGACTTATAACGTTATGAACTATTACGTTATAACGCATAACGTTATATTGCATCACTATATGACGTATAACGTTTTGTACTATTACGTAATAACGTATAACGTTATATTGCATCACCATGTGACGTATAACGTTTTGTACTATTACGTAATAACGTATAACGTTATATTGCATCACTATAGGACGTATAACGTTCTGTACTATTACGTAATAACGTATAACGTCATATTGCATCACCATGTGACGTATAACGTTTTGTACTATTACGTAATAACGTATAACGTTATATTGCATCACTATAGTACGTATAACGTTTTGTACTATTACGTAATAACGTATAACGTTATATTGCATCACTCTGGGGCGTATAACGTTATATTGCATCACTATATGAAGTATACCGTCATGAACTATTACATTATAACGTATAACGTTATATTGCATCATCATAGGACGTATAGCGTCATATACTATTGCGTTATAATGTATAACGGTATATTGCATCACTATATGACGCATAACATTATACGCTATTAAGTTACAACGTATAACATTATGTTGCATCACTATAGGACGTATAACGTTATATACTATTACGTTAGGACTTATAACATTATGAACTATTACGTTATAACGCATAACGTTATATTGCATCACTATATGACGTATAACGTTTTGTACTATTACATAATAACGTATAACGTTATATTGCATCACCATGTGAGGTATAACGTTTTGTACTATTACGCAATAACGTATAACGTTATATTGCATCACTATAGGACGTATAACGTTTTGTACTATTAGGTAATAACGTATAACGTTATATTGCATCACTATAGTACGTATAACGTTTTGTACTATTACGTAATAACGTATATCGCTATATTGCATTACTGTATGACGTATAACGTTATGAACTATTACGTTATAACGCGTAACGTTATGTTGCATCAGAATATGACGTATAACGTTATATTGCATCACTATATGAAGTATACAGTTATGAACTATTACATTATAACGTATAACGTTATATTGCATCATCATAGGACGTATAGCGTCGTATACTATTGCGCTATAATGTATAACGGTATATTGCATCACTATATGACGCATAATATTATGCTCTATTACGTTATAACGCATAACGTTATATTGCATCACTATAGGACGTATAACGTTTTGTACTATTACGTAATAACGTATAACGTTATATTGCATCACTATATGACGTATAACGTTTTGTACTATTACATAATAACGTATAACGTTATATTGCATCACCATGTGACGTATAACGTTTTGTACTATTACGTAATAACGTATAACGTTATATTGCATCACTATAGGACGTATAACGTTTTGTACTATTACGTAATAGCGTATAACGTTATATTGCATCACTATATGACGTATAACGTTTTGTACTATTACGTAATAACGTATAACGTTATATTGCATCACCATGTGACGTATAACGTTTTGTACTATTACGTAATAACGTATAACGTTATATAGCATCATCATAGGACGTATAGCGTCATATACTATTGCGCTATAATGTATAACGGTATATTGCATCACTATATGACGCATAACATTATACGCTATTACGTTATAACGTATAACATTATGTTGCATCACTATAGGACGTATAACGTTATATACTATTACGTTATGACGTATAACGTTATGAACTATTACGTTATAACGCATAATGTTATATTGCATCACTATATGGCGTATAACGTTTTGCACTATTACGTAATAACGTATTACGTTATATTTCATCACTATAGGACGTATAACGTTATATTGCATCACTATAGGACGTATAACGTTATATTGCATCACTATATAACGTATAACGTTATACACTATTACGTTATAACGTATAACATTATGTTGCATCACTATAGGACGTATAACGTTATATACTATTACGTTATGACTTATAACGTTATGAACTATTACGTCATAACGCATAACGTTATATTGCATCACTATATGACGTATAACGTTTTGTACTATTACGTAATAACGTATAACGTTATATCGCATCACCATGTGACGTATAACGTTTTGTACTATTACGTAATAACGTATAACGTTATATTGCATCACTATAGGACATATAACGTTTTGTACTATTACGTAATAACGTATAACGTTATATTGCATCACTATAGGACGTATAACGTTCAGTAAGATTACGTAATATCGTATAGCGTTATATTGCATCACCATGTGACGTATAACGTTTTGTACTATTACGTAATAACGTATAACGTTATATTGCATCACTATAGTACGTATAACGTTTTGTACTATTACGTAATAACGTATAACGTTATATTGCATCACTATAGGACGTATAATGTTATATTGCATCACTATATGAAGTATAACGTTATGAACTATTACACTATAACGTATAACGTTATAATGCATCACGATGTGACGTATAACGTTTTGTACTATTACGTAATAACATATAACGTTATATTGCATCACGATAGGACGTATAACGTTATATTGCATCACTATATGAAGTATATCGTAATGAACTATTACATTATAACGTATAACGCTATATTGCATCACTATAGGACGTATAACGTTATATTGCATCACCATGTGACGTATAACGTTTTGTACTATTACGTAATAACGTATAAAGTTATATTGCATCACTATATGACGTATAACGCTATATTGCATCACTATAGGACGTATAGCGTCATATACTATTGCGTTATAATGTATAACGGTATATTATATCACTATATGACGTATAACATTATACGCTATTACGCTATAACGTATAACATTATGTTGCATCACTATAGGACGTATAACGTTATATACTATTACGTTATGACGTATAACGTTATGAACTATTACGTTATAACGCATAACGTTATATTGCATCACTATATATCGTATAACGTTTTGCACTATTACGTAATAACGTATAACGTTATATTGCATCACTATAGGACGTATAACGTTATATTGCATCACCATATGAAGTATAACGTTATGAACTATTACATTATAACGTATAACGTTATACACTATTACGTTATAACGTATAACATTATGTTGCATCACTATAGGACTTATAACGTTATATACTATTACGTTATGACTTATAACGTTATGAACTATTACGTCATAACGCATAACGTTATATTGCATCACTATATGAAGTATAACGTTTTGTACTATTACGTAATAACGTATAACGTTATATTGCATCACCATGTGACGTATAACGTTTTGTACTATTACGTAATAACGTATAACGTTATATTGCATCACTATAGGACATATAACGTTTTGTACTATTACGTAATAACGTATAACGTTATATTGCATCACTATAGGACGTATAACGTTCAGTAAGATTACGTAATATCGTATAGCGTTATATTGCATCACCATGTGACGTATAACGTTTTGTACTATTACGTAATAACGTATAACGTTATATTGCATCACTATAGTACGTCTAACGTTTTGTACTATTACGTAATAACGTATAACGTTATATTGCATCACTATAGGACGTATAATGTTATATTGCATCACTATATGAAGTATAACGTTATGAACTATTACATTATAACGTATAACGTTATAATGCATCACGATGTGACGTATAACGTTTTGTACTATTACGTAATAACATATAACGTTATATTGCATCACTATAGGACGTATAACGTTATATTGCATCACTATATGAAGTATATCGTTATGAACTATTACATTATAACGTATAACGCTATATTGCATCACTATAGGACGTATAACGTTATATTGCATCACCATGTGACGTATAACGTTTTGTACTATTACGTAATAACGTATAAAGTTATATTGCATCACTATATGACGTATAACGCTATATTGCATCACTATAGGACGTATAGCGTCATATACTATTGCGTTATAATGTATAACGGTATATTGCATCACTATATGACGCATAACATTATACGCTATTACGTTATAACGTATAACATTATGAAGCATCACTATAGGACGTATAACGTTATATACTATTACGTTATGACGTATAACGTTATGAACTATTACGTTATAACGCATAACGTTATATTGCATCACTATATATCGTATAACGTTTTGCACTATTACGTAATAACGTATAACGTTATATTGCATCACTATAGGACGTATAACGTTATATTGCATCACCATATGAAGTATAACGTTATGAACTATTACATTATAACGTATAACGTTATATTGCATCATCATAGGACGTATAGCGTTATATACTATTACGTTATGACGTATAACGTTATGAACTATTACGTTATAACGCATAACGTTATATTACATCACTATATGTTTTATAACGTTTTGCACTATTACGTAATAACGTATAACGTTATATTGCATCACTATAGGACGTGCAACGTTATATTGCATCACTATATGAAGTATAACGTTATGAACTATTACGTTATAGCGCGTAACTTTATATTGCATCACTATAAGAAGTATACCGTTATGAACTATTACATTCTAACGTATAACGTTATATTGCATCACTATAGGACGTATAACGTTATATACTACTACGTTATAACGTATAACGTTATATTGCATCACCATGCCACGTATAACTTTTTCAACTAATACGTAATAACGTATAACGTTATATTGAATCACTATATGAAGTATAACGTTATGAACTATTACGTTATAACGTATAACGTTACATTGCATCACCATGCGACGTATAACGTTTTGAACTAATACGTAATAACGTATAACGTTATATTGCATCACTATATGAAGTATTCCGTTATGAACTATTACAATTATAACGTATAACGTTATATAACATCACTATAGGACGTATAACGTTATACTGCATCACTATAGGACGTATAACGTTATATTGCATCACTATATAACGTATAACGATATACACTATTACGTTATAACGTATAACATTATGTTGCATCACTATAGGACGTGTAACGTTATATACTATTACGTTATAACTTATAACGTTATGAACTATTACGTTATAACGCATAACGTTATATTGCATCACTATATGACGTATAACGTTCTGTACTATTACGTAATAACGTATAACGTTATATTGCATCACCATGTGACGTATAACGTTTTGAACTATTACGTAATAACGTATAACGTTATATTGCATCACTATAGGACGTATAACGTTCTGTACTATTACGTATTAACGTATAACGTTATATTGCATCACCATGTGAGGTATAACGTTTTGTACTATTACGTAATAACGTATAACGTTATATTGTATCACTATAGGACGTATAACGTTTTGTACTATTACGTAATAACGTATAACGTTATATTGCATTACTATAGTACGTATAACGTTTTGTACTATTACGTAATAGCGTATAACGTTATATTGCATCACTATATGACGTATAACGTTTTGTACTATTACGTAATAACGTATAACGTTATA
Source organism: Bombus terrestris (assembly GCF_910591885.1). Taxonomy (NCBI): domain Eukaryota; kingdom Metazoa; phylum Arthropoda; class Insecta; order Hymenoptera; family Apidae; genus Bombus; species Bombus terrestris. The sequence goes on from NW_025963548.1 coordinate 4,746,353, forward strand.
TTGCATCACTATATGACGTATAACGTTTTGTACTATTACGTAATAACGTATAACGTTATATTGCATCACCATGTGACGTATAACGTTTTGTACTATTACGTAATAACGTATAACGTTATATTGCATCACTATATGACGTATAACGTTTTGTACTATTTCGTAAATACGTATAACGTTATATTGCATCACTATATGACGTATAACGTTCTGTACTATTACGTAATAACGTATAACGTTATATTGCATCACCATGTGACGTATAACGTTTTGTACTATTACGTAATAACGTATAACGTTATATTGCATCACTATAGTACGAATAACGTTTTGTACTACTACGTAATGGCGTATAACGTTATATTGCATCACTATAGGACGTATAATGTTATATTGCATCACTATATGAAGTATAACGTTATGAACTATTACATTATAACGTATAACGTTATAATGCATCACGATGTGACGTATAACGTTTTGTACTATTACGTAATAACATATAACGTTATATTGCATCACTATAGGACGTATAACGTTATATTGCATCACTATATGAAGTATATCGTTATGAACTATTACATTATAACGTATAACGCTATATTGCATCACTATAGGACGTATAACGTTATATTGCATCACCATGTGACGTATAACGTTTTGTACTACTACGTAATAACGTATAAAGTTATATTGCATCACTATATGACGTATAACGCTATATTGCATCACTATAGGACGTATAGCGTCATATACTATTGCGTTATAATGTATAACGGTATATTGCATCACTATATGACGCATAACATTATACGCTATTACGTTATAACGTATAACATTATGTTGCATCACTATAGGACGTATAACGTTATATTGCATCACCATATGAAGTATAACGTTATGAACTATTACATTATAACGTATAACGTTATATTGCATCACTATAGGACGTGCAACGTTCTATTGCATCACTATATGAAGTATAACGTTATGAACTATTAGGTTATAGCGCGTAACTTTATATTGCATCACTATAAGAAGTATACCGTTATGAACTATTACATTCTAACGTATAACGTTATATTGCATCACTATAGGACGTATAACGTTATATACTACTACGTTATAACGTATAACGTTATGTTGCATCACTATTGGACGTATAACGTTATATACTATTACGTTAGGACTTATAACATTATGAACTATTACGTTATAACGCATAACGTTATATTGCATCACTATATGACGTATAACGTTTTGTAATATTACATAATAACGTATAACGTTAGATTGCATCACCATGTGAGGTATAACGTTTTGAACTAATACGTAATAACGTATAACGTTATATTGCATCACTATATGAAGTATTCCGTTATGAACTATTACAATTATAACGTATAACGTTATATAACATCACTATAGGACGTATAACGTTATACTGCATCACTATAGGACGTATAACGTTATATTGCATCACTATATAACGTATAACGATATACACTATTACGTTATAACGTATAACATTATGTTGCATCACTATAGGACGTATAACGATATATACTATTACGTTATAACTTATAACGTTATGAACTATTACGTTATAACGCATAACGTTATATTGCATCACTATATGACGTATAACGTTCTGTACTATTACGTAATAACGTATAACGTTATATTGCATCACCATGTGACGTATAACGTTTTGAACTATTACGTAATAACGTATAACGTTATATTGCATCACTATAGGACGTATAACGTTCTGTACTATTACGTAATAACGTATAACGTTATATTGCATCACCATGTGACGTATAACGTTTTGTACTATTACGTAATAACGTATAACGTTTTGTACTATTACGTAATAACGTATAACGTTATATTAAATCACTATAGGTCGTATAACGTTATATTGCATCACTATATGAAGTATAACGTTATGAGCTATTACGTTATAACGCGTAACGTTATATTGCATCACTATATGACGTATAACGTTATATTGCATCGCTATATGAAGTATACCGTTATGAACTATTACATTATAACGTATAACGTTATATTGCATCATCATAGGACGTATAGCGTCATATACTATTGCGTTATAATGTATAACGGTATATTGCATCACTATATGACGCATAACATCATACGCTATTAAGTTACAACGTATAACATTATGTTGCATCACTATAGGAGGTATAACGTTATATACTATTACGTTATAACGTATAACATTATGTTGCATCACTATATGACGTATAACGTTTTGTACTATTACGTAATAACGTATAACGTTATATTGCATCACTATATAACGTATAACGTTATACACTATTACGTAATAACGTATAACATTATGTTGCATCACTATTGGACGTATAACGTTATATACTGTTACGTTAGGATTTATAACATTATGAACTATTACGTTATAACGCATAACGTTATATTGCATCACTATATGACGTATAACGTTTTGTACTATTACATAATAACGTATAACGTTATATTGCATCACCATGTGAGGTATAACGTTTTGTACTATTACGTAATAGCGTATAACGTTATATTGCATCACTATAGGACGTATAACGTTTTGTACTATTACGTAGTAACGTCTAACGTTATATTGCATCACTATAGTACGTATAACTTTTTGTACTATTACGTAATAACGTATATCGCTATATTGCAATACTGTATGACGTATAACGTTATGAACTATTACGTTATAACGCGTAACGTTATATTGCATCAGAATATGACGTATAACGTTATATTGCATCACTATATGAAGTATACCGTTATGAACTATTACATTATAACGTATAACGTTATATTGCATCATCATAGGACGTATAGCGTCATATACTATTGCGCTATAATGTATAACGGTATATTGCATCACTATATGACGCATAATATTATACGCTATTACGTTATAACGTATAACATTATGTTGCATCACCATAGGACGTATAACGTTATATACTATTACGTTATGACGTATAACGTTATGAACTATTACGTTATAACGCATAACGTTATATTGCATCACTATATGTCGTATAACGTTTTGCACTATTACGTAATAACGTATTACGTTATATTGCATGACTATAGTACGTATAACGTTTTGTACTATTACGCAATAACGTATAACGTTATATTGCATCACTATATGACGTATAACGTTTTGTACTATTACGTAATAACGAATAACGTTATATTGCATCACCATGTGACGCATAACGTTTTGTACTATTACGTAATAACGTATAACGTTATATTGCATCACTATAGGACGTATAACGTTTTGTACTATTACGTAATAACGTATAACGTTATATTGCATCACTATTGGACGTATAACGTCTTGTACTATTACGTAATAACGTATAACGTTATATTGCATCACCATGTGACGTATAACGTTTTGTACTATTACGTAATAACATATAACGTTATATTGCATCACTATAGGACGTATAACGTTATATTGCATCACTATATATAGTATACCGTTATGAACTATTACATTATAACGTATAACGCTATATTGCATCATCATAGGACGTATAGCGTCATATACTATTGCGTTATAATGTATAACGGTATATTTTATCACTATATGACGCATAACATTATACGCTATTACGTAATAACGTATAACGTTATATTGCATCACTATTGTACGTATAACGTTTTGTACTATTACGTAATAGCGTATAACGTTATATTGCATCACTATATGACGTATAACGTTTTGTACTATTACATAATAACGTATAACGTTATATTGCATCACCATGTGACGTATAACGTTTTGTACTATTACGTAATAACGTATAACGTTATATTGCATCACTATAGGACGTATAACGTTTTGTACTATTACGTAATAGCGTATAACGTTATATTGCATCACTATATGACGTATAACGTTTTGTACTATTACGTAATAAAGTATAACGTTATATAGCATCATCATAGGACGTATAGCGTCATATACTATTGCGCTATAATGTATAACGGTATATTGCATCACTATATGACGCATAACATTATACGCTATTACGTTATAACGTATAACATTATGTTGCATCACTATAGGACGTATAACGTTATATACTATTACGTTATGACGTATAACGTTATGAACTATTACGTTATAACGCATAACGTTATATTGCATCACTATATGGCGTATAACGTTTTGCACTATTGCGTAATAACGTATTACGTTATATTTCATCACTATAGGACGTATAACGTTATATTGCATCACTATAGGACGTATAACGTTATATTGCATCACTATATGACGTATAACGTTATACACTATTACGTTATAACGTATAACATTATGTTGCATCACTATAGGACGTATAACGTTATATACTATTACGTTATGACTTATAACGTTATGAACTATTACGTCATAACGCATAACGTTATATTGCATCACTATATGACGTATAACGTCTTGTACTATTACGTAATAACGTATAACGTTATATTGCATCACCATGTGACGTAGAACGTTTTGTACTATTACGTAATAACGTATAACGTTATATTGCATCACTATAGGACATATAACGTTTTGTACTATTACGTAATTACGTATAACGTTATATTGCATCACTATAGGACGTATAACGTTCAGTAAGATTACGTAATATCGTATAGCGTTATATTGCATCACCATGTGACGTATAACGTTTTGTACTAATACGTAATAACGTATAACGTTATATTGCATCACTATAGTACGTATAACGTTTTGTACTATAACGTAATAACGTATAACGTTATATTGCATCACTATAGGACGTATAATGTTATATTGCATCACTATATGAAGTATAACGTTATGAACTATTACATTATAACGTATAACGTTATAATGCATCACGATGTGACGTATAACGTTTTGTACTATTACGTAATAACATATAACGTTATATTGCATCACTATATGAAGTATATCGTTATGAACTATTACATTATAACGTATAACGCTATATTGCATCACTATAGGACGTATAACGTTATATTGCATCACCATGTGACGTATAACGTTTTGTACTATTACGTAATAACGTATAAAGTTATATTGCATCACTATATGACGTATAACGCTATATTGCATCACTATAGGACGTATAGCGTCATATACTATTGCGTTACAATGTATAACGGTATATTGCATCACTATATGACGCATAACATTATACGCTATTACGTTATAACGTATAACATTATGTTGCATCACTATAGGACGTATAACGTTATATACTATTACGTTATGACGTATAACGTTATGAACTATTACGTTATAACGCATAACGTTATATTGCATCACTATATATCGTATAACGTTTTGCACTATTACGTAATAACGTATAACGTTATATTGCATCACTATAGGACGTATAATGTTATATTGCATCACCATATGAAGTATAACGTTATGAACTATTACATTATAACGTATAACGTTATATTGCATCATCATAGGACGTATAGCGTTATATACTATTACGTTATGACGTATAACGTTATGAACTATTACGTTATAACGCATAACGTTATATTACATCACTATATGTTTTATAACGTTTTGCACTATTACGTAATAACGTATAACGTTATATTGCATCACTATAGGACGTGCAACGTTATATTGCATCACTATGTGAAGTATAACGTTATGAACTATTACGTTATAGCGCGTAACTTTATATTGCATCACTATAAGAAGTATACCGTTATGAACTATTACATTCTAACGTATAACGTTATATTGCATCACTATAGGACGTATAACGTTATATACTACTACGTTATAACGTATAACGTTATATTGCATCACCATGCCACGTATAACTTTTTCAACTAATACGTAATAACGTATAACGTTATATTGAATCACTATATGAAGTATAACGTTATGAACTATTACGTTATAACGTATAACGTTACATTGCATCACCATGCGACGTATAACGTTTTGAACTAATACGTAATAACGTATAACGTTATATTGCATCACTATATGAAGTATTCCGTTATGAACTATTACAATTATAACGTATAACGTTATATAACATCACTATAGGACGTATAACGTTATACTGCATCACTATAGGACGTATAACGTTATATTGCATCACTATATAACGTATAACGATATACACTATTACGTTATAACGTATAACATTATGTTGCATCACTATAGGACGTATAACGTTATATACTATTACGTTATAACTTATAACGTTATGAACTATTACGTTATAACGCATAACGTTATATTGCGTCACTATATGACGTATAACGTTCTGTACTATTACGTAATAACGTATAACGTTATATTGCATCACCATGTGACGTATAACGTTTTGAACTATTACGTAATAACGTATAACGTTATATTGCATCACTATAGGACGTATAACGTTCTGTACTATTACGTATTAACGTATAACGTTATATTGCATCACCATGTGAGGTATAACGTTTTGTACTATTACGTAATAACGTATAACGTTATATTGTATCACTATAGGACGTATAACGTTTTGTACTATTACGTAATAACGTATAACGTTATATTGCATCACTATAGTACGTATAACGTTTTGTACTATTACGTAATAGCGTATAACGTTATATTGCATCACTATATGACGTATAACGTTTTGTACTATTACGTAATAACGTATATCGCTATATTGCATTACTGTATGACGTATAACGTTATGAACAATTACGTTATAACGCGTAACGTTATGTTGCATCAGAATATGACGTATAACGTTATATTGCATCACTATATGAAGTATACAGTTATGAACTATTACATTATAACGTATAACGTTATATTGTATCATCATAGGACGTATAGCGTCGTATACTATTGCGCTATAATGTATAACGGTATATTGCATCACTATATGACGCATAATATTATACTCTATTACGTTATAACGCATTACGTTATATTGCATCACTATAGGACGTATAACGTTTTGTACTATTACGTAATAGCGTATAACGATATATTGCATCACTATATGACGTATAACGTTTTGTACTATTACGTAATAACGTACAACGTTATATTGCATCACCATGTGACGTATAACGTTTTGTACTATTACGTAATAACGTATAACGTTATATTGCATCACTATATGACGTATAACGTTTTGTACTATTACATAATAACGTATAACGTTATATTGCATCACCATGTGACGTATAACGTTTTGTACTATTACGTAATAACGTATAACGTTATATTGCATGACTATAGGACGTATAACGTTTTGTACTATTACGTAATAGCGTATAACGTTATATTGCATCACTATATGACGTATAACGTTTTGTACTATTACGTAATAACGTATAACGTTATATTGCATCACCATGTGACGTATAACGTTTTGTACTATTACGTAATAACGTATAACGTTATATAGCATCATCATAGGACGTATAGCGTCATATACTATTGCGCTATAATGTATAACGGTATATTGCATCACTATATGACGCATAACATTATACGCTATTACGTTATAACGTATAACATTATGTTGCATCACTATAGGACGTATAACGTTATATACTATTACGTTATGACGTATAACGTTATGAACTATTACGTCATAACGCATAACGTTATATTGCATCACTATATGACGTATAACGTTTTGTACTATTACGTAATAACGTATAACGTTATATTGCATCACTATATGACGTATAACGTTTTGTACTATTACATAATAACGTATAACGTTATATTGCATCACCATGTGACGTATAACGTTTTGTACTATTACGTAATAACGTATAACGTTATATTGCATGACTATAGGACGTATAACGTTTTGTACTATTACGTAATAGCGTATAACGTTATATTGCATCACTATATGACGTATAACGTTTTGTACTATTACGTAATAACGTATAACGTTATATTGCATCACCATGCGACGTATAACGTTCTGTACTATTACGTAATAACGTATAACGTTATATTGCATCACCATGTGACGTATAACGTTTTGAACTATTACGTAATAACGTATAACGTTATATTGCATCACTATAGGACGTATAACGTTCTGTACTATTACGTAATAACGTATAACGTTATATTGCATCACCATGTGACGTATAACGTTTTGTACTATTACGTAATAACGTATAACGTTATATTGCATCACTATAGTACGTATAACGTTTTGTACTATTACGTAATAACGTATAACGTTATATTAAATCACTATAGGTCGTATAACGTTATATTGCATCACTATATGAAGTATAACGTTATGAGCTATTACGTTATAACGCGTAACGTTATATTGCATCACTATATGACGTATAACGTCATATTGCATCGCTATATGAAGTATACCGTTATGAACTATTACATTATAACGTATAACGTTATATTGCATCATCATAGGACGTATAGCGTCATATACTATTGCGTTATAATGTATAACGGTATATTGCATCACTATATGACGCATAACATCATACGCTATTAAGTTACAACGTATAACATTATGTTGCATCACTATAGGAGGTATAACGTTATATACTATTACGTTATAACGTATAACATTATGTTGCATCACTATATGACGTATAACGTTTTGTACTATTACGTAATAACGTATAACGTTATATTGCATCACTATATAACGTATAACGTTATACACTATTACGTAATAACGTATAACATTATGTTGCATCACTATTGGACGTATAACGTTATATACTATTACGTTAGGACTTATAACATTATGAACTATTACGTTATAACGCATAACGTTATATTGCATCACTATATGACGTATAACGTTTTGTACTATTACATAATAACGTATAACGTTATATTGCATCACCATGTGAGGTATAACGTTTTGTACTATTACGTAATAGCGTATAACGTTATATTGCATCACTATAGGACGTATAACGTTTTGTACTATTACGTAATAACGTATAACGTTATATTGCATCACTATAGTACGTATAACGTTTTGTACTATTACGTAATAACGTATATCGCTATATTGCATTACTGTATGACGTATAACGTTATGAACTATTACGTTATAACGCGTAACGTTATATTGCATCAGAATATGGCGTATAACGTTATATTGCATCACTATATGAAGTATACCGTTATGAACTATTACATTATAACGTATAACGTTATATTGCATCATCATAGGACGTATAGCGTCATATACTATTGCGTTATAATGTATAACGGTATATTGCATCATTATATGACGCATAACATTATACGCTATTAAGTTACAACGTATAACATTATGTTGCATCACTATAGGAGGTATAACGGTATATACTATTACGTTATAACGTATAACATTATGTTGCATCACTATAGGACGTATAACGTTATATTGCATCACTATATAACGTATAACGTTTTACACTATTACGTAATAACGTATAACATTATGTTGCATCACTATTGGACGTATAACGTTATATACTATTACGTTAGGACTTATAACATTATGAACTATTACGTTATAACGCATAACGTTATATTGCATCACTATATGACGTATAACGTTTTGTACTATTACATAATACCGTATAACGTTATATTGCATCACCATGTGAGGTATAACGTTTTGTACTATTACGTAATAGCGTATAACGTTATATTGCATCACTATAGGACGTATAACGTTTTGTACTATTACGTAGTAACGTATAACGTTATATTGCATCACTATAGTACGTATAACGTTTTGTACTATTACGTAATAACGTATATCGCTATATTGCAATACTGTATGACGTATAACGTTATGAACTATTACGTTATAACGCGTAACGTTATATTGCATCAGAATATGACGTATAACGTTATATTGCATCACTATATGAAGTATACCGTTATGAACTATTACATTATAACGTATAACGTTATATTGCATCATCATAGGACGTATAGCGTCATATACTATTGCGCTATAATGTATAACGGTATATTGCATCACTATATGACGCATAATATTATACGCTATTACGTTATAACGTATAACATTATGTTGCATCACCATAGGACGTATAACGTTATATACTATTACGTTATGACGTATAACGTTATGAACTATTACGTTATAACGCATAACGTTATATTGCATCACTATATGTCGTATAACGTTTTGCACTATTACGTAATAACGTATTACGTTATATTGCATCACCATGTGACGTATAACGTTTTGTACTATTACGTAATAACGTATAACGTTATATTGCATCTCTATAGGACGTATAACGTTTTGTACTATTACGTAATAACGTATAACGTTATATTGCATCACTATTGGACGTATAACGTTTTGTACTATTACGTAATAACGAATAACGTTATATTGCATCACCATGTGACGTATAACGTTTTGTACTATTACGTAATAACGTATAACGTTATATTGCATCACTATAGGACGTATAACGTTTTGTACTATTACGTAATAACGTATAACGTTATATTGCATCACTATTGGACGTATAACGTCTTGTACTATTACGTAATAACGTATAACGTTATATTGCATCACCATGTGACGTATAACGTTTTGTACTATTACGTAATAACATATAACGTTATATTGCATCACTATAGGACGTATAACGTTATATTGCATCACTATATATAGTATACCGTTATGAACTATTACATTATAACGTATAACGCTATATTGCATCATCATAGGACGTATAGCGTCATATACTATTGCGTTATAATGTATAACGGTATATTTTATCACTATATGACGCATAACATTATACGCTATTACGTAATAACGTATAACGTTATATTGCATCACTATTGTACGTATAACGTTTTGTACTATTACGTAATAGCGTATAACGTTATATTGCATCACTATATGACGTATAACGTTTTGTACTATTACATAATAACGTATAACGTTATATTGCATCACCATGTGACGTATAACGTTTTGTACTATTACGTAATAACGTATAACGTTATATTGCATCACTATAGGACGTATAACGTTTTGTACTATTACGTAATAGCGTATAACGTTATATTGCATCACTATATGACGTATAACGTTTTGTACTATTACGTAATAACGTATTACGTTATATTGCATCACCATGTGACGTATAACGTTTTGTACTATTACGTAATAGCGTATAACGTTATATTGCATCACTATATGACGTATAACGTTTTGTACTATTACGTAATAACGTATTACGTTATATTGCATCACCATGTGACGTATAACGTTTTGTACTATTACGTAATAGCGTATAACGTTATATTGCATCACTATATGACGTATAACGTTTTGTACTATTACGTAATAACGTATAACGTTATATTGCATCACCATGTGACGTATAACGTTTTGTACTATTACGTAATAACGTATAACGTTATATTGCATCACTATATGACGTATAACGTTTTGTACTATTACATAATAGCGTATAACGTTATATTGCATCACTATATGACGTATAACGTTTTGTACTATTACGTAATAACGTATAACGTTATATTGCATCACCATGTGACGTATAACGTTTTGTACTATTACGTAATAACGTATAACGTTATATTGCATCACCATGTGACGTATAACGTTTTGAACTATTACGTAATAACGTATAACGTTATATTGCATCACTATAGGACGTATAACGTTCTGTACTATTACGTAATAACGTATAACGTTATATTGCATCACCATGTGACGTATAACGTTTTGTACTATTACGTAATAACGTATAACGTTATATTGCATGACTATAGGACGTATAACGTTTTGTACTATTACGTAATAGCGTATAACGTTATATTGCATCACTATATGACGTATAACGTTTTGTACTATTACGTAATAACGTATAACGTTATATTGCATCACCATGCGACGTATAACGTTCTGTACTATTACGTAATAACGTATAACGTTATATTGCATCACCATGTGACGTATAACGTTTTGAACTATTACGTAATAACGTATAACGTTATATTGCATCACTATAGGACGTATAACGTTCTGTACTATTACGTAATAACGTATAACGTTATATTGCATCACCATGTGACGTATAACGTTTTGTACTATTACGTAATAACGTATAACGTTATATTGCATGACTATAGGACGTATAACGTTTTGTACTATTACGTAATAGCGTATAACGTTATATTGCATCACTATATGACGTATAACGTTTTGTACTATTACGTAATAACGTATAACGTTATATTGCATCACCATGCGACGTATAACGTTCTGTACTATTACGTAATAACGTATAACGTTATATTGCATCACCATGTGACGTATAACGTTTTGTACTATTACGTAATAACGTATAACGTTATATTGCATCACTATAGTACGTATAACGTTTTGTACTATTACGTAGTAACGTATAACGTTATATTAAATCACTATAGGTCGTATAACGTTATATTGCATCACTATATGAAGTATAACGTTATGAGCTATTACGTTATAACGCGTAACGTTATATTGCATCACTATATGACGTATAACGTCATATTGCATCGCTATATGAAGTATACCGTTATGAACTATTACATTATAACGTATAACGTTATATTGCATCATCATAGGACGTATAGCGTCATATACTATTGCGCTATAATGTATAACGGTATATTGCATCACTATATGACGCATAACATTATACGCTATTACGTTATAACGTATAACATTATGTTGCATCACTATAGGACGTATAACGTTATATACTATTACGTTATGACGTATAACGTTATGAACTATTACGTCATAACGCATAACGTTATATTGCATCACTATATGACGTATAACGTTTTGTACTATTACGTAATAACGTATAACGTTATATTGCATCACTATATGACGTATAACGTTTTGTACTATTACATAATAACGTATAACGTTATATTGCATCACCATGTGACGTATAACGTTTTGTACTATTACGTAATAACGTATAACGTTATATTGCATGACTATAGGACGTATAACGTTTTGTACTATTACGTAATAGCGTATAACGTTATATTGCATCACTATATGACGTATAACGTTTTGTACTATTACGTAATAACGTATAACGTTATATTGCATCACCATGCGACGTATAACGTTCTGTACTATTACGTAATAACGTATAACGTTATATTGCATCACCATGTGACGTATAACGTTTTGAACTATTACGTAATAACGTATAACGTTATATTGCATCACTATAGGACGTATAACGTTCTGTACTATTACGTAATAACGTATAACGTTATATTGCATCACCATGTGACGTATAACGTTTTGTACTATTACGTAATAACGTATAACGTTATATTGCATCACTATAGTACGTATAACGTTTTGTACTATTACGTAGTAACGTATAACGTTATATTAAATCACTATAGGTCGTATAACGTTATATTGCATCACTATATGAAGTATAACGTTATGAGCTATTACGTTATAACGCGTAACGTTATATTGCATCACTATATGACGTATAACGTCATATTGCATCGCTATATGAAGTATACCGTTATGAACTATTACATTATAACGTATAACGTTATATTGCATCATCATAGGACGTATAGCGTCATATACTATTGCGTTATAATGTATAACGGTATATTGCATCACTATATGACGCATAACATCATACGCTATTAAGTTACAACGTATAACATTATGTTGCATCACTATAGGAGATATAACGTTATATACTATTACGTTATAACGTATAACATTATGTTGCATCACTATATGACGTATAACGTTTTGTACTATTACGTAATAACGTATAACGTTATATTGCATCACTATATAACGTATAACGTTATACACTATTACGTAATAACGTATAACATTATGTTGCATCACTATTGGACGTATAACGTTATATACTATTACGTTAGGACTTATAACATTATGAACTATTACGTTATAACGCATAACGTTATATTGCATCACTATATGACGTATAACGTTTTGTACTATTACATAATAACGTATAACGTTATATTGCATCACCATGTGAGGTATAACGTTTTGTACTATTACGTAATAGCGTATAACGTTATATTGCATCACTATAGGACGTATAACGTTTTGTACTATTACGTAATAACGTATAACGTTATATTGCATCACTATAGTACGTATAACGTTTTGTACTATTACGTAATAACGTATATCGCTATATTGCATTACTGTATGACGTATAACGTTATGAACTATTACGTTATAACGCGTAACGTTATATTGCATCAGAATATGGCGTATAACGTTATATTGCATCACTATATGAAGTATACCGTTATGAACTATTACATTATAACGTATAACGTTATATTGCATCATCATAGGACGTATAGCGTCATATACTATTGCGTTATAATGTATAACGGTATATTGCATCATTATATGACGCATAACATTATACGCTATTAAGTTACAACGTATAACATTATGTTGCATCACTATAGGAGGTATAACGTTATATACTATTACGTTATAACGTATAACATTATGTTGCATCACTATAGGACGTATAACGTTATATTGCATCACTATATAACGTATAACGTTTTACACTATTACGTAATAACGTATAACATTATGTTGCATCACTATTGGACGTATAACGTTATATACTATTACGTTAGGACTTATAACATTATGAACTATTACGTTATAACGCATAACGTTATATTGCATCACTATATGACGTATAACGTTTTGTACTATTACATAATAACGTATAACGTTATATTGCATCACCATGTGAGGTATAACGTTTTGTACTATTACGTAATAGCGTATAACGTTATATTGCATCACTATAGGACGTATAACGTTTTGTACTATTACGTAGTAACGTATAACGTTATATTGCATCACTATAGTACGTATAACGTTTTGTACTATTACGTAATAACGTATATCGCTATATTGCAATACTGTATGACGTATAACGTTATGAACTATTACGTTATAACGCGTAACGTTATATTGCATCAGAATATGACGTATAACGTTATATTGCATCACTATATGAAGTATACCGTTATGAACTATTACATTATAACGTATAACGTTATATTGCATCATCATAGGACGTATAGCGTCATATACTATTGCGCTATAATGTATAACGGTATATTGCATCACTATATGACGCATAATATTATACGCTATTACGTTATAACGTATAACATTATGTTGCATCACCATAGGACGTATAACGTTATATACTATTACGTTATGACGTATAACGTTATGAACTATTACGTTATAACGCATAACGTTATATTGCATCACTATATGTCGTATAACGTTTTGCACTATTACGTAATAACGTATTACGTTATATTGCATCACCATGTGACGTATAACGTTTTGTACTATTACGTAATAACGTATAACGTTATATTGCATCACTATAGGACGTATAACGTTTTGTACTATTACGTAATAACGTATAACGTTATATTGCATCACTATTGGACGTATAACGTTTTGTACTATTACGTAATAACGAATAACGTTATATTGCATCACCATGTGACGTATAACGTTTTGTACTATTACGTAATAACGTATAACGTTATATTGCATCACTATAGGACGTATAACGTTTTGTACTATTACGTAATAACGTATAACGTTATATTGCATCACTATTGGACGTATAACGTCTTGTACTATTACGTAATAACGTATAACGTTATATTGCATCACCATGTGACGTATAACGTTTTGTACTATTACGTAATAACATATAACGTTATATTGCATCACTATAGGACGTATAACGTTATATTGCATCACTATATATAGTATACCGTTATGAACTATTACATTATAACGTATAACGCTATATTGCATCATCATAGGACGTATAGCGTCATATACTATTGCGTTATAATGTATAACGGTATATTTTATCACTATATGACGCATAACATTATACGCTATTACGTAATAACGTATAACGTTATATTGCATCACTATTGTACGTATAACGTTTTGTACTATTACGTAATAGCGTATAACGTTATATTGCATCACTATATGACGTGTAACGTTTTGTACTATTACATAATAACGTATAACGTTATATTGCATCACCATGTGACGTATAACGTTTTGTACTATTACGTAATAACGTATAACGTTATATTGCATCACTATAGGACGTATAACGTTTTGTACTATTACGTAATAGCGTATAACGTTATATTGCATCACTATATGACGTATAACGTTTTGTACTATTACGTAATAACGTATAACGTTATATTGCATCACCATGTGACGTATAACGTTTTGTACTATTACGTAATAACGTATAACGTTATATAGCATCATCATAGGACGTATAGCGTCATATACTATTGCGCTATAATGTATAACGGTATATTGCATCACTATATGACGCATAACATTATACGCTATTACGTTATAACGTATAACATTATGTTGCATCACTATAGGACGTATAACGTTATATACTATTACGTTATGACGTATAACGTTATGAACTATTACGTTATAACGCATAACGTTATATTGCATCACTATATGGCGTATAACGTTTTGTACTATTACGTAATAACGTATAACGTTATATTGCATCACTATAGGACGTATAACGTTTTGTACTATTACGTAATAACGTATAACGTTATATTGCATCACCATGTGACGTATAACGTTTTGTACTATTACGTAATAACGTATAACGTTATATTGCATCACTATAGGACATATAACGTTTTGTACTATTACGTAATAACGTATAACGTTATATTGCATCACTATAGGACGTATAACGTTCAGTAAGATTACGTAATATCGTATAGCGTTATATTGCATCACCATGTGACGTATAACGTTTTGTACTATTACGTAATAACGTATAACGTTATATTGCATCACTATAGTACGTATAACGTTTTGTACTATTACGTAATAACGTATAACGTTATATTGCATCACTATAGGACGTATAATGTTATATTGCATCACTATATGAAGTATAACGTTATGAACTATTACATTATAACGTATAACGTTATAATGCATCACGATGTGACGTATAACGTTTTGTACTATTACGTAATAACATATAACGTTATATTGCATCACTATAGGACGTATAACGTTATATTGCATCACTATATGAAGTATATCGTTATGAACTATTACATTATAACGTATAACGCTATATTGCATCACTATAGGACGTATAACGTTATATTGCATCACCATGTGACGTATAACGTTTTGTACTATTACGTAATAACGTATTAAGTTATATTGCATCACTATATGACGTATAACGCTATATTGCATCACTATAGGACGTATAGCGTCATATACTATTGCGTTATAATGTATAACGGTATATTGCATCACTATATGACGCATAACATTATACGCTACTACGTTATAACGTATAACATTATGTTGCATCACTATAGGACGTATAACGTTATATACTATTACGTTATGACGTATAACGTTATGAACTATTACGTTATAACGCATAACGTTATATTGCATCACTATATATCGTATAACGTTTTGCACTATTACGTAATAACGTATAACGTTATATTGCATCACTATAGGACGTATAACGTTATATTGCATCACCATATGAAGTATAACGTTATGAACTATTACATTATAACGTATAACGTTATATTGCATCATCATAGGACGTATAGCGTTATATACTATTACGTTATGACGTATAACGTTATGAACTATTACGTTATAACGCATAACATTATATTACATCACTATATGTTTTATAACGTTTTGCACTATTACGTAATAACGTATAACGTTATATTGCATCACTATAGGACGTGCAACGTTATATTGCATCACTATATGAAGTATAACGTTATGAACTATTACGTTATAGCGCGTAACTTTATATTGCATCACTATAAGAAGTATACCGTTATGAACTATTACATTCTAACGTATAACGTTATATTGCATCACTATAGGACGTATAACGTTATATACTACTACGTTATAACGTATAACGTTATATTGCATCACCATGCCACGTATAACATTTTCAACTAATACGTAATAACGTATAACGTTATATTGAATCACTATATGAAGTATAACGTTATGAACTATTACGTTATAACGTATAACGTTACATTGCATCACCATGCGACGTATAACGTTTTGAACTAATACGTAATAACGTATAACGTTATATTGCATCACTATATGAAGTATTCCGTTATGAACTATTACAATTATAACGTATAACGTTATATAACATCACTATAGGACGTATAACGTTATACTGCATCACTATAGGACGTATAACGTTATATTGCATCACTATATAACGTATAACGATATACACTATTACGTTATAACGTATAACATTATGTTGCATCACTATAGGACGTATAACGTTATATACTATTACGTTATAACTTATAACGTTATGAACTATTACGTTATAACGCATAACGTTATATTGCATCACTATATGACGTATAACGTTCTGTACTATTACGTAATAACGTATAACGTTATATTGCATCACCATGTGACGTATAACGTTTTGAACTATTACGTAATAACGTATAACGTTATATTGCATCACTATAGGACGTATAACGTTCTGTACTATTACGTATTAACGTATAACGTTATATTGCATCACCATGTGAGGTATAACGTTTTGTACTATTACGTAATAACGTATAACGTTATATTGTATCACTATAGGACGTATAACGTTTTGTACTATTACATAATAACGTATAACGTTATATTGCATCACTATAGTACGTATAACGTTTTGTACTATTACGTAATAGCGTATAACGTTATATTGCATCACTATATGACGTATAACGTTTTGTACTATTACGTAATAACGTATATCGCTATATTGCATTACTGTATGACGTATAACGTTATGAACTATTACGTTATAACGCGTAACGTTATGTTGCATCAGAATATGACGTATAACGTTATATTGCATCACTATATGAAGTATACAGTTATGAACTATTACATTATAACGTATAACGTTATATTGTATCATCATAGGACGTATAGCGTCGTATACTATTGCGCTATAATGTATAACGGTATATTGCATCACTATATGACGCATAATATTATACTCTATTACGTTATAACGCATTACGTTATATTGCATCACTATAGGACGTATAACGTTTTGTACTATTACGTAATAGCGTATAACGTTATATTGCATCACTATATGACGTATAACGTTTTGTACTATTACGTAATAACGTATAACGTTATATTGCATCACCATGTGACGTATAACGTTTTGTACTATTACGTAATAACGTATAACGTTATATTGCATGACTATAGGACGTATAACGTTTTGTACTATTACGTAATAACGTATAACGTTATATTGCATCACTATAGGACGTATAACGTTCTGTACTATTACGTAATAACGTATAACGTTATATTGCATCACCATGTGACGTATAACGTTTTGTACTATTACGTAATAACGTATAACGTTATATTGCATCACTATAGTACGTATAACGTTTTGTACTATTACGTAATAACGTATAACGTTATATTAAATCACTATAGGTCGTATAACGTTATATTGCATCACTATATGAAGTATAACGTTATGAGCTATTACGTTATAACGCGTAACGTTATATTGCATCACTATATGACGTATAACGTTTTGTACTATTACGTAATAACGTATAACGTTATATTGCATCACTATATGACGTATAACGTTTTGTACTATTACATAATAACGTATAACGTTATATTGCATCACCATGTGACGTATAACGTTTTGTACTATTACATAATAACGTATAACGTTATATTGCATCACCATGTGACGTATAACGTTTTGTACTATTACGTAATAACGTATAACGTTATATTGCATGACTATAGGACGTATAACGTTTTGTACTATTACGTAATAGCGTATAACGTTATATTGTATCAGTATATGACGTATAACGTTTTGTACTATTACGTAATAACGTATAACGTTATATTGCATCACCATGCGACGTATAACGTTCTGTACTATTACGTAATAACGTATAACGTTATATTGCATCACCATGTGACGTATAACGTTTTGAACTATTACGTAATAACGTATAACGTTATATTGCATCACCATGTGACGTATAACGTTTTGTACTATTACGTAATAACGTATAACGTTATATTGCATCACTATAGTACGTATAACGTTTTGTACTATTACGTAATAACGTATAACGTTATATTAAATCACTATAGGTCGTATAACGTTATATTGCATCACTATATGAAGTATAACGTTATGAGCTATTACGTTATAACGCGTAACGTTATATTGCATCACTATATGACGTATAACGTCATATTGCATCGCTATATGAAGTATACCGTTATGAACTATTACATTATAACGTATAACGTTATATTGCATCATCATAGGACGTATAGCGTCATATACTATTGCGTTATAATGTATAACGGTATATTGCATCACTATATGACGCATAACATCATACGCTATTAAGTTACAACGTATAACATTATGTTGCATCACTATTGGACGTATAACGTTATATACTATTACGTTAGGACTTATAACATTATGAACTATTACGTTATAACGCATAACGTTATATTGCATCACTATATGACGTATAACGTTTTGTACTATTACATAATAACGTATAACGTTATATTGCATCACCATGTGAGGTATAACGTTTTGTACTATTACGTAATAGCGTATAACGTTATATTGCATCACTATAGGACGTATAACGTTTTGTACTATTACGTAATAACGTATAACGTTATATTGCATCACTATAGTACGTATAACGTTTTGTACTATTACGTAATAACGTATATCGCTATATTGCATTACTGTATGACGTATAACGTTATGAACTATTACGTTATAACGCGTAACGTTATATTGCATCAGAATATGGCGTATAACGTTATATTGCATCACTATATGAAGTATACCGTTATGAACTATTACATTATAACGTATAACGTTATATTGCATCATCATAGGACGTATAGCGTCATATACTATTGCGTTATAATGTATAACGGTATATTGCACCATTATATGACGCATAACATTATACGCTATTAAGTTACAACGTATAACATTATGTTGCATCACTATAGGAGGTATAACGTTATATACTATTACGTTATAACGTATAACATTATGTTGCATCACTATAGGACGTATAACGTTATATTGCCTCACTATATAACGTATAACGTTTTACACTATTACGTAATAACGTATAACATTATGATGCATCACTATTGGACGTATAACGTTATATACTATTACGTTAGGACTTATAACATTATGAACTATTACGTTATAACGCATAACGTTATATTGCATCACTATATGACGTATAACGTTTTGTACTATTACATAATAACGTATAACGTTATATTGCATCACCATGTGAGGTATAACGTTTTGTACTATTACGTAATAGCGTATAACGTTATATTGCATCACTATAGGACGTATAACGTTTTGTACTATTACGTAGTAACGTATAACGTTATATTGCATCACTATAGTACGTATAACGTTTTGTACTATTACGTAATAACGTATATCGCTATATTGCAATACTGTATGACGTATAACGTTATGAACTATTACGTTATAACGCGTAACGTTATATTGCATCAGAATATGACGTATAACGTTATATTGCATCACTATATGAAGTATACCGTTATGAACTATTACATTATAACGTATAACGTTATATTGCATCATCATAGGACGTATAGCGTCATATACTATTGCGCTATAATGTATAACGGTATATTGCATCACTATATGACGCATAATATTATACGCTATTACGTTATAACGTATAACATTATGTTGCATCACCATAGGACGTATAACGTTATATACTATTACGTTATGACGTATAACGTTATGAACTATTACGTTATAACGCATAACGTTATATTGCATCACTATATGTCGTATAACGTTTTGCACTATTACGTAATAACGTATTACGTTATATTGCATCACCATGTGACGTATAACGTTTTGTACTATTACGTAATAACGTATAACGTTATATTGCATCACTATAGGACGTATAACGTTTTGTACTATTACGTAATAACGTATAACGTTATATTGCATCACTATTGGACGTATAACGTTTTGTACTATTACGTAATAACGAATAACGTTATATTGCATCACCATGTGACGTATAACGTTTTGTACTATTACGTAATAACGTATAACGTTATATTGCATCACTATAGGACGTATAACGTTTTGTACTATTACGTAATAACGTATAACGTTATATTGCATCACTATTGGACGTATAACGTCTTGTACTATTACGTAATAACGTATAACGTTATATTGCATCACCATGTGACGTATAACGTTTTGTACTATTACGTAATAACATATAACATTATATTGCATCACTATAGGACGTATAACGTTATATTGCATCACTATATATAGTATACCGTTATGAACTATTACATTATAACGTATAACGCTATATTGCATCATCATAGGACGTATAGCGTCATATACTATTGCGTTATAATGTATAACGGTATATTTTATCACTACATGACGCATAACATTATACGCTATTACGTAATAACGTATAACGTTATATTGCATCACTATTGTACGTATAACGTTTTGTACTATTACGTAATAGCGTATAACGTTATATTGCATCACTATATGACGTATAACGTTTTGTACTATTACATAATAACGTATAACGTTATATTGCATCACCATGTGACGTATAACGTTTTGTACTATTACGTAATAACGTATAACGTTATATTGCATCACTATAGGACGTATAACGTTTTGTACTATTACGTAATAGCGTATAACGTTATATTGCATCACTATATGACGTATAACGTTTTGTACTATTACGTAATAACGTATTACGTTATATTGCATCACCATGTGACGTATAACGTTTTGTACTATTACGTAATAGCGTATAACGTTATATTGCATCACTATATGACGTATAACGTTTTGTACTATTACGTAATAACGTATTACGTTATATTGCATCACCATGTGACGTATAACGTTTTGTACTATTACGTAATAGCGTATAACGTTATATTGCATCACTATATGACGTATAACGTTTTGTACTATTACGTAATAACGTATAACGTTATATTGCATCACCATGTGACGTATAACGTTTTGTACTATTACGTAATAACGTATAACGTTATATTGCATCACTATATGACGTATAACGTTTTGTACTATTACATAATAACGTATAACGTTATATTGCATCACCATGTGACGTATAACGTTTTGTACTATTACGTAATAACGTATAACGTTATATTGCATCACTATAGGACGTATAACGTTTTGTACTATTACGTAATAGCGTATAACGTTATATTGCATCACTATATGACGTATAACGTTTTGTACTATTACATAATAACGTATAACGTTATATTGCATCACCATGTGACGTATAACGTTTTGTACTATTACGTAATAACGTATAACGTTATATTGCATCACTATAGGACGTATAACGTTTTGTACTATTACGTAATAGCGTATAACGTTATATTGCATCACTATATGACGTATAACGTTTTGTACTATTACGTAATAACGTATTACGTTATATTGCATCACCATGTGACGTATAACGTTTTGTACTATTACGTAATAGCGTATAACGTTATATTGCATCACTATATGACGTATAACGTTTTGTACTATTACGTAATAACGTATTACGTTATATTGCATCACCATGTGACGTATAACGTTTTGTACTATTACGTAATAGCGTATAACGTTATATTGCATCACTATATGACGTATAACGTTTTGTACTATTACGTAATAACGTATAACGTTATATTGCATCACCATGTGACGTATAACGTTTTGTACTATTACGTAATAACGTATAACGTTATATTGCATCACTATATGACGTATAACGTTTTGTACTATTACATAATAACGTATAACGTTATATTGCATCACCATGTGACGTATAACGTTTTGTACTATTACGTAATAACGTATAACGTTATATTGCATGACTATAGGACGTATAACGTTTTGTACTATTACGTAATAGCGTATAACGTTATATTGCATCACTATATGACGTATAACGTTTTGTACTATTACGTAATAACGTATAACGTTATATTGCATCACCATGTGACGTATAACGTTTTGTACTATTACGTAATAACGTATAACGTTATATAGCATCATCATAGGACGTATAGCGTCATATACTATTGCGCTATAATGTATAACGGTATATTGCATCACTATATGACGCATAACATTATACGCTATTACGTTATAACGTATAACATTATGTTGCATCACTATAGGACGTATAACGTTATATACTATTACGTTATGACGTATAACGTTATGAACTATTACGTCATAACGCATAACGTTATATTGCATCACTATATGACGTATAACGTTTTGTACTATTACGTAATAACGTATAACGTTATATTGCATCACTATATGACGTATAACGTTTTGTACTATTACATAATAACGTATAACGTTATATTGCATCACCATGTGACGTATAACGTTTTGTACTATTACGTAATAACGTATAACGTTATATTGCATGACTATAGGACGTATAACGTTTTGTACTATTACGTAATAACGTATAACGTTATATTGCATGACTATAGGACGTATAACGTTTTGTACTATTACGTAATAGCGTATAACGTTATATTGCATCACCATGTGACGTATAACGTTTTGTACTATTACGTAATAGCGTATAACGTTATATTGCATCACCATATGACGTATAACGTTTTGTACTATTACGTAATAACGTATTACGTTATATTGCATCACCATGTGACGTATAACGTTTTGTACTATTACGTAATAGCGTATAACGTTATATTGCATCACCATGTGACGTATAACGTTTTGTACTATTACGTTATAACGCATAACGTTATATTGCATCACTATATGACGTATAACGTTTTGTACTATTACATAATAACGTATAACGTTATATTGCATCACCATGTGAGGTATAACGTTTTGTACTATTACGTAATAGCGTATAACGTTATATTGCATCACTATAGGACGTATAACGTTTTGTACTATTACGTAATAACGTATAACGTTATATTGCATCACTATAGTACGTATAACGTTTTGTACTATTACGTAATAACGTATATCGCTATATTGCATTACTGTATGACGTATAACGTTATGAACTATTACGTTATAACGCGTAACGTTATATTGCATCAGAATATGGCGTATAACGTTATATTGCATCACTATATGAAGTATACCGTTATGAACTATTACATTATAACGTATAACGTTATATTGCATCATCATAGGACGTATAGCGTCATATACTATTGCGTTATAATGTATAACGGTATATTGCATCATTATATGACGCATAACATTATACGCTATTAAGTTACAACGTATAACATTATGTTGCATCACTATAGGAGGTATAACGTTATATACTATTACGTTATAACGTATAACATTATGTTGCATCACTATAGGACGTATAACGTTATATTGCATCACTATATAACGTATAACGTTTTACACTATTACGTAATAACGTATAACATTATGTTGCATCACTATTGGACGTATAACGTTATATACTATTACGTTAGGACTTATAACATTATGAACTATTACGTTATAACGCATAACGTTATATTGCATCACTATATGACGTATAACGTTTTGTACTATTACATAATAACGTATAACGTTATATTGCATCACCATGTGAGGTATAACGTTTTGTACTATTACGTAATAGCGTATAACGTTATATTGCATCACTATAGGACGTATAACGTTTTGTACTATTACGTAGTAACGTATAACGTTATATTGCATCACTATAGTACGTATAACGTTTTGTACTATTACGTAATAACGTATATCGCTATATTGCAATACTGTATGACGTATAACGTTATGAACTATTACGTTATAACGCGTAACGTTATATTGCATCAGAATATGACGTATAACGTTATATTGCATCACTATATGAAGTATACCGTTATGAACTATTACATTATAACGTATAACGTTATATTGCATCATCATAGGACGTATAGCGTCATATACTATTGCGCTATAATGTATAACGGTATATTGCATCACTATATGACGCATAATATTATACGCTATTACGTTATAACGTATAACATTATGTTGCATCACCATAGGACGTATAACGTTATATACTATTACGTTATGACGTATAACGTTATGAACTATTACGTTATAACGCATAACGTTATATTGCATCACTATATGTCGTATAACGTTTTGCACTATTACGTAATAACGTATTACGTTATATTGCATCACCATGTGACGTATAACGTTTTGTACTATTACGTAATAACGTATAACGTTATATTGCATCACTATAGGACGTATAACGTTTTGTACTATTACGTAATAACGTATAACGTTATAGTGCATCACTATTGGACGTATAACGTTTTGTACTATTACGTAATAACGAATAACGTTATATTGCATCACCATGTGACGTATAACGTTTTGTACTATTACGTAATAACGTATAACGTTATATTGCATCACTATAGGACGTATAACGTTTTGTACTATTACGTAATAACGTACAACGTTATATTGCATCACTATTGGACGTATAACGTCTTGTACTATTACGTAATAACGTATAACGTTATATTGCATCTCCATGTGACGTATAACGTTTTGTACTATTACGTAATAACATATAACGTTATATTGCATCACTATAGGACGTATAACGTTATATTGCATCACTATATATAGTATACCGTTATGAACTATTACATTATAACGTATAACGCTATATTGCATCATCATAGGACGTATAGCGTCATATACTATTGCGTTATAATGTATAACGGTATATTTTATCACTATATGACGCATAACATTATACGCTATTACGTAATAACGTATAACGTTATATTGCATCAATATTGTACGTATAACGTTTTGTACTATTACGTAATAGCGTATAACGTTATATTGCATCACTATATGACGTATAACGTTTTGTACTATTACATAATAACGTATAACGTTATATTGCATCACCATGTGACGTATAACGTTTTGTACTATTACGTAATAGCGTATAACGTTATATTGCATCACTATATGACGTATAACGTTTTGTACTATTACGTAATAACGTATTACGTTATATTGCATCACCATGTGACGTATAACGTTTTGTACTATTACGTAATAGCGTATAACGTTATATTGCATCACTATATGACGTATAACGTTTTGTACTATTACGTAATAACGTATTACGTTATATTGCATCACCATGAGACGTATAACGTTTTGTACTATTACGTATTAGCGTATAACGTTATATTGCATCACTATATGACGTATAACGTTTTGTACTATTACGTAATAACGTATAACGTTATATTGCATCACCATGTGACGTATAACGTTTTGTACTATTACGTAATAACGTATAACGTTATATTGCATCACTATATGACGTATAACGTTTTGTACTATTACATAATAACGTATAACGATATATTGCATCACCATGTGACGTATAACGTTTTGTACTATTACGTAATAACGTATAACGTTATATTGCATGACTATAGGACGTATAACGTTTTGTACTATTACGTAATAGCGTATAACGTTATATTGCATCACTATATGACGTATAACGTTTTGTACTATTACGTAATAACGCATAACGTTATATTGCATCACCATGTGACGTATAACGTTTTGTACTATTACGTAATAACGTATAACGTTATATAGCATCATCATAGGACGTATAGCGTCATATACTATTGCGCTATAATGTATAACGGTATATTGCATCACTATATGACGCATAACATTATACGCTATTACGTTATAACGTATAACATTATGTTGCATCACTATAGGACGTATAACGTTATATACTATTACGTTATGACGTATAACGTTATGAACTATTACGTCATAACGCATAACGTTATATTGCATCACTATAGGACGTATAACGTTCTGTACTATTACGTAATAACGTATAACGTTATATTGCATCACCATGTGACGTATAACGTTTTGTACTATTACGTAATAACGTATAACGTTATATTGCATCACTATAGTACGTATAACGTTTTGTACTATTACGTAATAACGTATAACGTTATATTAAATCACTATAGGTCGTATAACGTTATATTGCATCACTATATGAAGTATAACGTTATGAGCTATTACGTTATAACGCGTAACGTTATATTGCATCACTATATGACGTATAACGTCATATTGCATCGCTATATGAAGTATACCGTTATGAGCTATTACATTACAACGTATAACGTTATATTGCATCATCATAGGATGTATAGCGTCATATACTATTGCGTTATAATGTATAACGGTATATTGCATCACTATATGACGCATAACATCATACGCTATTAAGTTACAACGTATAACATTATGTTCCATCACTATAGGAGGTATAACGTTATATACTATTACGTTATAACGTATAACATTATGTTGCATCACTATATGACGTATAACGTTTTGTACTATTACGTAATAACGTATAACGTTATATTGCATCACTATATAACGTATAACGTTATACACTATTACGTAATAACGTATAACATTATGTTGCATCACTATTGGACGTATAACGTTATATAGTATTACGTTAGGACTTATAACATTATGAACTATTACGTTATAACGCATAACGTTATATTGCATCACTATATGACGTATAACGTTTTGTACTATTACATAATAACGTATAACGTTATATTGCATCACTATAGTACGTATAACGTTTTGTACTATTACGTAATAACGTATATCGCTATATTGCATTACTGTATGACGTATAACGTTATGAACTATTACGTTATAACGCGTAACGTTATATTGCATCACTATAGGACGTATAACGTTTTGTACTATTACGTAATAACGTATAACGTTATATTGCATCACTATAGGACGTATAACGTTTTGTACTATTACGTAATAACGTATAACGTTATATTGCATCACTATAGTACGTATAACGTTTTGTACTATTACGTAATAACGTATATCGCTATATTGCATTACTGTATGACGTATAACGTTATGAACTATTACGTTATAACGCGTAACGTTATATTGCATCAGAATATGGCGTATAACGTTATATTGCATCACTATAGTACGTATAACGTTTTGTACTATTACGTAATAACGTATATCGCTATATTGCATTACTGTATGACGTATAACGTTATGAACTATTACGTTATAACGCGTAACGTTATATTGCATCAGAATATGGCGTATAACGTTATATTGCATCACTATATGAAGTATACCGTTATGAACTATTACATTATAACGTATAACGTTATATTGCATCATCATAGGACGTATAGCGTCATATACTATTGCGTTATAATGTATAACGGTATATTGCATCATTATATGACGCATAACATTATACGCTATTAAGTTACAACGTATAACATTATGTTGCATCACTATAGGAGGTATAACGTTATATACTATTACGTTATAACGTATAACATTATGTTGCATCACTATAGGACGTATAACGTTATATTGCATCACTATATAACGTATAACGTTTTACACTATTACGTAATAACGTATAACATTATGTTGCATCACTATTGGACGTATAACGTTATATACTATTACGTTAGGACTTATAACATTATGAACTATTATGTTACAACGCATAACGTTATATTGCATCACTATATGACGTATAACGTTTTGTACTATTACATAATAACGTATAACGTTATATTGCATCACCATGTGAGGTATAACGTTTTGTACTATTACGTAATAGCGTATAACGTTATATTGCATCACTATAGGACGTATAACGTTTTGAACTATTACGTAGTAACGTATAACGTTATATTGCATCACTATAGTACGTATAACGTTTTGTACTATTACGTAATAACGTATATCGCTATATTGCAATACTGTATGACGTATAACGTTATGAACTATTACGTTATAACGCGTAACGTTATATTGCATCAGAATATGACGTATAACGTTATATTGCATCACTATATGAAGTATACCGTTATGAACTATTACATTATAACGTATAACGTTATATTGCATCATCATAGGACGTATAGCGTCATATACTATTGCGCTATAATGTATAACGGTATATTGCATCACTATATGACGCATAATATTATACGCTATTACGTTATAACGTATAACATTATGTTGCATCACCATAGGACGTATAACGTTATATACTATTACGTTATGACGTATAACGTTATGAACTATTACGTTATAACGCATAACGTTATATTGCATCACTATATGTCGTATAACGTTTTGCACTATTACGTAATAACGTATTACGTTATATTGCATCACCATGTGACGTATAACGTTTTGTACTATTACGTAATAACGTATAACGTTATATTGCATCACTATAGGACGTATAACGTTTTGTACTATTACGTAATAACGTATAACGTTATATTTCATCACTATTGGACGTATAACGTTTTGTACTATTACGTAATAACGAATAACGTTATATTGCATCACCATGTGACGTATAACGTTTTGTACTATTACGTAATAACGTATAACGTTATATTGCATCACTATAGGACGTATAACGTTTTGTACTATTACGTAATAACGTATAACGTTATATTGCATCACTATAGGACGTATAACGTCTTGTACTATTACGTAATAACGTATAACGTTATATTGCATCACCATGTGACGTATAACGTTTTGTACTATTACGTAATAACATATAACGTTATATTGCATCACTATAGGACGTATAACGTTATATTGCATCACTATAGGACGTATAACGTTATATTGCATCACTATATATAGTATACCGTTATGAACTATTACATTATAACGTATAACGCTATATTGCATCATCATAGGACGTATAGCGTCATATACTATTGCGTTATAATGTATAACGGTATATTTTATCACTATATGACGCATAACATTATACGCTATTACGTAATAACGTATAACGTTATATTGCATCACTATTGTACGTATAACGTTTTGTACTATTACGTAATAGCGTATAACGTTATATTGCATCACTATATGACGTATAACGTTTTGTACTATTACATAATAACGTATAACGTTATATTGCATCA
Organism: Bombus terrestris; assembly: GCF_910591885.1. Classification (NCBI taxonomy): domain Eukaryota; kingdom Metazoa; phylum Arthropoda; class Insecta; order Hymenoptera; family Apidae; genus Bombus; species Bombus terrestris. Next base: position 4,777,924 of record NW_025963548.1, read on the forward strand.
CCATGTGACGTATAACGTTTTGTACTATTACGTAATAACGTATAACGTTATATTGCATCACCATGTGACGTATAACGTTTTGTACTATTACGTAATAACGTATAACGTTATATTGCATCACTATATGACGTATACCGTTTTGAACTATTACGTAATAACGTATAACGTTATATTGCATCACCATGTGACGTATAACGTTTTGTACTATTACGTAATAACGTATAACGTTATATAGCATCATCATAGGACGTATAGCGTCATATACTATTGCGCTATAATGTATAACGGTATATTGCATCACTATATGACGCATAACATTATACGCTATTACGTTATAACGTATAACATTATGTTGCATCACTATAGGACGTATAACGTTATATACTATTACGTTAAGACGTATAACGTTATGAACTATTACGTTATAACGCATAACGTTATATTGCATCACTATATGGCGTATAACGTTTTGCACTATTACGTAATAACGTATTACGTTATATTTCATCACTATAGGACGTATAACGTTATATTGCATCACTATAGGACGTATAACGTTATATTGCATCACTATATAACGTATAACGTTATACACTATTACGTTATAGCGTATAACATTATGTTGCATCACTATAGGACGTATAACGTTATATACTATTACGTTATGACTTATAACGTTATGAACTATTACGTCATAACGCATAACGTTATATTGCATCACTATATGACGTATAACGTTTTGTACTATTACGTAATAACGTATAACGTTATATTGCATCACCATGTGACGTATAACGTTTTGTACTATTACGTAATAACGTATAACGTTATATTGCATCACTATAGGACATATAACGTTTTGTACTATTACGTAATAACGTATAACGTTATATTGCATCACTATAGGACGTATAACGTTCAGTAAGATTACGTAATATCGTATAGCGTTATATTGCATCACCATGTGACGTATAACGTTTTGTACTATTACGTAATAACGTATAACGTTATATAGCATCATCATAGGACGTATAGCGTCATATACTATTGCGCTATAATGTATAACGGTATATTGCATCACTATATGACGCATAACATTATACGCTATTACGTTATAACGTATAACATTATGTTGCATCACTATAGGACGTATAACGTTATATACTATTACGTTAAGACGTATAACGTTATGAACTATTACGTTATAACGCATAACGTTATATTGCATCACTATATGGCGTATAACGTTTTGTACTATTACGTAATAACGTATAACGTTATATTGCATCACTATAGGACGTATAACGTTTTGTACTATTACGTAATAACGTATAACGTTATATTGCATCACCATGTGACGTATAACGTTTTGTACTATTACGTAATAACGTATAACGTTATATTGCATCACTATAGGACATATAACGTTTTGTACTATTACGTAATAACGTATAACGTTATATTGCATCACTATATGACGCATAACATTATACGCTATTACGTTATAACGTATAACATTATGTTGCATCACTATAGGACGTATAACGTTATATACTATTACGTTAAGACGTATAACGTTATGAACTATTACGTTATAACGCATAACGTTATATTGCATCACTATATGGCGTATAACGTTTTGTACTATTACGTAATAACGTATAACGTTATATTGCATCACTATAGGACGTATAACGTTTTGTACTATTACGTAATAACGTATAACGTTATATTGCATCACCATGTGACGTATAACGTTTTGTACTATTACGTAATAACGTATAACGTTATATTGCATCACTATAGGACATATAACGTTTTGTACTATTACGTAATAACGTATAACGTTATATTGCATCACTATAGGACGTATAACGTTCAGTAAGATTACGTAATATCGTATAGCGTTATATTGCATCACCATGTGACGTATAACGTTTTGTACTATTACGTAATAACGTATAACGTTATATTGCATCACTATAGTACGTATAACGTTTTGTACTATTACGTAATAACGTATAACGTTATACTGCATCACTATAGGACGTATAATGTTATATTGCATCACTATATGAAGTATAACGTTATGAACTATTACATTATAACGTATAACGTTATAATGCATCACGATGTGACGTATAACGTTTTGTACTATTACGTAATAACATATAACGTTATATTGCATCACTATAGGACGTATAACGTTATATTGCATCACTATATGAAGTATATCGTTATGAACTATTACATTATAACGTATAACGCTATATTGCATCACTATAGGACGTATAACGTTATATTGCATCACCATGTGACGTATAACGTTTTGTACTATTACGTAATAACGTATTAAGTTATATTGCATCACTATATGACGTATAACGCTATATTGCATCACTATAGGACGTATAGCGTCATATACTATTGCGTTATAATGTATAACGGTATATTGCATCACTATATGACGCATAACATTATACGCTACTACGTTATAACGTATAACATTATGTTGCATCACTATAGGACGTATAACGTTATATACTATTACGTTATGACGTATAACGTTATGAACTATTACGTTATAACGCATAACGTTATATTGCATCACTATATATCGTATAACGTTTTGCACTATTACGTAATAACGTATAACGTTATATTGCATCACTATAGGACGTATAACGTTATATTGCATCACCATATGAAGTATAACGTTATGAACTATTACATTATAACGTATAACGTTATATTGCATCATCATAGGACGTATAGCGTTATATACTATTACGTTATGACGTATAACGTTATGAACTATTACGTTATAACGCATAACATTATATTACATCACTATATGTTTTATAACGTTTTGCACTATTACGTAATAACGTATAACGTTATATTGCATCACTATAGGACGTGCAACGTTATATTGCATCACTATATGAAGTATAACGTTATGAACTATTACGTTATAGCGCGTAACTTTATATTGCATCACTATAAGAAGTATACCGTTATGAACTATTACATTCTAACGTATAACGTTATATTGCATCACTATAGGACGTATAACGTTATATACTACTACGTTATAACGTATAACGTTATATTGCATCACCATGCCACGTATAACATTTTCAACTAATACGTAATAACGTATAACGTTATATTGAATCACTATATGAAGTATAACGTTATGAACTATTACGTTATAACGTATAACGTTACATTGCATCACCATGCGACGTATAACGTTTTGAACTAATACGTAATAACGTATAACGTTATATTGCATCACTATATGAAGTATTCCGTTATGAACTATTACAATTATAACGTATAACGTTATATAACATCACTATAGGACGTATAACGTTATACTGCATCACTATAGGACGTATAACGTTATATTGCATCACTATATAACGTATAACGATATACACTATTACGTTATAACGTATAACATTATGTTGCATCACTATAGGACGTATAACGTTATATACTATTACGTTATAACTTATAACGTTATGAACTATTACGTTATAACGCATAACGTTATATTGCATCACTATATGACGTATAACGTTCTGTACTATTACGTAATAACGTATAACGTTATATTGCATCACCATGTGACGTATAACGTTTTGAACTATTACGTAATAACGTATAACGTTATATTGCATCACTATAGGACGTATAACGTTCTGTACTATTACGTATTAACGTATAACGTTATATTGCATCACCATGTGAGGTATAACGTTTTGTACTATTACGTAATAACCTATAACGTTATATTGTATCACTATAGGACGTATAACGTTTTGTACTATTACATAATAACGTATAACGTTATATTGCATCACTATAGTACGTATAACGTTTTGTACTATTACGTAATAGCGTATAACGTTATATTGCATCACTATATGACGTATAACGTTTTGTACTATTACGTAATAACGTATATCGCTATATTGCATTACTGTATGACGTATAACGTTATGAACTATTACGTTATAACGCGTAACGCTATGTTGCATCAGAATATGACGTATAACGTTATATTGCATCACTATATGAAGTATACAGTTATGAACTATTACATTATAACGTATAACGTTATATTGTATCATCATAGGACGTATAGCGTCGTATACTATTGCGCTATAATGTATAACGGTATATTGCATCACTATATGACGCATAATATTATACTCTATTACGTTATAACGCATTACGTTATATTGCATCACTATAGGACGTATAACGTTTTGTACTATTACGTAATAGCGTATAACGTTATATTGCATCACTATATGACGTATAACGTTTTGTACTATTACGTAATAACGTATAACGTTATATTGCATCACCATGTGACGTATAACGTTTTGTACTATTACGTAATAACGTATAACGTTATATTGCATGACTATAGGACGTATAACGTTTTGTACTATTACGTAATAACGTATAACGTTATATTGCATCACTATAGGACGTATAACGTTCTGTACTATTACGTAATAACGTATAACGTTATATTGCATCACCATGTGACGTATAACGTTTTGTACTATTACGTAATAACGTATAACGTTATATTGCATCACTATAGTACGTATAACGTTTTGTACTATTACGTAATAACGTATAACGTTATATTAAATCACTATAGGTCGTATAACGTTATATTGCATCACTATATGAAGTATAACGTTATGAGCTATTACGTTATAACGCGTAACGTTATATTGCATCACTATATGACGTATAACGTTTTGTACTATTACGTAATAACGTATAACGTTATATTGCATCACTATATGACGTATAACGTTTTGTACTATTACATAATAACGTATAACGTTATATTGCATCACCATGTGACGTATAACGTTTTGTACTATTACATAATAACGTATAACGTTATATTGCATCACCATGTGACGTATAACGTTTTGTACTATTACGTAATAACGTATAACGTTATATTGCATGACTATAGGACGTATAACGTTTTGTACTATTACGTAATAGCGTATAACGTTATATTGTATCAGTATATGACGTATAACGTTTTGTACTATTACGTAATAACGTATAACGTTATATTGCATCACCATGCGACGTATAACGTTCTGTACTATTACGTAATAACGTATAACGTTATATTGCATCACCATGTGACGTATAACGTTTTGAACTATTACGTAATAACGTATAACGTTATATTGCATCACTATAGGACGTATAACGTTCTGTACTATTACGTAATAACGTATAACGTTATATTGCATCACCATGTGACGTATAACGTTTTGTACTATTACGTAATAACGTATAACGTTATATTGCATCACTATAGTACGTATAACGTTTTGTACTATTACGTAATAACGTATAACGTTATATTAAATCACTATAGGTCGTATAACGTTATATTGCATCACTATATGAAGTATAACGTTATGAGCTATTACGTTATAACGCGTAACGTTATATTGCATCACTATATGACGTATAACGTCATATTGCATCGCTATATGAAGTATACCGTTATGAACTATTACATTATAACGTATAACGTTATATTGCATCATCATAGGACGTATAGCGTCATATACTATTGCGTTATAATGTATAACGGTATATTGCATCACTATATGACGCATAACATCATACGCTATTAAGTTACAACGTATAACATTATGTTGCATCACTATAGGAGGTATAACGTTATATACTATTACGTTATAACGTATAACATTATGTTGCATCACTATAGGACGTATAACGTTATATTGCCTCACTATATAACGTATAACGTTTTACACTATTACGTAATAACGTATAACATTATGATGCATCACTATTGGACGTATAACGTTATATACTATTACGTTAGGACTTATAACATTATGAACTATTACGTTATAACGCATAACGTTATATTGCATCACTATATGACGTATAACGTTTTGTACTATTACATAATAACGTATAACGTTATATTGCATCACCATGTGAGGTATAACGTTTTGTACTATTACGTAATAGCGTATAACGTTATATTGCATCACTATAGGACGTATAACGTTTTGTACTATTACGTAGTAACGTATAACGTTATATTGCATCACTATAGTACGTATAACGTTTTGTACTATTACGTAATAACGTATATCGCTATATTGCAATACTGTATGACGTATAACGTTATGAACTATTACGTTATAACGCGTAACGTTATATTGCATCAGAATATGACGTATAACGTTATATTGCATCACTATATGAAGTATACCGTTATGAACTATTACATTATAACGTATAACGTTATATTGCATCATCATAGGACGTATAGCGTCATATACTATTGCGCTATAATGTATAACGGTATATTGCATCACTATATGACGCATAATATTATACGCTATTACGTTATAACGTATAACATTATGTTGCATCACCATAGGACGTATAACGTTATATACTATTACGTTATGACGTATAACGTTATGAACTATTACGTTATAACGCATAACGTTATATTGCATCACTATATGTCGTATAACGTTTTGCACTATTACGTAATAACGTATTACGTTATATTGCATCACCATGTGACGTATAACGTTTTGTACTATTACGTAATAACGTATAACGTTATATTGCATCACTATAGGACGTATAACGTTTTGTACTATTACGTAATAACGTATAACGTTATATTGCATCACTATTGGACGTATAACGTTTTGTACTATTACGTAATAACGAATAACGTTATATTGCATCACCATGTGACGTATAACGTTTTGTACTATTACGTAATAACGTATAACGTTATATTGCATCACTATAGGACGTATAACGTTTTGTACTATTACGTAATAACGTATAACGTTATATTGCATCACTATTGGACGTATAACGTCTTGTACTATTACGTAATAACGTATAACGTTATATTGCATCACCATGTGACGTATAACGTTTTGTACTATTACGTAATAACATATAACATTATATTGCATCACTATAGGACGTATAACGTTATATTGCATCACTATATATAGTATACCGTTATGAACTATTACATTATAACGTATAACGCTATATTGCATCATCATAGGACGTATAGCGTCATATACTATTGCGTTATAATGTATAACGGTATATTTTATCACTATATGACGCATAACATTATACGCTATTACGTAATAACGTATAACGTTATATTGCATCACTATTGTACGTATAACGTTTTGTACTATTACGTAATAGCGTATAACGTTATATTGCATCACTATATGACGTATAACGTTTTGTACTATTACATAATAACGTATAACGTTATATTGCATCACCATGTGACGTATAACGTTTTGTACTATTACGTAATAACGTATAACGTTATATTGCATCACTATAGGACGTATAACGTTTTGTACTATTACGTAATAGCGTATAACGTTATATTGCATCACTATATGACGTATAACGTTTTGTACTATTACGTAATAACGTATTACGTTATATTGCATCACCATGTGACGTATAACGTTTTGTACTATTACGTAATAGCGTATAACGTTATATTGCATCACTATATGACGTATAACGTTTTGTACTATTACGTAATAACGTATTACGTTATATTGCATCACCATGTGACGTATAACGTTTTGTACTATTACGTAATAGCGTATAACGTTATATTGCATCACTATATGACGTATAACGTTTTGTACTATTACGTAATAACGTATAACGTTATATTGCATCACCATGTGACGTATAACGTTTTGTACTATTACGTAATAACGTATAACGTTATATTGCATCACTATATGACGTATAACGTTTTGTACTATTACATAATAACGTATAACGTTATATTGCATCACCATGTGACGTATAACGTTTTGTACTATTACGTAATAACGTATAACGTTATATTGCATCACTATAGGACGTATAACGTTTTGTACTATTACGTAATAGCGTATAACGTTATATTGCATCACTATATGACGTATAACGTTTTGTACTATTACGTAATAACGTATTACGTTATATTGCATCACCATGTGACGTATAACGTTTTGTACTATTACGTAATAACGTATAACGTTATATTGCATCACTATATGACGTATAACGTTTTGTACTATTACGTAATAACGTATTACGTTATATTGCATCACCATGTGACGTATAACGTTTTGTACTATTACGTAATAGCGTATAACGTTATATTGCATCACCATGTGACGTATAACGTTTTGTACTATTACGTAATAGCGTATAACGTTATATTGCATCACTATATGACGTATAACGTTTTGTACTATTACGTAATAACGTATTACGTTATATTGCATCACCATGTGACGTATAACGTTTTGTACTATTACGTAATAGCGTATAACGTTATATTGCATCACTATATGACGTATAACGTTTTGTACTATTACGTAATAACGTATAACGTTATATTGCATCACCATGTGACGTATAACGTTTTGTACTATTACGTAATAACGTATAACGTTATATTGCATCACTATATGACGTATAACGTTTTGTACTATTACATAATAACGTATAACGTTATATTGCATCACCATGTGACGTATAACGTTTTGTACTATTACGTAATAACGTATAACGTTATATTGCATGACTATAGGACGTATAACGTTTTGTACTATTACGTAATAGCGTATAACGTTATATTGCATCACTATATGACGTATAACGTTTTGTACTATTACGTAATAACGTATAACGTTATATTGCATCACCATGTGACGTATAACGTTTTGTACTATTACGTAATAACGTATAACGTTATATAGCATCATCATAGGACGTATAGCGTCATATACTATTGCGCTATAATGTATAACGGTATATTGCATCACTATATGACGCATAACATTATACGCTATTACGTTATAACGTATAACATTATGTTGCATCACTATAGGACGTATAACGTTATATACTATTACGTTATGACGTATAACGTTATGAACTATTACGTCATAACGCATAACGTTATATTGCATCACTATATGACGTATAACGTTTTGTACTATTACGTAATAACGTATAACGTTATATTGCATCACTATATGACGTATAACGTTTTGTACTATTACATAATAACGTATAACGTTATATTGCATCACCATGTGACGTATAACGTTTTGTACTATTACGTAATAACGTATAACGTTATATTGCATGACTATAGGACGTATAACGTTTTGTACTATTACGTAATAGCGTATAACGTTATATTGCATCACTATATGACGTATAACGTTTTGTACTATTACGTAATAACGTATTACGTTATATTGCATCACCATGTGACGTATAACGTTTTGTACTATTACGTAATAGCGTATAACGTTATATTGCATCACTATATGACGTATAACGTTTTGTACTATTACATAATAACGTATAACGTTATATTGCATCACCATGTGACGTATAACGTTTTGTACTATTACGTAATAACGTATAACGTTATATTGCATCACTATAGGACGTATAACGTTTTGTACTATTACGTAATAGCGTATAACGTTATATTGCATCACTATATGACGTATAACGTTTTGTACTATTACGTAATAACGTATTACGTTATATTGCATCACCATGTGACGTATAACGTTTTGTACTATTACGTAATAGCGTATAACGTTATATTGCATCACTATATGACGTATAACGTTTTGTACTATTACGTAATAACGTATTACGTTATATTGCATCACCATGTGACGTATAACGTTTTGTACTATTACGTAATAGCGTATAACGTTATATTGCATCACTATATGACGTATAACGTTTTGTACTATTACGTAATAACGTATAACGTTATATTGCATCACCATGTGACGTATAACGTTTTGTACTATTACGTAATAACGTATAACGTTATATTGCATCACTATATGACGTATAACGTTTTGTACTATTACATAATAACGTATAACGTTATATTGCATCACCATGTGACGTATAACGTTTTGTACTATTACGTAATAACGTATAACGTTATATTGCATCACTATAGGACGTATAACGTTTTGTACTATTACGTAATAGCGTATAACGTTATATTGCATCACTATATGACGTATAACGTTTTGTACTATTACATAATAACGTATAACGTTATATTGCATCACCATGTGACGTATAACGTTTTGTACTATTACGTAATAACGTATAACGTTATATTGCATCACTATAGGACGTATAACGTTTTGTACTATTACGTAATAGCGTATAACGTTATATTGCATCACTATATGACGTATAACGTTTTGTACTATTACGTAATAACGTATTACGTTATATTGCATCACCATGTGACGTATAACGTTTTGTACTATTACGTAATAGCGTATAACGTTATATTGCATCACTATATGACGTATAACGTTTTGTACTATTACGTAATAACGTATTACGTTATATTGCATCACCATGTGACGTATAACGTTTTGTACTATTACGTAATAGCGTATAACGTTATATTGCATCACTATATGACGTATAACGTTTTGTACTATTACGTAATAACGTATAACGTTATATTGCATCACCATGTGACGTATAACGTTTTGTACTATTACGTAATAACGTATAACGTTATATTGCATCACTATATGACGTATAACGTTTTGTACTATTACATAATAACGTATAACGTTATATTGCATCACCATGTGACGTATAACGTTTTGTACTATTACGTAATAACGTATAACGTTATATTGCATGACTATAGGACGTATAACGTTTTGTACTATTACGTAATAGCGTATAACGTTATATTGCATCACTATATGACGTATAACGTTTTGTACTATTACGTAATAACGTATAACGTTATATTGCATCACCATGTGACGTATAACGTTTTGTACTATTACGTAATAACGTATAACGTTATATAGCATCATCATAGGACGTATAGCGTCATATACTATTGCGCTATAATGTATAACGGTATATTGCATCACTATATGACGCATAACATTATACGCTATTACGTTATAACGTATAACATTATGTTGCATCACTATAGGACGTATAACGTTATATACTATTACGTTATGACGTATAACGTTATGAACTATTACGTCATAACGCATAACGTTATATTGCATCACTATATGACGTATAACGTTTTGTACTATTACGTAATAACGTATAACGTTATATTGCATCACTATATGACGTATAACGTTTTGTACTATTACATAATAACGTATAACGTTATATTGCATCACCATGTGACGTATAACGTTTTGTACTATTACGTAATAACGTATAACGTTATATTGCATGACTATAGGACGTATAACGTTTTGTACTATTACGTAATAGCGTATAACGTTATATTGCATCACTATATGACGTATAACGTTTTGTACTATTACGTAATAACGTATTACGTTATATTGCATCACCATGTGACGTATAACGTTTTGTACTATTACGTAATAGCGTATAACGTTATATTGCATCACTATATGACGTATAACGTTTTGTACTATTACGTAATAACGTATTACGTTATATTGCATCACCATGTGACGTATAACGTTTTGTACTATTACGTAATAGCGTATAACGTTATATTGCATCACTATATGACGTATAACGTTTTGTACTATTACGTTATAACGCATAACGTTATATTGCATCACTATATGACGTATAACGTTTTGTACTATTACATAATAACGTATAACGTTATATTGCATCACCATGTGAGGTATAACGTTTTGTACTATTACGTAATAGCGTATAACGTTATATTGCATCACTATAGGACGTATAACGTTTTGTACTATTACGTAATAACGTATAACGTTATATTGCATCACTATAGTACGTATAACGTTTTGTACTATTACGTAATAACGTATATCGCTATATTGCATTACTGTATGACGTATAACGTTATGAACTATTACGTTATAACGCGTAACGTTATATTGCATCAGAATATGGCGTATAACGTTATATTGCATCACTATATGAAGTATACCGTTATGAACTATTACATTATAACGTATAACGTTATATTGCATCATCATAGGACGTATAGCGTCATATACTATTGCGTTATAATGTATAACGGTATATTGCATCATTATATGACGCATAACATTATACGCTATTAAGTTACAACGTATAACATTATGTTGCATCACTATAGGAGGTATAACGTTATATACTATTACGTTATAACGTATAACATTATGTTGCATCACTATAGGACGTATAACGTTATATTGCATCACTATATAACGTATAACGTTTTACACTATTACGTAATAACGTATAACATTATGTTGCATCACTATTGGACGTATAACGTTATATACTATTACGTTAGGACTTATAACATTATGAACTATTACGTTATAACGCATAACGTTATATTGCATCACTATATGACGTATAACGTTTTGTACTATTACATAATAACGTATAACGTTATATTGCATCACCATGTGAGGTATAACGTTTTGTACTATTACGTAATAGCGTATAACGTTATATTGCATCACTATAGGACGTATAACGTTTTGTACTATTACGTAGTAACGTATAACGTTATATTGCATCACTATAGTACGTATAACGTTTTGTACTATTACGTAATAACGTATATCGCTATATTGCAATACTGTATGACGTATAACGTTATGAACTATTACGTTATAACGCGTAACGTTATATTGCATCAGAATATGACGTATAACGTTATATTGCATCACTATATGAAGTATACCGTTATGAACTATTACATTATAACGTATAACGTTATATTGCATCATCATAGGACGTATAGCGTCATATACTATTGCGTTATAATGTATAACGGTATATTGCATCATTATATGACGCATAACATTATACGCTATTAAGTTACAACGTATAACATTATGTTGCATCACTATAGGAGGTATAACGTTATATACTATTACGTTATAACGTATAACATTATGTTGCATCACTATAGGACGTATAACGTTATATTGCATCACTATATAACGTATAACGTTTTACACTATTACGTAATAACGTATAACATTATGTTGCATCACTATTGGACGTATAACGTTATATACTATTACGTTAGGACTTATAACATTATGAACTATTACGTTATAACGCATAACGTTATATTGCATCACTATATGACGTATAACGTTTTGTACTATTACATAATACCGTATAACGTTATATTGCATCACCATGTGAGGTATAACGTTTTGTACTATTACGTAATAGCGTATAACGTTATATTGCATCACTATAGGACGTATAACGTTTTGTACTATTACGTAGTAACGTATAACGTTATATTGCATCACTATAGTACGTATAACGTTTTGTACTATTACGTAATAACGTATATCGCTATATTGCAATACTGTATGACGTATAACGTTATGAACTATTACGTTATAACGCGTAACGTTATATTGCATCAGAATATGACGTATAACGTTATATTGCATCACTATATGAAGTATACCGTTATGAACTATTACATTATAACGTATAACGTTATATTGCATCATCATAGGACGTATAGCGTCATATACTATTGCGCTATAATGTATAACGGTATATTGCATCACTATATGACGCATAATATTATACGCTATTACGTTATAACGTATAACATTATGTTGCATCACCATAGGACGTATAACGTTATATACTATTACGTTATGACGTATAACGTTATGAACTATTACGTTATAACGCATAACGTTATATTGCATCACTATATGTCGTATAACGTTTTGCACTATTACGTAATAACGTATTACGTTATATTGCATCACCATGTGACGTATAACGTTTTGTACTATTACGTAATAACGTATAACGTTATATTGCATCACTATAGGACGTATAACGTTTTGTACTATTACGTAATAACGTATAACGTTATATTTCATCACTATTGGACGTATAACGTTTTGTACTATTACGTAATAACGAATAACGTTATATTGCATCACCATGTGACGTATAACGTTTTGTACTATTACGTAATAACGTATAACGTTATATTGCATCACTATAGGACGTATAACGTTTTGTACTATTACGTAATAACGTATAACGTTATATTGCATCACTATAGGACGTATAACGTCTTGTACTATTACGTAATAACGTATAACGTTATATTGCATCACCATGTGACGTATAACGTTTTGTACTATTACGTAATAACATATAACGTTATATTGCATCACTATAGGACGTATAACGTTATATTGCATCACTATAGGACGTATAACGTTATATTGCATCACTATATATAGTATACCGTTATGAACTATTACATTATAACGTATAACGCTATATTGCATCATCATAGGACGTATAGCGTCATATACTATTGCGTTATAATGTATAACGGTATATTTTATCACTATATGACGCATAACATTATACGCTATTACGTAATAACGTATAACGTTATATTGCATCACTATTGTACGTATAACGTTTTGTACTATTACGTAATAGCGTATAACGTTATATTGCATCACTATATGACGTATAACGTTTTGTACTATTACATAATAACGTATAACGTTATATTGCATCACCATGTGACGTATAACGTTTTGTACTATTACGTAATAACGTATAACGTTATATTGCATCACCATGTGACGTATAACGTTTTGTACTATTACGTAATAACGTATAACGTTATATTGCATCACTATAGGACGTATAACGTTTTGTACTATTACGTAATAACGTATAACGTTATATTGCATCACCATGTGACGTATAACGTTTTGTACTATTACGTAATAACGTATAACGTTATATAGCATCATCATAGGACGTATAGCGTCATATACTATTGCGCTATAATGTATAACGGTATATTGCATCACTATATGACGCATAACATTATACGCTATTACGTTATAACGTATAACATTATGTTGCATCACTATAGGACGTATAACGTTATATACTATTACGTTAAGACGTATAACGTTATGAACTATTACGTTATAACGCATAACGTTATATTGCATCACTATATGGCGTATAACGTTTTGCACTATTACGTAATAACGTATTACGTTATATTTCATCACTATAGGACGTATAACGTTATATTGCATCACTATAGGACGTATAACGTTATATTGCATCACTATATAACGTATAACGTTATACACTATTACGTTATAACGTATAACATTATGTTGCATCACCATAGGACGTATAACGTTATATACTATTACGTTATGACGTATAACGTTATGAACTATTACGTTATAACGCATAACGTTATATTGCATCACTATATGTCGTATAACGTTTTGCACTATTACGTAATAACGTATTACGTTATATTGCATCACCATGTGACGTATAACGTTTTGTACTATTACGTAATAACGTATAACGTTATATTGCATCACTATAGGACGTATAACGTTTTGTACTATTACGTAATAACGTATAACGTTATATTTCATCACTATTGGACGTATAACGTTTTGTACTATTACGTAATAACGAATAACGTTATATTGCATCACCATGTGACGTATAACGTTTTGTACTATTACGTAATAACGTATAACGTTATATTGCATCACTATAGGACGTATAACGTTTTGTACTATTACGTAATAACGTATAACGTTATATTGCATCACTATAGGACGTATAACGTCTTGTACTATTACGTAATAACGTATAACGTTATATTGCATCACCATGTGACGTATAACGTTTTGTACTATTACGTAATAACATATAACGTTATATTGCATCACTATAGGACGTATAACGTTATATTGCATCACTATAGGACGTATAACGTTATATTGCATCACTATATATAGTATACCGTTATGAACTATTACATTATAACGTATAACGCTATATTGCATCATCATAGGACGTATAGCGTCATATACTATTGCGTTATAATGTATAACGGTATATTTTATCACTATATGACGCATAACATTATACGCTATTACGTAATAACGTATAACGTTATATTGCATCACTATTGTACGTATAACGTTTTGTACTATTACGTAATAGCGTATAACGTTATATTGCATCACTATATGACGTATAACGTTTTGTACTATTACATAATAACGTATAACGTTATATTGCATCACCATGTGACGTATAACGTTTTGTACTATTACGTAATAACGTATAACGTTATATTGCATCACCATGTGACGTATAACGTTTTGTACTATTACGTAATAACGTATAACGTTATATTGCATCACTATAGGACGTATAACGTTTTGTACTATTACGTAATAACGTATAACGTTATATTGCATCACCATGTGACGTATAACGTTTTGTACTATTACGTAATAACGTATAACGTTATATAGCATCATCATAGGACGTATAGCGTCATATACTATTGCGCTATAATGTATAACGGTATATTGCATCACTATATGACGCATAACATTATACGCTATTACGTTATAACGTATAACATTATGTTGCATCACTATAGGACGTATAACGTTATATACTATTACGTTAAGACGTATAACGTTATGAACTATTACGTTATAACGCATAACGTTATATTGCATCACTATATGGCGTATAACGTTTTGCACTATTACGTAATAACGTATTACGTTATATTTCATCACTATAGGACGTATAACGTTATATTGCATCACTATAGGACGTATAACGTTATATTGCATCACTATATAACGTATAACGTTATACACTATTACGTTATAACGTATAACATTATGTTGCATCACTATAGGACGTATAACGTTATATACTATTACGTTATGACTTATAACGTTATGAACTATTACGTCATAACGCATAACGTTATATTGCATCACTATATGACGTATAACGTTTTGTACTATTACGTAATAACGCATAACGTTATATTGCATCACCATGTGACGTATAACGTTTTGTACTATTACGTAATAACGTATAACGTTATATTGCATCACTATAGGACATATAACGTTTTGTACTATTACGTAATAACGTATAACGTTATATTGCATCACTATAGGACGTATAACGTTCAGTAAGATTACGTAATATCGTATAGCGTTATATTGCATCACCATGTGACGTATAACGTTTTGTACTATTACGTAATAACGTATAACGTTATATTGCATCACTATAGTACGTATAACGTTTTGTACTATTACGTAATAACGTATAACGTTATATTGCATCACTATAGGACGTATAATGTTATATTGCATCACTATATGAAGTATAACGTTATGAACTATTACATTATAACGTATAACGTTATAATGCATCACGATGTGACGTATAACGTTTTGTACTATTACGTAATAACATATAACGTTATATTGCATCACTATAGGACGTATAACGTTATATTGCATCACTATATGAAGTATATCGTTATGAACTATTACATTATAACGTATAACGCTATATTGCATCACTATAGGACGTATAACGTTATATTGCATCACCATGTGACGTATAACGTTTTGTACTATTACGTAATAACGTATAACGTTATATTGCATCACTATAGGACGTATAACGTTCAGTAAGATTACGTAATATCGTATAGCGTTATATTGCATCACCATGTGACGTATAACGTTTTGTACTATTACGTAATAACGTATAACGTTATATTGCATCACTATAGGACATATAACGTTTTGTACTATTACGTAATAACGTATAACGTTATATTGCATCACTATAGGACGTATAACGTTCAGTAAGATTACGTAATATCGTATAGCGTTATATTGCATCACCATGTGACGTATAACGTTTTGTACTATTACGTAATAACGTATAACGTTATATTGCATCACTATAGTACGTATAACGTTTTGTACTATTACGTAATAACGTATAACGTTATATTGCATCACTATAGGACGTATAATGTTATATTGCATCACTATATGAAGTATAACGTTATGAACTATTACGTTATAACGTATAACGTTACATTGCATCACCATGCGACGTATAACGTTTTGAACTAATACGTAATAACGTATAACGTTATATTGCATCACTATATGAAGTATTCCGTTATGAACTATTACAATTATAACGTATAACGTTATATAACATCACTATAGGACGTATAACGTTATACTGCATCACTATAGGACGTATAACGTTATATTGCATCACTATATAACGTATAACGATATACACTATTACGTTATAACGTATAACATTATGTTGCATCTCTATAGGACGTATAACGTTATATACTATTACGTTATAACTTATAACGTTATGAACTATTACGTTATAACGCATAACGTTATATTGCATCACTATATGACGTATAACGTTCTGTAGTATTACGTAATAACGTATAACGTTATATTGCATCACCATGTGACGTATAACGTTTTGAACTATTTCGTAATAACGTATAACGTTATATTGCATCACTATAGGACGTATAACGTTCTGTACTATTACGTATTAACGTATAACGTTATATTGCATCACCATGTGAGGTATAGCGTTTTGAACTATTACGTAATAACGTATAACGTTATATTGCATCACTATAGTACGTATAACGTTTTGTACTATTACGTAATAGCGTATAACGTTATATTGCATCACTATATGACGTATAACGTTTTGTACTATTACGTAATAACGTATATCGCTATATTGCATTACTGTATGACGTATAACGTTATGAACTATTACGTTATAACGCGTAACGTTATGTTGCGTAAGAATATGACGTATAACGTTATATTGCATCACTATATGAAGTATACAGTTATGAACTATTACATTATAACGTATAACGTTATATTGTATCATCATAGGACGTATAGCGTCGTATACTATTGCGCTATAATGTATAACGGTATATTGCATCACTATATGACGCATAATATTATACTCTATTACGCTATAACGCATTACGTTATATTGCATCACTATAGGACGTATAACGTTTTGTACTATTACGTAATAGCGTATAACGTTATATTGCATCACTATATGACGTATAACGTTTTGTACTATTACGTAATAACGTATAACGTTATATTGCATCACCATGTGACGTATAACGTTTTGTACTATTACGTAATAACGTATAACGTTATATTGCATCACTATATG
The DNA here is from genome assembly GCF_910591885.1 of Bombus terrestris. NCBI lineage: Eukaryota > Metazoa > Arthropoda > Insecta > Hymenoptera > Apidae > Bombus > Bombus terrestris. Next base: position 4,797,193 of record NW_025963548.1, read on the forward strand.
ACGTATAACGTTTTGTACTATTACATAATAACGTATAACGTTATATTGCATCACCCTGTGACGTATAACGTTTTGTACTATTACGTAATAACGTATAACGTTATATTGCATGACTATATGACGTATAACGTTTTGTACTATTACGTAATAGCGTATAACGTTATATTGCATCACTATATGACGTATAACGTTTTGTACTATTACGTAATAACGTATAACGTTATATTGCATCACCATGTGACGTATAACGTTTTGTACTATTACGTAATAACGTATAACGTTATATAGCATCATCATAGGACGTATAGCGTCATATACTATTGCGCTATAATGTATAACGGTATATTGCATCACTATATGACGCATAACATTATACGCTATTACGTTATAACGTATAACATTATGTTGCATCACTATAGGACGTATAACGTTATATACTATTACGTTATGACGTATAACGTTATGAACTATTACGTCATAACGCATAACGTTTTATTGCATCACTATATGACGTATAACGTTTTGTACTATTACGTAATATCGTATAACGTTATATTGCATCACCATGTGACGTATAACGTTTTGTACTATTACGTAATAACGTATAACGTTATATTGCATCACTATATGACGTATAACGTTTTGTACTATTACGTAATAACGTATAACGTTATATTGCATCACTATAGGACGTATAACGTTTTGTACTATTACGTAATATCGTATAGCGTTATATTGCATCACCATGTGACGTATAACGTTTTGTACTATTACGTAATAACGTATAACGTTATATTGCATCACTATAGTACGTATAACGTTTTGTACTACTACGTAATAACGTATAACGTTATATTGCATCACTATAGGACGTATAATGTTATATTGCATCACTATATGAAGTATAACGTTATGAACTATTACATTATAACGTATAACGTTATAATGCATCACGATGTGACGTATAACGTTATATTGCATCACCATGTGACGTATAACGTTTTGTACTATTACGTAATAACGTATAAAGTTATATTGCACCACTATATGACGTATAACGCTATATTGCACCACTATAGGACGTATAGCGTCATATACTATTGCGTTATAATGTATAACGATATATTGCATCACTATATGACGCATAACATTATACGCTATTACGTTATAACGTATAACATTATGTTGCATCACTATAGGACGTATAACGTTATATTGCATCACCATATGAAGTATAACGTTATGAACTATTACATTATAACGTATAACGTTATATTGCATCACTATAGGACGTGCAACGTTCTATTGCATCACTATATGAAGTATAACGTTATGAACTATTAGGTTATAGCGCGTAACTTTATATTGCATCACTATAAGAAGTATACCGTTATGAACTATTACATTCTAACGTATAACGTTATATTGCATCACTATAGGACGTATAACGTTATATACTACTACGTTATAACGTATAACGTTATATTGCATCACCATGCCACGTATAACTTTTTCAACTAATACGTAATAACGTATAACGTTATATTGAATCACTATATGAAGTATAACGTTATGAACTATTACGTTATAACGTATAACGTTACATTGCATCACCATGCGACGTATAACGTTTTGAACTAATACGTAATAACGTATAACGTTATATTGCATCACTATATGAAGTATTCCGTTATGAACTATTACAATTATAACGTATAACGTTATATAACATCACTATAGGACGTATAACGTTATACTGCATCACTATAGGACGTATAACGTTATATTGCATCACTATATAACGTATAACGATATACACTATTACGTTATAACGTATAACATTATGTTGCATCACTATAGGACGTATAACGATATATAATATTACGTTATAACTTATAACGTTATGAACTATTACGTTATAACGCATAACGTTATATTGCATCACTATATGACGTATAACGTTCTGTACTATTACGTAATAACGTATAACGTTATATTGCATCACCATGTGACGTATAACGTTTTGAACTATTACGTAATAACGTATAACGTTATATTGCATCACCATGTGACGTATAACGTTTTGTACTATTACGTAATAACGTATAACGTTATATTGCATCACTATAGTACGTATAACGTTTTGTACTATTACGTAATAACGTATAACGTTATATTAAATCACTATAGGTCGTATAACGTTATATTGCATCACTATATGAAGTATAACGTTATGAGCTATTACGTTATAACGCGTAACGTTATATTGCATCACTATATGACGTATAACGTTATATTGCATCGCTATATGAAGTATACCGTTATGAAATTTACATTATAACGTATAACGTTATATTGCATCATCATAGGACGTATAGCGTCATATACTATTGCGTTATAATGTATAACGGTATATTGCATCACTATATGACGCATAACATCATACGCTATTAAGTTACAACGTATAACATTATGTTGCATCACTATAGGAGGTATAACGTTATATACTATTACGTTATAACGTATAACATTATGTTGCATCACTATATGACGTATAACGTTTTGTACTATTACGTAATAACGTATAACGTTATATTGCATCACTATATAACGTATAACGTTATACACTATTACGTAATAACGTATAACATTATGTTGCATCACTATTGGACGTATAACGTTATATACTATTACGTTAGGACTTATAACATTATGAACTATTACGTTATAACGCATAACGTTATATTGCATCACTATATGACGTATAACGTTTTGTACTATTACATAATAACGTATAACGTTATATTGCATCACCATGTGAGGTATAACGTTTTGTACTATTACGTAATAGCGTATAACGTTATATTGCATCACTATAGGACGTATAACGTTTTGTACTATTACGTAATAACGTATAACGTTATATTGCATCACTATAGTACGTATAACGTTTTGTACTATTACGTAATAACGTATATCGCTATATTGCATTACTGTATGACGTATAACGTTATGAACTATTACGTTATAACGCGTAACGTTATATTGCATCAGAATATGGCGTATAACGTTATATTGCATCACTATATGAAGTATACCGTTATGAACTATTACATAATAACGTATAACGTTATATTGCATCATCATAGGACGTATAGCGTCATATACTATTGCGTTATAACGTATAACGGTATATTGCATCATTATATGACGCATAACATTATACGCTATTAAGTTACAACGTATAACATTATGTTGCATCACTATAGGAGGTATAACGTTATATACTATTACGTTATAACGTATAACATTATGTTGCATCACTATAGGACGTATAACGTTATATTGCATCACTATATAACGTATAACGTTTTACACTATTACGTAACAACGTATAACATTATGTTGCATCACTATTGGACGTATAACGTTATATACTATTACGTTAGGACTTATAACATTATGAACTATTACGTTATAACGCATAACGTTATATTGCATCACTATATGACGTATAACGTTTTGTACTATTACATAATAACGTATAACGTTATATTGCATCACCATGTGAGGTATAACGTTTTGTACTATTACGTAATAGCGTATAACGTTATATTGCATCACTATAGGACGTATAACGTTTTGTACTATTACGTAGTAACGTATAACGTTCTATTGCATCACTATAGTACGTATAACGTTTTGTACTATTACGTAATAACGTATATCGCTATATTGCAATACTGTATGACGTATAACGTTATGAACTATTACGTTATAACGCGTAACGTTATATTGCATCAGAATATGACGTATAACGTTATTTTGCATCACTATATGAAGTATACCGTTATGAACTATTACATTATAACGTATAACGTTATATTGCATCATCATAGGACGTATAGCGTCATATACTATTGCGCTATAATGTATAACGGTATATTGCATCACTATATGACGCATAATATTATACGCTATTACGTTATAACGTATAACATTATGTTGCATCACCATAGGACGTATAACGTTATATACTATTACGTTATGACGTATAACGTTATGAACTATTACGTTATAACGCATAACGTTATATTGCATCACTATATGTCGTATAACGTTTTGCACTATTACGTAATAACGTATTACGTTATATTGCATCACTATAGTACGTATAACGTTTTGTACTATTACGCAATAACGTATAACGTTATATTGCATCACTATATGACGTATAACGTTTTGTACTATTACGCAATAACGAATAACGTTATATTGCATCACCATGTGACGTATAACGTTTTGTACTATTACGTAATAACGTATAACGTTATATTGCATCACTATAGGACGTATAACGTTTTGTACTATTACGTAATAACGTATAACGTTATATTGCATCACTATTGGACGTATAACGTCTTGTACTATTACGTAATAACGTATAACGTTATATTGCATCACCATGTGACGTATAACGTTTTGTACTATTACGTAATAACATATAACGTTATATTGCATCACTATAGGACGTATAACGTTATATATTATTACGTTATGACGTATAACGTTATATTGCATCACTATAGTACGTATTACGTTTTGTACTATTACGTAATAACGTATATCGCTATATTGCATTACTATATGACGTATAACGAGATGAACTATTACGTTATAACGCGTAACGTTATATTGCATCACTATATGACGTATAACGTTATATTGCATCGCTATATGAAGTATACCGTTATGAACTATTACTTTATAACGTATAACGTTATATTGCATCATCATAGGACGTATAGCGTCATATACTTTTGCGTTATAATGTATAACGGTATACTGCATCACTCTATGACGCATAACATTATACGGTATTACGTTATAACGTATAACATTATGTTGCATCACTATAGGAGGTATAACGTTATATACTATTACGTTATAACGTATAACATTATGTTGCATCACTATAGGACGTATAGAGTTATATACTATTACGTTATGACTTATAACGTTATGAAATATTACGTTATACCGCATAACGTTATATTGCATCATTATATGACGTATAACGTTTTGTACTATTACATAATAACGTATAACGTTATATTGCATCACCATGTGACGTATAACGTTTTGTACTATTACGTAATAACGTATAACGTTATATTGCATCACTATAGGACATATAACGTTTTGTACTATTACGTAATAACGTATAACGTTATATTGCATCACTATAGGACGTATAACGTTTTGTACTATTACGTAATATCGTATAGCGTTATATTGCATCACCATGTGACGTATAACGTTTTGTACTATTACGTAATAACGTATAACGTTATATTGCATCACTATAGTACCTATAACGTTTTGTACTATTACGTAATAACTTATAACGTTATATTGCATCACTATAGGACGTATAATGTTATATTGCATCACTATATGAAGTATAACGTTATGAACTATTACATTATAACGTATAACGTTATAATGCATCACGATGTGACGTATAACGTTTTGTACTATTACGTAATAACATATAACGTTATATTGCATCACTATAGGACGTATAACGCTATATTGCATCACTATAGGACGTATAACGTTATATTGCATCACCATGTGACGTATAACGTTTTGTACTATTACGTAATAACATATAACGTTATATTGCATCACTATAGGACGTATAACGTTATATTGCATCACTATATATAGTATACCGTTATGAACTATTACATTATAACGTATAACGCTATATTGCATCATCCTAGGACGTATAGCGTCATATACTATTGCGTTATAATGTATAACGGTATACTTTATCACTATATGACGCATAACATTATACGCTATTACGTAATAACATATAACGTTATATTGCATCACTATTGTAAGTATAACGTTTTGTACTATTACGTAATAACGTATAACATTATGTTGCATCACTATAGGACGTACAACGTTATATATTATTACGTTATGACGTATAACGTTATGAACTATTACGTTATAACGCATAACGTTATATTGCATCACTATATATCGTATAACGTTTTGCACTATTACGTAATCACGTATAACGTTATATTGCATCACCATGTGACGTATAACGTTTTGTACTATTACGTAATAACGTATATCGCTATATTGCATCACTATAGGACGTATAACGTTTTGTATAATTACGTAATCACGTATAACGTTATATTGCATCACTATAGTACGTATTACGTTTTGTACTATTACGTAATAACGTATATCGCTATATTGCATTACTATATGACGTATAACGAGATGAACTATTACGTTATAACGCGTAACGTTATATTGCATCACTATATGACGTATAACGTTATATTGCATCGCTATATGAAGTATACCGTTATGAACTATTACTTTATAACGTATAACGTTATATTGCATCATCATAGGACGTATAGCGTCATATACTTTTGCGTTATAATGTATAACGGTATACTGCATCACTATATGACGCATAACATTATACGGTATTACGTTATAACGTATAACATTATGTTGCATCACTATAGGAGGTATAACGTTATATACTATTACGTTATAACGTATAACATTATGTTGCATCACTATAGGACGTATAAAGTTATATACTATTACGTTATGACTTATAACGTTATGAAATATTACGTTATAACGCATAACGTTATATTGCATCATTATATGACGTATAACGTTTTGTACTATTACATAATAACGTATAACGTTATATTGCATCACCATGTGACGTATAACGTTTTGTACTATTACGTAATAACGTATAACGTTATATTGCATCACTATAGGACATATAACGTTTTGTACTATTACGTAATAACGTATAACGTTATATTGCATCACTAAAGGACGTATAACGTTTTGTACTATTACGTAATATCGTATAGCGTTATATTGCATCACCATGTGACGTATAACGTTTTGTACTATTACGTAATAACGTATAACGTTATATTGCATCACTATAGTACCTATAACGTTTTGTACTATTACGTAATAACTTATAACGTTATATTGCATCACTATAGGACGTATAATGTTATATTGCATCACTATATGAAGTATAACGTTATGAACTATTACATTATAACGTATAACGTTATAATGCATCACGATGTGACGTATAACGTTTTGTACTATTACGTAATAATATATAACGTTATATTGCATCACTATAGGACGTATAACGTTATATTGCATCACTATATGAAGTATATCGTTATGAACTATTACATTATAACGTATAACGCTATATTGCATCACTATAGGACGTATAACGTTATATTGCATCACCATGTGACGTATAACGTTTTGTACTATTACGTAATAACGTATAAAGTTATATTGCATCACTATATGACGTATAACGCTATATTGCATCACTATAGGACGTATAGCGTCATATACTATTGCGTTATAATGTATAACGGTATATTGCATCACTATATGACGCATAACATTATACGCTATTACGTTATAACGTATAACATTATGTTGCATCACTATAGGACGTATAACGATATATTGCATCACCATATGAAGTATAACGTTATGAACTATTACATTATAACGTATAACGTTATATTGCATCACTATAGGACGTGCAACGTTCTATTGCATCACTATATGAAGTATAACGTTATGAACTATTAGGTTATAGCGCGTAACTTTATATTGCATCACTATAAGAAGTATACCGTTATGAACTATTACATTCTAACGTATAACGTTATATTGCATCACTATAGGACGTATAACGTTATATACTACTACGTTATAACGTATAACGTTATATTGCATCACCATGCCACGTATAACTTTTTCAACTAATACGTAATAACATATAACGTTATATTGAATCACTATATGAAGTATAACGTTATGAACTATTACGTTATAACGTATAACGTTACATTGCATCACCATGCGACGTATAACGTTTTGAACTAATACGTAATAACGTATAACGTTATATTGCATCACTATATGAATTATTCCGTTATGAACTATTACAATTATAACGTATAACGTTATATAACATCACTATAGGACGTATAACGTTATACTGCATCACTATAGGACGTATAACGTTATATTGCATCACTATATAACGTATAACGATATACACTATTACGTTATAACGTATAACATTATGTTGCATCACTATAGGACGTATAACGTTATATACTATTACGTAATAACTTATAACGTTATGAACTATTACGTTATAACGCATAACATTATATTGCATCACTATATGACGTATAACGTTCTGTACTATTACGTAATAACGTATAACGTTATATTGCATCACCATGTGACGTATAACGTTTTGAACTATTACGTAATAACGTATAACGTTATATTGCATCACTATAGGACGTATAACGTTCTGTACTATTACGTAATAACGTATAACGTTATATTGCATCACCATGTGACGTATAACGTTTTGTACTATTACGTAATAACGTATAACGTTATATTGCATCACTATAGTACGTATAACGTTTTGTACTATTACGTAATAACGTATAACGTTATATTAAATCACTATAGGTCGTATAACGTTATATTGCATCACTATATGAAGTATAACGTTATGAGCTATTACGTTATAACGCGTAACGTTATATTGCATCACTATATGACGTATAACGTTATATTGCATCGCTATATGAAGTATACCGTTATGAACTATTACATTATAACGTATAACGTTATATTGCATCATCATAGGACGTATAGCGTCATATACTATTGCGTTATAATGTATAACGGTATATTGCATCACTATATGACGCATAACATCATACGCTATTAAGTTACAACGTATAACATTATGTTGCATCACTATAGGAGGTATAACGTTATATACTATTACGTTATAACGTATAACATTATGTTGCATCACTATATGACGTATAACGTTTTGTACTATTACGTTATAACGCATAACGTTATATTGCATCACTATATGACGTATAACGTTTTGTACTATTACATAATAACGTATAACGTTATATTGCATCACCATGTGAGGTATAACGTTTTGTACTATTACGTAATAGCGTATAACGTTATATTGCATCACTATAGGACGTATAACGTTTTGTACTATTACGTAATAACGTATAACGTTATATTGCATCACTATAGTACGTATAACGTTTTGTACTATTACGTAATAACGTATATCGCTATATTGCATTACTGTATGACGTATAACGTTATGAACTATTACGTTATAACGCGTAACGTTATATTGCATCAGAATATGACGTATAACGTTATATTGCATCACTATATGAAGTATACCGTTATGAACTATTACATTATAACGTATAACGTTATATTGCATCATCATAGGACGTATAGCGTCATATACTATTGCGCTATAATGTATAACGGTATATTGCATCACTATATGACGCATAACATTATACGCTATTACGTTATAACGTATAACATTATGTTGCATCACCATAGGACGTATAACGTTATATACTATTACGTTATGACGTATAACGTTATGAACTATTACGTTATAACGCATAACGTTATATTGCATCACTATATGTCGTATAACGTTTTGCACTATTACGTAATAACGTATTACGTTATATTGCATCACTATAGTACGTATAGCGTTTTGTACTATTACGCAATAACGTATAACGTTATATTGCATCACTATATGACGTATAACGTTTTGTACTATTACGTAATAACGAATAACGTTATATTGCATCACCATGTGACGTATAACGTTTTGTACTATTACGTAATAACGTATAACGTTATATGGCATCACTATAGGACGTATAACGTTTTGTACTATTACGTAATAACGTATAACGTTATATTGCATCACTATTGGACGTATAACGTCTTGTACTATTACGTAATAACGTATAACGTTATATTGCATCACCATGTGACGTATAACGTTTTGTACTATTACGTAATAACATATAACGTTATATTGCATCACTATAGGACGTATAACGTTATATTGCATCACTATATATAGTATACCGTTATGAACTATTACATTATAACGTATAACGCTATATTGCATCATCATAGGACGTATAGCGTCATATACTATTGCGTTATAATGTATAACGGTATATTTTATCACTATATGTTGCATAACATTATACGCTATTACGTAATAACGTATAACGTTATATTGCACCACTATTGTACGTATAACGTTTTGTACTATTACGTAATAGCGTATAACGTTATATTGCATCACTATATGACGTATAACGTTTTGTACTATTACATAATAACGTATAACGTTATATTGCATGACTATTGGAGGTATAACGTTATATACTCTAACGATATGAAGGAAGAACGTTATATTGCATCTGTATATGACGTATACCGTTATGAACTATGACGTTATTACACATAACGTTGTATTGCGTTACTATAGGACGTATAACATTATGAACTATTACATTATAACGCATAACGTTATATTGCATCACTATATGACGTATAACGTTTTGTACTATTACGAAATAACGTATAACGTTATATTGCATCACTATAGGACGTATAATGTTATATTGCATCTCCATATGAAGTATACCGTTATGAAATATTACATTATAACGTATAACGTTATATTGCATCACCATGTGACGCATAACTTTATGAACTACTACGTTATAACGTGTAACGTTATAGTGCACCACTATATGACGTATATTGTTTTCTACTATTACTTAATGATTTCTACCGTTACATTGCATCTCTATATGACGTATAACATTATATTGCATCACTATATGACGTATAACGTTATTTACTATTCCGTTATAAAAGAATAACGTTATATTGCATCACTATATGACGTATAACGTTATATTGCATCACTATAGGACGTAAAACGTTATATACTATAACGTTATGAAGGAAGAACTTTCTATTGCATCTCTATATGACGTATACCGTTATGAACTATGACGTTATAGCACATAACGTCATATTGCATCACTATAGGACGTATAATGTTATAAAATATTGTGTTATAATGTATAACGTTATATTGCACCACTACATGATGTTTAATGTAATGTTGCATCACTGTATGACGTATAACGTTATGTACTATTCCGTTATGAATGAATAACATTATATTGCATCACTATATGACGTATAACGTTATATTGCATCACTATATGACGTATAACATTATATACTATTGCGCTATGAAGGAATAACTTTATATTGCATCACTACATGACGTATAACGTTACATTACATTACTATAGGACGTATAATGTTACAAACTATTGTGTTATAACGTCTAACGGCATATTGCACCACTATATGATGTATAACGGTATATTGCATCACTATATGACGTATAACGTTTTGTACTATTACGTAATGACGTATAACGTTATATTGCACGACTATAGGTCGTATAACGTTATATACTATAACGTTGTGAAGGAAGAACGTTATATTGCATCGCTATAGGACGTATAGCGTTATCAACTATGACGTTATTACACATAACGTTATATTGCGTTACAATAGGCCGTATAAAATTATGTACTATTACATTATAACGTATAAAGTTATATTTCATCACTATACGACGTATAACGTTATGTACTATTACGTAATAACGTATAACGTTACATTGCATCACTATTGGACGTATAACGCTTTATTGCATCACCATGTGACATATAACGTTTTGAACTAATACGTAATAACGTATAGCGTTACATTGCATCACTATAGGACGTATAACGTTGTATACTTTTACGTTATAACGTATAACGTTGTATTGCACCACTACAGGACGTATAGCGTTATATACTCATGCGTTATAATGTATAACGGTATATTGCATCACTATATGACGTATAACGTTATGAACTACAACGTTATAACGCATGACGTTATATTGCATCACTATATGACGTATAACGTTTTGTACTATTGCGTAATAACGTATAACGTTATATTGCATCACTATAGGACGTATAACGTTATATTACATTACTATAGGACGTATAATGTTATAAACTATTGTGCTATAATGTCTAACCTCATACTGCACCACTATATGATGTATAACGGTATATTGCATCACTATATGACGTATGAGGTTATGTACTATTACGTAATAACGTATAACGTTATATTGCATCACTATAGGACGTATAACGTTATAAACAATTGTGTTATAATGTATAACGGTATATTGCACCACTATATGATGTATAACATTATATTGCATCACTGTATGACGTATAACGTTATGTACTATTCCGTTATGAATGATTAACGTTATGTTGCATCACTATATGACGTATAACGTTATATTGCATCACTATGTGACGTATAACGTTATATGCTACTGCGCTATGAAGGAATAACGTTATATTGCATCACTATATGACGTATAACGTTATATTACATTACTATAGGACGTATAATGTTATAAACTATTGTGTTATAATGTCTAACGGTATATTGCACCACTATATGATGTATAACGGTATATTGCATCACTATATGACGTATAACGTTTTGTACTATTACGTAATAACGTATAACGTTATATTGCATGACTATAGGACGTATAACGTTATATGCTATAACGATATGAAGGAAGAACGTTATATTGCATCTCTATATGACGTATACCGTTATGAACTATGACGTTATTACACATAACGTTGTATTGCGTTACTATAGGACGTATAACATTATGAACTATTACATTATAACGCATAACGTTATATTGCATCACTATATGACGTATAACGTTTTGTACTATTACGTAATAACGTATAACGTTATATTGCATCACTATAGGACGTATAACGTCTTGTACTATTACGTAATAACGAATAACGTTATATTGCATCACCATGTGACGTATAACGTTTTGTACTATTACGTAATAACGTATAACGTTATATTGCATCACTATAGGACGTATAACGTTTTGTACTATTACGTAATAACGTATAACGTTATATTGCATCACTATTGGACGTATGACGTCTTGTACTATTACGTAATAACGTATAACGTTATATTGCATCACCATGTGACGTATAACGTTTTGTACTATTACGTAATAACATATAACGTTATATTGCATCACTATAGGACGTATAACGTTATATATTATTACGTTATGACGTATAACGTTATATTGCATCACTATAGTACGTATTACGTTTTGTACTATTACGTAATAACGTATATCGCTATATTGCATTACTATATGACGTATAACGAGATGAACTATTACGTTATAACGCGTAACGTTATATTGCATCACTATATGACGTATAACGTTATATTGCATCGCTATATGAAGTATACCGTTATGAACTATTACTTTATAACGTATAACGTTATATTGCATCATCATAGGACGTATAGCGTCATATACTTTTGCGTTATAATGTATAACGGTATACTGCATCACTCTATGACGCATAACATTATACGGTATTACGTTATAACGTATAACATTATGTTGCATCACTATAGGAGGTATAACGTTATATACTATTACGTTATAACGTATAACATTATGTTGCATCACTATAGGACGTATAAAGTTATATACTATTACGTTATGACTTATAACGTTATGAAATATTACGTTATACCGCATAACGTTATATTGCATCATTATATGACGTATAACGTTTTGTACTATTACATAATAACGTATAACGTTATATTGCATCACCATGTGACGTATAACGTTTTGTACTATTACGTCATAACGTATAACGTTATATTGCATCACTATAGGACATATAACGTTTTGTACTATTACGTAATAACGTATAACGTTATATTGCATCACTATAGGACGTATAACGTTTTGTACTATTACGTAATATCGTATAGCGTTATATTGCATCACCATGTGACGTATAACGTTTTGTACTATTACGTAATAACGTATAACGTTATATTGCATCACTCTAGTACCTATAACGTTTTGTACTATTACGTAATAACTTATAACGTTATATTGCATCACTATAGGACGTATAATGTTATATTGCATCACTATATGAAGTATAACGTTATGAACTATTACATTATAACGTATAACGTTATAATGCATCACGATGTGACGTATAACGTTTTGTACTATTACGTAATAACATATAACGTTATATTGCATCACTATAGGACGAATAACGCTATATTGCATCACTATAGGACGTATAACGTTATATTGCATCACCATGTGACGTATAACGTTTTGTACTATTGCGTAATAACGTATAACGTTATATTGCATCTCTATAGGACGTATAGCGTCATATACTATTGCGTTATAATATATAACGGTATAATGCATTACTATATGACGTATAACGTTATGAACTATTACGATATAACGCATGACGTTATATTGCATCACTATATGACGTATAACGTTTTGTACTATTACGTAATAACGTATAACTTTATATTGCATCACTACAGGACGTATAACGCTATATTGCACCACTATAGGACGCATAACGCTATATTGCATCACTATATGAAGTATAACGTTATGAACTACTACATTATAACGTATAACGTTATATTGCATCACTATAGGACGTATAGCGTCATATACTATTGCGTTATAATATATAACGGTATAATGCATTACTATATGACGTATAACGTTTTGTACTATTACGTTATAACGCATAACGTTATACTGCATCACTATATGACGTATGATGTTATGTACTATTACGTAATAACGTATAACGTTATGTTGCATGACTATAGGACGTATAACGTTATATACTATAACGATATGAATGAAGAACGTTATATTGCATCACTATGTGACGTATAACGTTATATACTACTGCGCTATGAAGGAATAACTTTATATTGCATCACTATATGACGTATAACGTTATATTACATTACTATAGGACGTATAATGTTATAAACTATTGTGTTATAATGTCTAACGGTATATTGCACCACTATATGATGTATAACGGTATATTGCATCACTATATGACGTATAACGTTTTGTACTATTACGTAATAACGTATAACGTTATATTGCATGACTATAGGACGTATAACGTTATATACTATAACGATATGAAGGAAGAACGTTATATTGCATCTCTATATGACGTATAACGTTATGAACTATGACGTTATTACACATAACGTTGTATTGCATTACTATAGCACGTATAACATTATGAACTATTACATTATAACGTATAACGTTATATTGCATCACTATATGACGTATAACGTTTTGTACTATTACGTAATAACGTATAACGTTATATTGCATCACTATAGGACGTATAATGTTATATTGCATCTCCATATGAAGTATACCGTTATGAAATATTACATTATAACGTATAACGTTATATTGCATCACCATGTGACGCATAACGTTATGAACTACTACGTTATAACGTGTAACGTTATAGTGCACCACTATATGACGTATATTGTTTTCTACTATTACTTAATGATTTCTACCGTTACATTGCATCTCTATATGACGTATAACATTATATTGCATCACTATATGACGTATAACGTTATTTACTATTCCGTTATAAAAGAATAAGGTTATATTGCATCACTATATGACGTATAACGTTATATTGCATCACTATAGGACGTAAAACGTTATATACTATAACGTTATGAAGGAAGAACTTTCTATTGCATCTCTATATGACGTATACCGTTATGAACTATGTCGTTATAGCACATAACGTCATATTGCATCACTATAGGACGTATAATGTTATAAAATATTGTGTTATTATGTCTAACGGTATATTGCACCACTATATGATGTATAACGGTATATTGCACCACTATATGACGTATAACGTTTTGTACTATTACGTAATGACGTATAACGTTATATTGCACGACTATAGGTCGTATAACGTTATATACTATAACGTTGTGAAGGAAGAACGTTATATTGCATCGCTATAGGACGTATAGCGTTATCAACTATGACGTTATTACACATAACGTTATATTGCGTTACAATAGGCCGTATAAAATTATGTACTATTACATTATAACGTATAAAGTTATATTTCATCACTATACGACGTATAACGTTATGTACTATTACGTAATAACGTATAACGTTACATTGCATCACTATTGGACGTATAACGCTTTATTGCATCACCATGTGACATATAACGTTTTGAACTAATACGTAATAACGTATAGCGTTACATTGCATCACTATAGGACGTATAACGTTGTATACTTTTACGTTATAACGTATAACGTTGTATTGCACCACTATAGGACGTATAGCGTTATATACTCATGCGTTATAATGTATAACGGTATATTGCATCACTATATGACGTATAACGTTATGAACTACAACGTTATAACGCATGACGTTATATTGCATCACTATATGACGTATAACGTTTTGTACTATTGCGTAATAACGTATAACGTTATATTGCATCACTATAGGACGTATAACGTTATATTACATTACTATAGGACGTATAATGTTATAAACTATTGTGCTATAATGTCTAACCTCATACTGCACCACTATATGATGTATAACGGTATATTGCATCACTATATGACGTATGAGGTTATATACTATTACGTAATAACGTATAACGTTATATTGCATCACTATAGGACGTATAACGTTATAAACAATTGTGTTATAATGTATAACGGTATATTGCACCACTATATGATGTATAACATTATATTGCATCACTGTATGACGTATAACGTTATGTACTATTCCGTTATGAATGATTAACGTTATGTTGCATCACTATATGACGTATAACGTTATATTGCATCACTATGTGACGTATAACGTTATATGCTACTGCGCTATGAAGGAATAACGTTATATTGCATCACTATATGACGTATAACGTTATATTACATTACTATAGGACGTATAATGTTATAAACTATTGTGTTATAATGTCTAACGGTATATTGCACCACTATATGATGTATAACGGTATATTGCATCACTATATGACGTATAACGTTTTGTACTATTACGTAATAACGTATAACGTTATATTGCATGACTATAGGACGTATAACGTTATATGCTATAACGATATGAAGGAAGAACGTTATATTGCATCTCTATATGACGTATACCGTTATGAACTATGACGTTATTACACATAACGTTGTATTGCGTTACTATAGGACGTATAACATTATGAACTATTACATTATAACGCATAACGTTATATTGCATCACTATATGACGTATAACGTTTTGTACTATTACGTAATAACGTATAACGCTATATTGCATCACTACAGGACGTATAACGTTATATTATATCATTATATGACGTATAACGTTATATACTATTGCGCTATGAAGTTATAACTTTATATTGCATCACTATATGTCCTATAACGTTTTGTACTATTACGTAAAAACGTATAACGTTATATTGCATCACTATAGGACGTATAACGTTATAAACTATTGTGTTATAGTGTATAACGGTATATTGCACCACTATATAATGTGTAACGTTATATTGCATCACAGTATGACGTATAACGTTATGTACTATTCCGTTATGAATGATTAACGTTATATTGCATCACTATATGACGTATAACGATATATTGCATCACTATGTGACGTATAACGTTATATACTACTGCGCTATGAAGGAATAACATTATATTGCATCACTATATGACGTATAACGTTATATTACATTACTATAGGACGTACAATGTTATAAACTATTGTGTTATAATGTCTAACGGTATATTGCACCACTATATGATGTATAACGGTATATTGCATCACTATATGACGTATGAGGTTATGTACTATTACGTAATAACGTATAACGTTATATTGCATCACTATAGGACGTATAACGTTATAAACAATTGTGTTATAATGTATAACGGTATATTGCACCACTATATGATGTATAACATTATATTGCATCACTGTATGACGTATAACGTTATGTACTATTCCGTTATGAATGATTAACGTTATATTGCATCACTATATGACGTATAACGTTATATTGCATCACTATGAGACGTATAACGTTATATACTACTGCGCTATGAAGGAATAACATTATATTGCATCACTATGTGACGTGTAACGTTATATTACATTACTATAGGACGTATAATGTTATAAACTATTGTGATATAATGTCTAACGGTATATTGCACCACTATATTTTTGTATAACATTATATTGCATCACTGTATGACGTATAACGTTATATACTATTACGTAATAACATATAACGTTATATTGCATGACTATAGGACGTATAACGTTATATACTATAACGATATGAAGGAAGAACGTTATATTGCATCTCTATATGACGTATAACGTTATGAACTATGACGTTATTACACATAACGTTGTATTGCGTTACTATAGAACGTATAACATTATGAACTATTACATTATAACGCATAACGTTATATTGCATCACTATATGACGTATAACGTTTTGTACTATTACGTAATAACGTATAACGTTGTATTGCATCACTATAGGACGTATAATGTTATATTGCATCACCATATGAAGTATACCGTTATGAACTATTACATTAAAACGTATAACGTTATATTGCATCACCATGTGACGCATAACGTTATGAACTACTACGTCATAACGTGTAACGTTGTAGTGTACCTCTATATGACGTATATTGTTTTGTACTATTACTTAATGATTTCTACCGTTACATTGCATCTCTATATGACGTATAACATTATATTGCATCACTATATGACGTATAACGTTATGAACTTTGGCGTTATAACACATAACGTTATATTGCATCACTATAGGACGTATAACGTTATATTATATCATTCTATGACGTATAGCGTTATATACTATTGCGCTATGAAGTTATATCTTTATATTGCATCACTATATGTCCTATAGCGTTTTGTACTATTACGTAAAAACGTATAACGTTATATTGCATCACTATAGGACGTATAACCTTATAAACTATTGTGTTATAGTGTATAATGGTATATTGCACCACTATATGATGTGTAACGTTATATTGCATCACTATATGACGTATAACGTTATTTACTATTCCGTTATAAAAGAATAACGTTATATTGCATCACTATATGACGTATAACGTTATATTGCATCACTATAGGACGTAAAACGTTATATACTATAACGTTATGAAGGAAGAACGTTATATTGCATCTCTATATGACGTATACCGTTATGAATTATGACGTTATAACACATAACGTTATATTGCATCACTATAGGACGTATAACGTTATATTATATCATTATATGACGTATAACGTTATGTACTATTCCGTTATGAAGGAATAACGTTATATTGCATCACTATATGACGTATAACGTTATATTGCATCACTATATGACGTATAACGCTATGAACTATGACGGTATAGCACATAACGTCATATTGCATCACTATAGGACGTATAATGTTATAAAATATTGTGTTATAACGTCTAACGGTATATTGCACCACTATATGACGTATAACGTTTTGTACTATTACGTAATGACGTATAACGTTATATTGCATGACTATAGGTCGTATAACGTTATATACTATAACGTTATGAAGGAAGAACGTTATATTGCATCGCTATATGACGTATACCTTTATGAAATATGACGTTATTACACATAACGTTATATTGCGTTACTATAGGACGTATAACGTTATATTGCATCACTATATGACGTATAACGTTATATACTATTGCGCTATGAAGGAATAACGTTATATTGCATCACTATAGGACGTATAACGTTATATACTACCACGTTGTAACGTATAACGGTATAGTGCACAATTATATGATGTATAACGTTATATTGCATACCTATAGGTCGTATAACGTTACATTGCATCACTATATGAAGTATAACGTTATACACTATTACGTTATAACGTATAAGATTATATTGCATCACTATTGTACGGATAACGTTATATACTATTACGTTATGACGTATAACGCTATATTGCGTCACCATGTGACGTTAAACGTTTTGAACTAATGCGTAATAACGTATAGCGTTACATTGCATCACTATATGAAGTATACCGTTATGATCTATCACATTATAACGTATAACGTTATATTGCATCACTGTAGGACGTATAGCGTCATATACTATTGTGTTATAATGTATAACGGCATATTGCGTCACTATATGACGTATAACGTTATGTACTATTCCGTTATGAATGAATAACGTTATATTGCTTCACTATATGACGTATAACGTTATATACTATTGCGCTATGAACGAATAACGTTATATTGCATCACTATAGGACGTATAACGTTATATACTAGTACGTTATGAAGGAAGAACGTTATATTGCATCGCTATATGACGTATAACTTTATGAAATAAGACGTTATTACACATAACGTTATGTTGCGTTACTATAGGACGTATAACGTTTTGTACTATTACGTAATAACGTATAACGTCATATTGCATCACTACAGGACGTAAAACGTTATATACTATAACGTTACGAAGGAAGAACGTTATATTGCATCTCTATATGACGTATACCGTTATCAACTATGACGTTATTACACATAACGTTATATTGCGTTACTATAGGACGTATAAAATTATGAACTATTACATTATAACGCATAAAGTTATATTTCATCACTATACAACGTATAACGTTATGTACTATTACGTAATAACGTATAACGTTATATTGCATCACTATTGGACGTATAACGCTTCATTACATCACCATTTGACATATAACGTTTTGAACTAATACGTAATAACGTATAGCGTTACATTGCATCACTATAGGACGTATAACGTTGTATACTTTTACGTTATAACGTATAACGTCGTATTGCATCACTATAGGACGTATAGCGTTATATACTAATGCGTTATAATGTATAACGGTATATTGCATCACTATATGACGTATAATGTTATGAACTATTACGTTATAACGCATGACGTTATATTGCATCACTATATGACGTATAACGTTTTGTACTATTGCGTAATAACGTATAACGTTATATTGCATCACTATAGGACGTATAACGTTATATTACATTACTATAGGACGTATAATGTTATAAACTACTGTGTTATAATGTCTAACCTCATACTGCACCACTATATGACGTATAACGGTATATTGCATCACTATATGACGTATGAGGTTATGTACTATTACGTAATAACGTATAACGTTATATTGCATCACTATAGGACGTATAACGTTATAAACAATTGTGTTATAATGTATAACGGTATATTGCACCACTATATGTTGTATAACATTATATTGCATCACTGTATGACGTATAACGTTATGTACTATTCCGTTATGAATGAATAACGTTATATTGCTTCACAACATGACGTATAACGTTATATACTATTGCGCTATGAACGAATAACGTTATATTGCATCACTATAGGACGTATAACGTTATATACTACTACGTTGTAATGTATAACGGTATATTGCACCATTATGTGATGTATAACGTTATATTGCATCACCATGTGACGTATAACGTTTTGAACAAATACGTAATAACGTACAACGTTATATTGCATCACTAATTGAAGTATACCGTTATGATCTATCACGTTATAACGTATAACGTTATATTGCATCACTATAGGACGTATAACGTTATATTGCATCACTATATGACGTATAACATTATATACTATTGCGCTATGAAGGAATAACTTTATATTGCATCACTACCTGACGTATAACGTTATATTACATTACTATAGGACGTATAATGTTACAAACTATTGTGTTATAACGTCTAACGGTATATTGCACCACTATATGATGTATAACGGTATATTGCATCACTATATGACGTATAACGTTTTGTACTATTACGTAATGACGTATAACGTTATATTGCATCACTATAGGACGTATAACGTTATATTACATTACTATAGGACGTATAATGTTATAAACTATTGTGATATAATGTCTAACGGTATATTGCACCACTATATGATGTATAACATTATATTGCATCACTGTATGACGTATAACGTTATATACTATTACGTAATAACATATAACGTTATATTGCATGACTATAGGACGTATAACGTTATATACTATAACGATATGAAGGAAGAACGTTATATTGCATCTCTATATGACGTATAACGTTATGAACTATGACGTTATAACACATAACGTTGTATTTCGTTACTATAGAACGTGTAACATTATGAACTATTACATTATAACGCATAACGTTATATTGCATCACTATATGACGTATAACGTTTTGTACTATTACGTAATAACGTATAACGTTGTATTGCATCATTATAGGACGTATAATGTTATATTGCATCACCATATGAAGTATACCGTTATGAACTATTACATTAAAACGTATAACGTTATATTGCATCACCATGTGACGCATAACGTTATGAACTACTACGTCATAACGTGTAACGTTGTAGTGTACCTCTATATGACGTATATTGTTTTGTACTATTACCTAATGATTTCTACCGTTACATTGCATCTCTATATGACGTATAACATTATATTGCATCACTATATGACGTATAACGTTCTGAACTTTGGCGTTATAACACATAACGTTATATTGCATCACTATAGGACGTATAACGTTATATTATATCATTCTATGACGTATAGCGTTATATACTATTGCGCTATGAAGTTATATCTTTATATTGCATCACTACATGTCCTATAGCGTTTTGTACTATTACGTAAAAACGTATAACGTTATATTGCATCACTATAGGACGTATAACGTTATAAACTATTGTGTTATAGTGTATAATGGTATATTGCACCACTATATGATGTGTAACGTTATATTGCATCACTATATGACGTATAACGTTATTTACTATTCCGTTATAAAAGAATAACGTTATATTGCATCACTATATGACGTATAACGTTATATTGCATCACTATAGGACGTAAAACGTTATATACTATAACGTTATGAAGGAAGAACGTTATATTGCATCTCTATATGACGTATACCGTTATGAATTATGACGTTATAACACATAACGTTATATTGCATCACTATAGGACGTATAACGTTATATTATATCATTATATGACGTATAACGTTATGTACTATTCCGTTATGAAGGAATAACGTTATATTGCATCACTATATGACGTATAACGCTATGAACTATGACGTTATAGCACATAACGTCATATTGCATCACTATAGGACGTATAATATTATAAAATATTGTGTTATAACGTCTAACGGTATATTGCACCACTATCTGACGTATAACGTTTTGTACTATTACGTAATGACGTATAACGTTATATTGCATCACTATAGGTCGTATAACGTTATATACTATAACGTTATGAAGGAAGAACGTTATATTGCATCGCTATATGACGTATACCTTTATGAAATATGACGTTATTACACATAACGTTATATTGCGTTACTATAGGACGTATAACGTTATATTGCATCACTATATGACGTATAACGTTATATACTATTGCGCTATGAAGGAATAACGTTATATTGCATCACTATAGGACGTATAACGTTATATACTACCACGTTGTAACGCATAACGGTATAGTGCACAATTATATGATGTATAACGTTATATTGCATACCTATAGGTCGTATAACGTTATATTGCATCACTATATGAAGTATAACGTTGTACACTATTACGTTATAACGTATAAGATTATATTGCATCACTATTGTACGGATAACGTTATATACTATTACGTTATGACGTATAACGCTATATTGCGTCACCATGTGACGTATAACGTTTTGAACTAATGCGTAATAACGTATAGCGTTACATTGCATCACTATATGAAGTATACCGTTATGATCTATCACAGTATAACGTATAACGTTATATTGCATCACTGTAGGACGTATAGCGTCATATACTATTGTGTTATAATGTATAACGGCATATTGCGTCACTATATGACGTATAACGTTATGTACTATTCCGTTATGAATGAATAACGTTATATTGCTTCACTATATGACGTATAACGTTATATACTATTGCGCTATGAACGAATAACGTTATATTGCATCACTATAGGACGTATAACGTTATATACTAGTACGTTATGAAGGAAGAACGTTATATTGCATCGCTATATGACGTATAACTTTATGAAATATGACGTTATTACACATAACGTTATATTGCGTTACTATAGGACGTATAACGTTTTGTACTATTACGTAATAACGTATAACGTTATATTGCATCACTACAGGACGTAAAACGTTATATACTATAACGTTATGAAGGAAGAACGTTATATTGCATCTCTATATGACGTATACCGTTATCAACTATGACGTTATTACACATAACGTTATATTGCGTTACTATAGGACGTATAAAATTATGAACTATTACATTATAACGCATAAAGTTATATTTCATCACTATACAACGTATAACGTTATGTACTATTATGTAATAACGTATAACGTTATATTGCATCACTATTGGACGTATAACGCTTCATTGCATCACCATTTGACATATAACGAGTTGAACTAATACGTAATAACGTATAGCGTTGCATTGCATCACTATAGGACGTATAACGTTGTATACTTTTACGTTATAACGTATAACGTCGTATTGCATCACTATATGACGTATAGCGTTATATACTAATGCGTTATAATGTATAACGGTATATTGCATCACTATATGACGTATAACGTTATGAACTATTACGTTATAACGCATGACGTTATATTGCATCACTATATGACGTATAACGTTTTGTACTATTGCGTAATAACGTATAACGTTATATTGCATCACTATAGGACGTATAACGTTATATTACATTACTATAGGACGTATAATGTTAAAACTACTGTGCTATAATGTCTAACCTCATACTGCACCACTATATGATGTATAACGGTATATTGCATCACTATATGACGTATGAGGTTATGTACAATTACGTAATAACGTATAACGTTATATTGCATCACTATAGGACGTATAACGTTATAAACAATTGTGTTATAATGTATAACGGTATATTGCACCACTATATGATGTATAACATTATATTGCATCACTGTATGACGTATAACGTTATGTACTATTCCGTTATGAATGAATAACGTTATATTGCTTCACTATATGACGTATAACGTTATATACTATTGCGCTATGAACGAATAACGTTATATTGCATCACTATAGGACGTATAACGTTATATACTACTACGTTGTAATGTATAACGGTATATTGCACCATTATGTGATGTATAACGTTATATTGCATAACCATGTGACGTATAACGTTTTGAACAAATACGTAATAACGTACAACGTTATATTGCATCACTATATGAAGTATACCGTTATGATCTATCATGTTATAACGTATAACGTTATATTGCGTCACTATATGACGTATAACGTTTTGTACTATTACGTAATAACGTATAACGTTATATTGCACCTCTATAGGACGTATAACGTTATATTGCATCACTATATGAAGTATACCGTTATGATCTATCACGTTATAACGTATAACGGTATATTGCATCACTATAGGACGTATAGCGTCATATACTATTGCGTTATAATATATAACGGTATAATGCATTACTATATGACGTAAAACATTATGAACTATTACGTTATGACGCATAACGCTATATTGCATCACTATATGACGTATAACGTTTTGTACTATTACGTAATAACGTATAACGTTATATTGCATCACTACAGGACGTAAAACGTTATATACTATAACGTTATGAAGGAAGAACGTTATATTGCATCTCTATATGACGTATACCGTTATCAACTATGACGTTATTACACATAACGTTATATTGCGTTACTATAGGACGTATAAAATTATGAACTATTACATTATAACGCATAAAGTTATATTTCATCACTATACAACGTATAACGTTATGTACTATTACGTAATAACGTATAACGTTATATTGCATCACTATTGGACGTATAACGCTTCATTGCATCACCATGTGACATATAACGTTTTGAACTAATACGTAATAACGTATAGCGTTACATTGCATCACTATAGGACGTATAACGTTGTATACTTTTACGTTATAACGTATAACGTCGTATTGCATCACTATAGGACGTATAGCGTTATATACTAATGCGTTATAATGTATAACGGTATATTGCATCACTATATGACGTATAACGTTATGAACTATGACGTTATTACACATAACGTTGTATTGCGTTACTATAGGACGTATAACATTATGAACTATTACATTATAACTTATAGCGTTATATTGCATCACCATGTGACGCATAACGTTATGAACTACTACGTTATAACGTGTAACGTTATAGTGCACCACCATATGACGTATATTGTTTTGTACTATTACTTAATGACTTCTACCGTTACATTGCATCTCTATATGACGTATAACATTATATTGCATCACCATATGACGTATAACGTTATGAACTATGGCGTTATAACACATAACGTTATATTGCATCACTATAGGACGTATAACGTTATATTATATCATTATGTGACGTATAACGTTATACACTATTGCGCTATGAAGTTATAACTTTATATTGCATCACTATATGACGTATAACGTTTTGTACTATTACGTAATAACGTATAACGTTATATTGCATGACTATAGGACGTATAACGTTATATACTATAACGATATGAAGGAAGAACGTTATATTGCATCTCTATATGACGTATACCGTTATGAACTATGACGTTATTACACATAACGTTGTATTGCGTTACTATAGGACGTATAACATTATGAACTATTACATTATAACGCATAACGTTATATTGCATCACTATATGACGTATAACGTTTTGTACTATTACGTAATAACGTATAACGTTATATTGCATCACTATAGGACGTATAATGTTATATTGTATCACCATATGAAGTATACCGTTATGAACTATTACATTATAACTTATAACGTTATATTGCATCACCATGTGACGCATAACGTTATGAACTACTACGTTATAACGTGTAACGTTATAGTGCACCACTATATGACGTATATTGTTTTGTACTATTACTTAATGACTTCTACCGTTACATTGCATCTCTATATGACGTATAACATTATATTGCATCACCATATGACGTATAACGTTATGAACTATGGCGTTATAACACATAACGTTGTATTGCATCACTATAGGACGTATAACGTTATATTATATCATTATGTGACGTATAACGTTATATACTATTGCGCTATGAAGTTATAACTTTATATTGCATCACTATATGACGTATAACGTTTTGTACTATTACGTAAAAACGTATAACGTTATATTGCATCACTATAGGATGTATAACGTTATAAACTATTGTGTTATAGTGTATAACGGTATAATGCACCACTATATGATGTGTAACGTTATATTGCATCACTGTATGACGTATAACGTTATGTACTATTCCGTTATGAATGATTAACGTTATATTGCATCACTATAGGACGTATAACGTTATATTGCATCACTGTATGACGTATAACATTATATACTATTGCGCTATGAAGGAATAACTTTATATTGCATCACTACCTGACGTATAACGTTATATTACATTACTATAGGACGTATAATGTTACAAACTATTGTGTTATAACGTCTAACGGTATATTGCACCACTATATGATGTATAACGGCATATTGCATCACTATATGACGTATAACGTTTTGTACTATTACGTAATGACGTATAACGTTATATTGCATCACTATAGTACGTATAACGTTATATACTATAACGTTATGAAGGAAGAACGTTATATTGCATCGCTATATGACGTATAACTTTATGAAATATGACGTTATTACACATAACGTTATATTGCGTTACTATAGGACGTATAACGTTATATTGCATCACTATATGAAGTATACCGTTATGATCTATCATGTTATAACGTATAACGTTATATTGCATCACTATAGGACGTATAGCGTCATATACTATTGCGTTATAATATATAATGGTATAATGCATTACTATATGACGTATAACATTATGAACTATTACGTTATAACGTATAACATTATATTGCACCACTATTGTACGTATAACGTTATATACTATTACGTTATGACGTATAACGGTATATTGCATCACTATATGACGTATAACGTTTTGTACTATTGCGTAATAACGTATAACGTTATATTGCATCACTATAGGACGTATAACGTTATATTACATTACTATAGGACGTATAATGTTATAAACTATTGTGTTATAATGTCTAACCTCATACTGCACCACTATATGATGTATAACGGTATATTGCATCACTATATGACGTATGAGGTTATGTACTATTACGTAATAACGTATAACGTTATATTGCATCACTATAGGACGTATAACGTTATAAACAATTGTGTTATAATGTATAACGGTATATTGCATCACTATATGACGTATAACATTATATTGCA
Source organism: Bombus terrestris (assembly GCF_910591885.1). NCBI lineage: Eukaryota > Metazoa > Arthropoda > Insecta > Hymenoptera > Apidae > Bombus > Bombus terrestris. The sequence goes on from NW_025963548.1 coordinate 4,825,921, forward strand.
TCACTGTATGACGTATAACGTTATGTACTATTCCGTTATGATTGATTAACGTTATATTGCATCACTATATGACGTATAACGTTATATTGCATCACTATGTGACGTATAACGTTATATACTACTGCGCTATGAAGGAATAACTTTATATTGCATCACTATATGACGTATAACGTTATATTACATTACTATAGGACGTATAATGTTATAAACTATTGTGTTATAATGTCTAACGGTATATTGCACCACTATATGATATATAACGGTATATTGCATCACTATATGACGTATAACGTTTTGTACTATTACGTAATAACGTATAACGTTATATTGCATGACAATAGGACGTATAACGTTATATACTATAACGATATGAAGGAAGAACGTTATATTGCATCTCTATATGACGTATAACGTTATGAACTATGACGTTATTACACATAACGTTGTATTGCGTTACTATAGCACGTATAACATTATGAACTATTACATTATAACGCATAACGTTATATTGCATCACTATATGACGTATAACGTTTTGTACTATTACGTAATAACGTATAACGTTACATTGCATCACTATAGGACGTATAATGTTATATTGCATCACCATATGAAGTATACCGTTATGAACTATTACATTAAAACGTATAACGTTATATTGCATCACCATGTGACGCATAACGTTATGAACTACTACGTCATAACGTGTAACGTTATAGTGCACCACTATATGACGTATATTGTTCTGTACTATTACTTAATGATTTCTACCGTTACATTGCATCTCTATATGACGTATAACATAATATTGCATCACTATATGACGTATGACGTTATGAACTATGGCGTTATAACACATAACGTTATATTGCATCACTATAGGACGTATAACGTTATATTATATCATTATATGTCGTATAGCATTATATACTATTGCGCTATGAAGTTATATCTTTATATTGCATCACTATATGTCCTATAGCGTTTTGTACTATTACGTAATAACGTATAACGTTATATTGCATCACTATAGGACGTATAATGTTATATTGCATCACCATATGAAGTATACCGTTATGAACTATTACATTAAAACGTATAACGTTATATTGCATCACCATGTGACGCATAACGTTATGAACTACTACGTCATAACGTGTAACGTTATAGTGCACCACTATATGACGTATATTGTTCTGTACTATTACTTAATGATTTCTACCGTTACATTGCATCTCTATATGACGTATAACATAATATTGCATCACTATATGACGTATAACGTTATGAACTATGGCGTTATAACACATAACGTTATATTGCATCACTATAGGACGTATAACGTTATATTATATCATTATATGTCGTATAGCGTTATATACTATTGCGCTATGAAGTTATATCTTTATATTGCATCACTATATGTCCTATAGCGTTTTGTACTATTACGTAATAACGTATAACGTTATATTGCATCACTATAGGACGTATAATGTTATATTGCATCACCATATGAAGTATACCGTTATGAACTATTACATTAAAACGTATAACGTTATATTGCATCACTATAGGACGTATAACGTTATAAACTATTGTGTTATAGTGTATAACGGTATATTGCACCACTATATGATGTGTAACGTTATATTGCATCACTATATGACGTATAACGTTATTTACTATTCCGTTATAAAAGAATAACGTTATATTGCATCACTATATGACGTATAACGTTATATTGCATCACTATAGGACGTAAAACGTTATATACTATAACGTTATGAAGGAAGAACGTTATATTGCATCTCTATATGACGTATACCGTTACGAATTATGACGTTATAACACATAACGTTATATTGCATCACTATATGACGTATAACGTTTTGTACTATTACGTAATGACGTATAACGTTATATTGCACGACTATAGGTCGTATAACGTTATATACTATAACGTTGTGAAGGAAGAACGTTATATTGCATCGCTATATGTCGTATACCGTTATGATCTATCATGTTATAACGTATAACGTTATATGGCATCACGATAGGACGTATAGCGTCATATACTATTGCGATATTATATATAATGGTATAATGCATTACTATATGACGTATAACATTATGAACTATTACGTTATAACGTATAACATAATATTGCATCACTATTGTACGTATAACGTTATATACTATTACGTTATGACGTATAACGGTATATTGCATCACTATATGACGTATAACGTTTTATACTATTGCGTAATAACGTATAACGTTATATTGCATCACTATAGGACGTGTAACGTTATAAACAATTGTGTTATAATGTATAACGGTATATTGCACCACTATATGATGTATAACATTATATTGCATCACTGTATGACGTATAACGTTATGTACTATTCCGTTATGAATGATTAACGTTATATTGCATCACTATATGACGTACAACGTTATATTGCATCACTATGTGACGTATAACGTTATATACTACTGCGCTATGAAGCAATAACTTTATATTGCATCACTATATGACGTATAACGTTATAAAACATTACTATAGGACGTATAATGTTATAAACTATTGTGTTATAATGTCTAACGGTATATTGCACCACTATATGATATATAACGGTATATTGCATCACTATATGACGTATAACGTTTTATACTATTGCGTAATAACGTATAACGTTATATTGCATCACTATAGGACGTATAACGTTATAAACAATTGTGTTATAATGTATAACGGTATATTGCACCACTATATGATGTATAACAATATATTGCATCACTGTATGACGTATAACGTTATGTACTATTCCGTTATGAATGATTAACGTTATATTGCATCACTATATGACGTATAACGTTATATTGCATCACTATGTGACGTATAACGTTATATACTACTGCGCTATGAAGGAATAACTTTATATTGCATAGCTATATGACGTATAACGTTATATAACATTACTATAGGACGTATAATGTAATAAACTATTGTGTTATAATGTCTAACGGTATAGTGCACCACTATATGACGTATAACGTTTTGTACTATTACGTAATAACGTATAACGTTATATTGCATGACAATAGGACGTATAACTTTATATACTATAACGATATGAAGGAAGAACGTTATATTGCATCTCTATATGACGTATAACGTTATGAACTATGACGTTATTACACATAACGTTGTATTGCGTTACTATAGCACGTATAACATTATGAACTATTACATTATAACGCATAACGTTATATTGCATCACTATATGACGTATAACGTTTTGTACTATTACGTAATAACGTATAACGTTATATTGCATGACAATAGGACGTATAACTTTATATACTATAACGACATTAAGGAAGAACGTTATATTGCATCACTATATGACGTATAACATTATGAACTATGGCGTTATAACACATAACGTTATATTGCATCACTATAGGACGTATAACATTATATTATATCATTATATGACGTATAGCGTTATATACTATTGCGCTATGAAGTTATATCTTTATATTGCATCACTATATGTCCTATAGCGTTTTGTACTATTACGTAGAAACGTATAACGTTATATTGCATCACTATATGACGTATAACGTTATGTACTATTCCGTTATGAATGAATAACATTATATTGCATCACTATATGACGTATAACGTTATATTGCATCACTATGTGACGTATAACGTTATATACTACTGCGCTATGAAGCAATAACTTTATATTGCATCACTACATGACGTATAACGTTATATTACATTACTATAGGACGTATAATGTTATGACTATTGTGTTATAATGTCTAACGGTATATTGCACCACTATATGATATATAACGGTATATTGCATCACTATATGATGTATAACGTTTTGTACTTTTACGTAATAACGTATAACGTTATATTGCATGACAATGGGACGTATAACGTTATATACTATAACGATATGAAGGAAGAACGTTATATTGCATCTCTATATAACGTATAACGTTATGAACTATGACGTTATTACACATAACGTTGTATTGCGTTACTATAGCACGTATAACATTATGAACTATTACATTATAACGCATAACGTTATATTGCATCACTATATGACGTATAACGTTTTGTACTATTACGTAATAACGTATAACGTTATATTGCATCACTATAGGACGTATAATGTTATATTGCATCACCATATGAAGTATACGTTATGAACTATTACATTAAAACGTATAACGTTATATTGCATCACCATGTGACGCATAACGTTATGAACTACTACGTCATAACGTGTAACGTTATAGTGCACCACTATATGACGTATATTGTTTTGTACTATTACTCAATTATTTCTACCGTTACATTGCATCTCTATATGACGTATAACATTATATTGCATCACTATATGACGTATAACGTTATGAACTATGGCGTTATAACACATAACGTTATATTGCATCACTATAGGACGTATAACGTTATATTATATCATTATATGACGTATAGCGATATATACTATTGCGCTATGAAGTTATATCTTTATATTGCATCACTATATGTCCTATAGCGTTTTGTACTATTACGTAGAAATGTATAACGTTATATTGCATCACTATAGGACGTATAACGTTATAAACTATTGTGTTATAGTGTATAACGGTATATTGCACCACTATATGATGTGTAACGTTATATTGCATCACTATATGACGTATAACGTTATTTACTATTCCGTTATAAAAGAATAACGTTATATTGCATCACTATATGACGTATAACGTTATATTGCATCACTATAGGACGTAAAACGTTATATACTATAACGTTATGAAGGAAGAACGTTATATTGCATCTCTATATGACGTATACCGTTTTGAATTATGACGTTATAACACATAACGTTATATTGCATCACTATAGGACGTATAACGTTATATTATATCATTATATGACGTATAACGTTATGTACTATTCCGTTATGAAGGAATAACGTTATATTGCATCACTATATGACGTATAACGTTATATTGCATCACTATATGACGTATAACGCTATGAGCTATGACGTTATAGCACATAACGTCATATTGCATCACTATAGGACGTATAATGTAATAAAATATTGTGTTATAATGTATAACGTTATATTGCACCACTACATGATTTATAATGTAATGTTGCATCACTGTATGACGTGTAACGTTATGTACTATTCCGTTATGAATGAATAACATTATATTGCATCACTATATGACGTATAACGTTATATTGCATCACTATATGACGCATAACATTATATACTATTGCGCTATGAAGGAATAACTTTATATTGCATCACTACATGACGTATAACGTTATATTACATTACTATAGGTCGTATAATGTTACAAACTATTGTGTTATAACGTCTAACGGTATATTGCACCACTATATGATGTATAACGGTATATTGCATCACTATATGACGTATAACGTTTTGTACTATTACGTAATGACGTATAACGTTATATTGCACGACTATAGGTCGTATAACGTTATATACTATAACGTTGTGAAGGAAGAACGTTATATTGCATCGCTATATGTCGTAAACCTTTATGAAATATGACGTTATTACACATAACGTTACATTGCGTTACTATAGAACGTATAACGTTATATTGCATCACTATATGAAGTATACCGTTATGATCTATCATGTTATAACGTATAACGTTATATTGCATCACTATAGGACGTATAGCGTCATATACTATTGCGTTATAATATATAATGGTATAATGCATTACTATATGACGTATAACATTATGAACTATTACGTTATAACGTATAACATTATATTGCATCACTATTGTACGTATAACGTAATATACTATTACGTTATGACGTATAACGGTATATTGCATCACTATATGACGTATAACGTTTTGTACTATTGCGTAATAACGTATAACGTTATATTGCATCACTATAGGACGTATAACGTTATATTACATTACTATAGGACGTATAATGTTATAAACTATTGTGTTATAATGTCTAACCTCATACTGCACCACTATATGATGTATAACGGTATATTGCATCACTATATGACGTATGAGGTTATGTACTATTACGCAATAACGTATAACGTTATATTGCATCACTATAGGACGTATAACGTTATAAACAATTGTGTTATAATGTATAACGGTATATTGCACCACTATATGATGTATAACATTATATTGCATCACTGTATGACGTATAACGTTATGTACTATTCCGTTATGAATGATTAACGTTATATTGCATCACTATATGACGTATAACGTTATATTGCATCACTATGTGACGTATAACGTTATATACTATTGCGCTATGAAGTTATATCTTTATATTGCATCACTATATGTCCTATAGCGTTTTGTACTATTACGTAGAAACGTATAACGTTATATTGCATCACTATAGGACGTATATCGTTATAAACTATTGTGTTATAGTGTATAACGGTATATTGCACCACTATATGATGTGTAACGTTATATTGCATCACTATATGACGTATAACGTTATTTAGTATTCCGTTATAAAAGAATAACGTTATATTGCATCACTATATGACGTATAACGTTATATTGCATCACTATAGGACGTAAAACGTTATATACTATAACGTTATGAAGGAAGAACGTTATATTGCATCTCTATATGACGTATACCGTTATGAATTATGACGTTATAACACATAACATTATATTGCATCACTATAGGACGTATAACGTTATATTATATCATTATATGACGTATAACGTTATGTACTATTCCGTTATGAAGGAATAACGTTATATTGCATCACTATATGACGTATAACGTTATGTACTATTCCGTTATGAATGATTAACGTTATATTGCATCACTATATGACGTATAACGTTATATTGCATCACTATGTGACGTATAACGTTATGTACTATTCCGTTATGAATGATTAAGGTTATATTGCATCACTATATGACGTATAACGTTATATTGCATCACTATGTGACGTATAACGTTATATTCTACTGCGCTATGAAGGAATAACTTTATATTGCATCACTATATGACGTATAACGTTATTTAGTATTCCGTTATAAAAGAATAACGTTATATTGCATCACTATATGACGTATAACGTTATATTGCATCACTATAGGACGTAAAACGTTATATACCACAACGTTATGAAGGAAGAACGTTATATTGCATCTCTATATGACGTATACCGTTATGAATTATGACGTTATAACACATAACATTATATTGCATCACTATAGGACGTATAACGTTATATTATATCATTATATGACGTATAACGATATGTACTATTCCGTTATGAAGGAATAACGTTATATTGCATCACTATATGACGTATAACATTATGAACTATTACGTTATAACGTATAACATTATATTGCATCACTATTGTACGTATAACGTTATATACTATTACGTTATGACGTATAACGGTATATTGCATCACTATATGACGTATAACGTTTTATACTATTGCGTAATAACGTATAACGTTATATTGCATCACTATAGGACGTATAACGTTATAAACAATTGTGTTATAATGTATAACGGTATATTGCACCACTATATGATGTATAACATTATATTGCATCACTGTATGACGTATAACGTTATGTACTATTCCGTTATGAATGATTAACGTTATATTGCATCACTATATGACGTATAACGTTATATTGCATCACTATGTGACGTATAACGTTATATACTACTGCGCTATGAAGGAATAACTTTATATTGCATCACTATATGACGTATAACGTTATATAACATTATATAGGACGTATAATGTTATAAACTATTGTGTTATAATGTCTAACGGTATATTGCACCACTATATGATATATAACGGTATATTGCATCACTATATGACGTATAACGTTTTATACTATTGCGTAATAACGTATAACGTTATATTGCATCACTATAGGACGTATAACGTTATAAACAATTGTGTTATAATGTACAACGGTATATTGCACCACTATATGATGTATAACATTATATTGCATCACTGTATGACGTATAACGTTATGTACTATTCCGTTATGAATGATTAACGTTATATTGCATCACTATATGACGTATAACGTTATATTGCATCACTATGTGACGTATAACGTTATATACTACTGCGCTATGAAGGAATAACTTTATATTGCATCACTATATGACGTATAACGTTATATAACATTACTATAGGACGTATAATGTTATAAACTAGAGTGTTATAATGTCTAACGGTATATTGCACCACTATATGATATATAACGGTATATTGCATCACTATATGACGTGTAACGTTTTGTACTATTACGTAATAACGTATAACGTTATATTGCATGACAATAGGACGTATAACTTTATATACTATAACGATATGAAGGAAGAACGTTATATTGCATCTCTATATGACGTATAACGTTATGAACTATGACGTTATTACACATAACGTTGTATTGCGTTACTATAGCACGTATAACATTATGAACTATTACATTATAACGCATAACGTTATATTGCATCACTATATGACGTATAACGCTTTGTACTATTACGTAATAACGTATAACGTTATATTGCATCACTATAGGACGTATAATGTTATATTGCATCACCATATGAAGTATACCGTTATGAACTATTACATTAATACGTATAACGTTATATTGCATCACCATGTGACGCATAACGTTATGAACTACTACGTCATAACGTGTAACGTTATAGTGCACCACTATATGACGTATATTGTTTTGTACTATTACTTAATGACTTCTACCGTTACATTGCATCTCTATATGACGTATAACATTATATTGCATCACCATATGACGTATAACGTTATGAACTATGGCGTTATAACACATAACGTTATATTGCTTCACTATAGGACGTATAACGTTATTATATATCATTATGTGACGTATAACGTTATATACTATTGCGCTATGAAGTTATAACTTTATATTGCATCACTATATGTCCTATAACGTTTTGTACTATTACGTAAAAACGTATAACGTTATATTGCATCACTATAGGATGTATAACGTTATAAACTATTGTGTTATAGCGTATAACGGTATAATGCACCACTATATGATGTGTAACGTTATATTGCATCACTGTATGACGTATAACGTTATGTACTATTCCGTTATGAATGATTAACGTTATATTGCATCACTATATGACGTATAACGTTATATTGCATCACTATGTGACGTATAACGTTATATACTACTGCGCTATGAAGGAATAACTTTATATTGCATCACAATATGACGTATAACGTTATATTACATTACTATAGGACGTATAATGATATAAACTATTGTGTTATAATGTCTAACGGTATATTGCACCACTATATGATGTATAACGGTATATTGCATCACTATATGACGTATGAGATTATGTACTATTACGTAATAACGTATAACGTTATATTGCATCACTACAGGACGTATAACGTTATGTACTATTCCGTTATGAATGATTAACGTTATATTGCATCACTATATGACGTATAACGTTATATTGCATCACTATGTGACGTATAACGTTATATACTACTGCGCTATGAAGGAATAACTTTATATTGCATCACAATATGACGTATAACGTTATATTACATTACTATAGGACGTATAATGATATAAACTATTGTGTTATAATGTATAACGGTATATTGCACCACTATATGATGTATAACATTATATTGCAACACTGTATAACGTATAACGTTATTTACTATTCCGTTATGAATGATTAACGTTATATTGCATCACTATATGACGTATAACGTTATATTGCATCACTATGTGACGTATAACGTTATATACTACTGCGCTATGAAGGAAGAACTTTATATTGCATCACTATATGGCGTATAATGTTATATTACATTACTATAGGACGTATAATGTTATAAACTGTTGTGTTATATTGTCTAACGGTATATTGCACCACTATATGATGTATAACGGTACATTGCATCACTATAGGACGTATAACGTTATATACTATAACGTTATGAAGGAAGAACGTTATATTGCATCACTATATGACCTATAACGTTATATTGCATCACTATAGGACGTAAAACGTTATATACTATAACGTTATGAAGGAAGAACGTTATATTGCATCTCTATATGTCGTATACCGTTATGAATTATGACGTTATAACACATAACGTTATATTGCGTCACTATAGGACGTATAACGTTATATTATATCATTATATGACGTATAACGTTATGTACTATTCCGTTATGAAGGAATAACGTTATATTGCATCACTATATGACGTATAACGTTATATTGCATCACTATATGACGTATAACGTTATATACTACTGCGCTATGAAGGAATAACTTTATATTGCATCACTACATGACGTATAACGTTATATTACATTACTATAGGACGTATAATGTTATGACTATTGTGTTATAATGTCTAACGGTATATTGCACCACTATATGATATATAACGGTATATTGCATCACTATATGATGTATAACGTTTTGTACTTTTACGTAATAACGTATAACGTTATATTGCATGACAATGGGACGTATAACGTTATATACTATAACGATATGAAGGAAGAACGTTATATTGCATCTCTATATAACGTATAACGTTATGAACTATGACGTTATTACACATAACGTTGTATTGCGTTACTATAGCACGTATAACATTATGAACTATTACATTATAACGCATAACGTTATATTGCATCACTATATGACGTATAACGTTTTGTACTATTACGTAATAACGTATAACGTTATATTGCATCACTATAGGACGTATAATGTTATATTGCATCACCATATGAAGTATACGTTATGAACTATTACATTAAAACGTATAACGTTATATTGCATCACCATGTGACGCATAACGTTATGAACTACTACGTCATAACGTGTAACGTTATAGTGCACCACTATATGACGTATATTGTTTTGTACTATTACTTAATGATTTCTACCGTTACATTGCATCTCTATATGACGTATAACATTATATTGCATCACTATATGACGTATAACGTTATGAACTATGGCGTTATAACACATAACGTTATATTGCATCACTATAGGACGTATAACGTTATATTATATCATTATATGACGTATAGCGATATATACTATTGCGCTATGAAGTTATATCTTTATATTGCATCACTATATGTCCTATAGCGTTTTGTACTATTACGTAGAAATGTATAACGTTATATTGCATCACTATAGGACGTATAACGTTATAAAGTATTGTGTTATAGTGTATAACGGTATATTGCACCACTATATGATGTGTAACGTTATATTGCATCACTATATGACGTATAACGTTATTTACTATTCCGTTATAAAAGAATAACGTTATATTGCATCACTATATGACGTATAACGTTATATTGCATCACTATAGGACGTAAAACGTTATATACTATAACGTTATGAAGGAAGAACGTTATATTGCATCTCTATATGACGTATACCGTTTTGAATTATGACGTTATAACACATAACGTTATATTGCATCACTATAGGACGTATAACGTTATATTATATCATTATATGACGTATAACGTTATGTACTATTCCGTTATGAAGGAATAACGTTATATTGCATCACTATATGACGTATAACGTTATATTGCATCACTATATGACGTATAACGCTATGAGCTATGACGTTATAGCACATAACGTCATATTGCATCACTATAGGACGTATAATGTAATAAAATATTGTGTTATAATGTATAACGTTATATTGCACCACTACATGATTTATAATGTAATGTTGCATCACTGTATGACGTGTAACTTTATGTACTATTCCGTTATGAATGAATAACATTATATTGCATCACTATATGACGTATAACGTTATATTGCATCACTATATGACGCATAACATTATATACTATTGCGCTATGAAGGAATAACTTTATATTGCATCACTACATGACGTATAACGTTATATTACATTACTATAGGTCGTATAATGTTACAAACTATTGTGTTATAACGTCTAACGGTATATTGCACCACTATATGATGTATAACGGTATATTGCATCACTATATGACGTATAACGTTTTGTACTATTACGTAATGACGTATAACGTTATATTGCACGACTATAGGTCGTATAACGTTATATACTATAACGTTGTGAAGGAAGAACGTTATATTGCATCGCTATATGTCGTATACCTTTATGAAATATGACGTTATTACACATAACGTTACATTGCGTTACTATAGGACGTATAAGGTTATATTGCATCACTATATGAAGTATACCGTTATGATCTATCATGTTATAACGTATAACGTTATATTGCATCACTATAGGACGTATAGCGTCATATACTATTGCGTTATAATATATAATGGTATAATGCATTACTATATGACGTATAACATTATGAACTATTACGTTATAACGTATAACATTATATTGCATCACTATTGTACGTATAACGTAATATACTATTACGTTATGACGTATAACGGTATATTGCATCACTATATGACGTATAACGTTTTGTACTATTGCGTAATAACGTATAACGTTATATTGCATCACTATAGGACGTATAACGTTATATTACATTACTATAGGACGTATAATGTTATAAACTATTGTGTTATAATGTCTAACCTCATACTGCACCACTATATGATGTATAACGGTATATTGCATCACTATATGACGTATGAGGTTATGTACTATTACGTAATAACGTATAACGTTATATTGCATCACTATAGGACGTATAACGTTATAAACAATTGTGTTATAATGTATAACGGTATATTGCACCACTATATGATGTATAACATTATATTGCATCACTGTATGACGTATAACGTTATGTACTATTCCGTTATGAATGATTAACGTTATATTGCATCACTATATGACGTATAACGTTATATTGCATCACTATGTGACGTATAACGTTATATACTATTGCGCTATGAAGTTATATCTTTATATTGCATCACTATATGTCCTATAGCGTTTTGTACTATTACGTAGAAACGTATAACGTTATATTGCATCACTATAGGACGTATATCGTTATAAACTATTGTGTTATAGTGTATAACGGTATATTGCACCACTATATGATGTGTAACGTTATATTGCATCACTATATGACGTATAACGTTATTTAGTATTCCGTTATAAAAGAATAACGTTATATTGCATCACTATATGACGTATAACGTTATATTGCATCACTATAGGACGTAAAACGTTATATACTATAACGTTATGAAGGAAGAACGTTATATTGCATCTCTATATGACGTATACCGTTATGAATTATGACGTTATAACACATAACATTATATTGCATCACTATAGGACGTATAACGTTATATTATATCATTATATGACGTATAACGTTATGTACTATTCCGTTATGAAGGAATAACGTTATATTGCATCACTATATGACGTATAACGTTACGTACTATTCCGTTATGAATGATTAACGTTATATTGCATCACTATATGACGTATAACGTTATATTGCATCACTATGTGACGTATAACGTTATGTACTATTCCGTTATGAATGATTAACGTTATATTGCATCACTATATGACGTATAACGTTATATTGCATCACTATGTGACGTATAACGTTATATACTACTGCGCTATGAAGGAATAACTTTATATTGCATCACTATATGACGTATAACGTTATTTAGTATTCCGTTATAAAAGAATAACGTTATATTGCATCACTATATGACGTATAACGTTATATTGCATCACTGTAGGACGTAAAACGTTATATACTATAACGTTATGAAGGAAGAACGTTATATTGCATCTCTATATGACGTATACCGTTATGAATTATGACGTTATAACACATAACATTATATTGCATCACTATAGGACGTATAACGTTATATTATATCATTATATGACGTAGAACGTTATGTACTATTCCGTTATGAAGGAATAACGTTATATTGCATCACTATATGACGTATAACATTATGAACTATTACGTTATAACGTATAACATTATATTGCATCACTATTGTACGTATAACGTTATATACTATTACGTTATGACGTATAACGGTACATTGCATCACTATATGACGTATAACGTTTTATACTATTGCGTAATAACGTATAACGTTATATTGCATCACTATAGGACGTATAACGTTATAAACAATTGTGTTATAATGTATAACGGTATATTGCACCACTATATGATGTATAACATTATATTGCATCACTGTATGACGTATAACGTTATGTACTATTCCGTTATGAATGATTAACGTTATATTGCATCACTATATGACGTATAACGTTATATTGCATCACTATGTGACGTATAACGTTATATACTACTGCGCTATGAAGGAATAACTTTATATTGCATCACTATATGACGTATAACGTTATATAACATTACTATAGGACGTATAATGTTATAAACTATTGTGTTATAATGTCTAACGGTATATTGCACCACTATATGATATATAACGGTATATTGCATCACTATATGACGTATAACGTTTTATACTATTGCGTAATAACGTATAACGTTATATTGCATCACTATATGACGTATAACGTTATAAAACATTACTATAGGACGTATAATGTTATAAACTATTGTGTTATAATGTCTAACGGTATATTGCACCACTATATGATGTATAACGGTATATTGCATCACTATATGACGTATGAGGTTATGTACTATTACGTAATAACGTATAACGTTATATTGCATCACTATATGACGTATACCTTTATGAAATATGGCGTTATTACACATAACGTTATATTGCGTTACTATAGGACGTATAACGTTATATTGCATCACTATATGACGTATAACGTTATATACTATTGCGCTATGAAGGAATAACGTTATATTGCATCACTATAGGACGTATAACGTTATATACTACCACGTTGTAACGTATAACGGTATAGTGCACAATTATATGATGTATAACGTTATATTGCATACCTATAGGTCGTATAACGTTATATTGCATCACTATATGAAGTATAACGTTATACACTATTACGTTATAACGTATAAGATTATATTGCATCACTATTGTACGGATAACGTTATATACTATTACGTTATGACGTATAACGCTATATTGCGTCACCATGTGACGTATAACGTTTTGAACTAATGCGTAATAACGTATAGCGTTACATTGCATCACTATATGAAGTATACCGTTATGATCTATCACATTATAACGTATAACGTTATATTGCATCACTGTAGGACGTATAGCGTCATATACTATTGTGTTATAATGTATAACGGCATATTGCGTCACTATATGACGTATAACGTTATGTACTATTCCGTTATGAATGAATAACGTTATATTGCTTCACTATATGAAGTATAACGTTATATACTATTGCGCTATGAACGAATAACGTTATATTGCATCACTATAGGACGTATAACGTTATATACTAGTACGTTATGAAGGAAGAGCGTTATATTGCATCGCTATATGACGTATAACGTTATGAACTATGACGTTATTACACATAACGTTGTATTGCGTTACTATAGAACGTATAACATTATGAACTATTACATTATAACGCATAACGTTATATTGCATCACTATTGTACGTATAACGTTTTGTACTATTACGTAATAACGTATAACATTATGTTGCATCACTATAGGACGTACAACGTTATATATTATTACGTTATGACGTATAACGTTATGAACTATTACGTTATAACGCATAACGTTATATTGCATCACAATATATCGTATAACGTTTTGCACTATTACGTAATCACGTATAACGTTATATTGCATCACCATGTGACGTATAACGTTTTGTACTATTACGTAATAACGTATATCGCTATATTGCATCACTATAGGACGTATAACGTTTTGTATAATTACGTAATCACGTATAACGTTATATTGCATCACTATAGTACGTATTACGTTTTGTACTATTACGTAATAACGTATATCGCTATATTGCATTACTATATGACGTATAACGAGATGAACTATTACGTTATAACGCGTAACGTTATATTGCATCACTATATGACGTATAACGTTATATTGCATCGCTATATGAAGTATACCGTTATGAACTATTACTTTATAACGTATAACGTTATATTGCATCATCATAGGACGTATAGCGTCATATACTTTTGCGTTATAATGTATAACGGTATACTGCATCACTATATGACGCATAACATTATACGGTATTACGTTATAACGTATAACATTATGTTGCATCACTATAGGAGGTATAACGTTATATACTATTACGTTATAACGTATAACATTATGTTGCATCACTATAGGACGTATAACGTTATATACTATTACGTTATGACTTATAACGTTATGAAATATTACGTTATAACGCATAACGTTATATTGCATCATTATATGACGTATAACGTTTTGTACTATTACATAATAACGTATAACGTTATATTGCATCACCATGTGACGTATAACGTTTTGTACTATTACGTAATAACGTATATCGCTATATTGCATCACTATAGGACGTATAACGTTTTGTATAATTACGTAATCACGTATAACGTTATATTGCATCACTATTGTACGTATTACGTTTTGTACTATTACGTAATAACGTATATCGCTATATTGCTTTACTATATGACGTATAACGAGATGAACTATTACGTTATAACGCGTAACGTTATATTGCATCACAATATGACGTATAACGTTATATTGCATCACTATATGAAGTATGCCGTTATGAACTATTACATTATAACGTATAACGTTATATTGCATCACTATAGGACGTATAGCGTCATATACTATTGCGTTATAATATATAACGGTATAATGCATTACTATATGACGTATAACGTTATGAACTATTACGATATAACGCATGACGTTATATTGCATCACTATATGACGTATAACGTTTTGTACTATTGCGTAATAACGTATAACGTTATATTGCATCTCTATAGGACGTATAGCGTCATATACTATTGCGTTATAATATATAACGGTATAATGCATTACTATATGACGTATAACGTTATGAACTATTACGATATAACGCATGACGTTATATTGCATCACTATATGACGTATAACGTTTTGTACTATTACGTAATAACGTATAACTTTATATTGCATCACTACAGGACGTATAACGCTATATTGCACCACTATAGGACGCATAACGCTATATTGCATCACTATATGAAGTATAACGTTATGAACTACTACATTATAACGTATAACGTTATATTGCATCACTATAGGACGTATAGCGTCATATACTATTGCGTTATAATATATAACGGTATAATGCATTACTATATGACGTATAACGTTATGAACTATTACGATATAAAGCATGACGTTATATTGCATCACTATATGACGTATAACGTTTTGTACTATTGCGTAATAACGTATAACGTTATATTGCATCTCTATAGGACGTATAGCGTCATATACTATTGCGTTATAATATATAACGGTATAATGCATTACTATATGACGTATAACGTTATGAACTATTACGATATAACGCATGACGTTATATTGCATCACTATATGAAGTATAACGTTATGAACTACTACATTATAACGTATAACGTTATATTGCATCACTATAGGACGTATAGCGTCATATACTATTGCGTTATAATATATAACGGTATAATGCATTACTATATGACGTATAACGTTTTGTACTATTACGTTATAACGCATAACGTTATACTGCATCACTATATGACGTATGATGTTATGTACTATTACGTAATAACGTATAACGTTATGTTGCATGACTATAGGACGTATAACGTTATATTGCATCACTATAGGACGTAAAACGTTATATACTATAACGTTATGAAGGAAGAACTTTCTATTGCATCTCTATATGACGTATACCGTTATGAACTATGTCGTTATAGCACATAACGTCATATTGCATCACTATAGGACGTATAATGTTATAAAATATTGTGTTATTATGTCTAACGGTATATTGCACCACTATATGATGTATAACGTTATATTGCATCACTATATGACGTATAACGTTTTGTACCATTACGTAATAACGTATAACGTTATATTGCATGACTATTGGAGGTATAACGTTATATACTATAACGATATGAAGGAAGAACGTTATATTGCATCTGTATATGACGTATACCGTTATGAACTATGACGTTATAGCACATAACGTCATATTGCATCACTATAGGACGTATAATGTTATAAAATATTGTGTTATAATGTATAACGTTATATTGCACCACTACATGATGTTTAATGTAATGTTGCATCACTGTATGACGTATAACGTTATGTACTATTCCGTTATGAATGAATAACATTATATTGCATCACTATATGACGTATAACGTTATATTGCATCACTATATGACGTATAACATTATATACTATTGCGCTATGAAGGAATAACTTTATATTGCATCACTACATGACGTATAACGTTACATTACATTACTATAGGACGTATAATGTTACAAACTATTGTGTTATAACGTCTAACGGTATATTGCACCACTATATGATGTATAACGGTATATTGCATCACTATATGACGTATAACGTTTTGTACTATTACGTAATGACGTATAACGTTATATTGCACGACTATAGGTCGTATAACGTTATATACTATAACGTTGTGAAGGAAGAACGTTATATTGCATCGCTATAGGACGTATAGCGTTATGAACTATGACGTTATAGCACATAACGTCATATTGCATCACTATAGGACGTATAATGTTATAAAATATTGTGTTATAATGTATAACGTTATATTGCACCACTACATGATGTTTAATGTAATGTTGCATCACTGTATGACGTATAACGTTATGTACTATTCCGTTATGAATGAATAACATTATATTGCATCACTATAGGACGTATAACGTTATATTATATCATTATATGACGTAGAACGTTATGTACTATTCCGTTATGAAGGAATAACGTTATATTGCATCACTATATGACGTATAACATTATGAACTATTACGTTATAACGTATAACATTATATTGCATCACTATTGTACGTATAACGTTATATACTATTACGTTATGACGTATAACGGTATATTGCATCACTATATGACGTATAACGTTTTATACTATTGCGTAATAACGTATAACGTTATATTGCATCACTATAGGACGTATAACGTTATAAACAATTGTGTTATAATGTATAACGGTATATTGCACCACTATATGATGTATAACATTATATTGCATCACTGTATGACGTATAACGTTATGTACTATTCCGTTATGAATGATTAACGTTATATTGCATCACTATATGACGTATAACGTTATATTGCATCACTATGTGACGTATAACGTTATATACTACTGCGCTATGAAGGAATAACTTTATATTGCATCACTATATGACGTATAACGTTATATAACATTACTATAGGACGTATAATGTTATAAACTATTGTGTTATAATGTCTAACGGTATATTGCACCACTATATGATATATAACGGTATATTGCATCACTATATGACGTATAACGTTTTATACTATTGCGTAATAACGTATAACGTTATATTGCATCACTATATGACGTATAACGTTATAAAACATTACTATAGGACGTATAATGTTATAAACTATTGTGTTATAATGTCTAACGGTATATTGCACCACTATATGATGTATAACGGTATATTGCATCACTATATGACGTATGAGGTTATGTACTATTACGTAATAACGTATAACGTTATATTGCATCACTATATGACGTATACCTTTATGAAATATGACGTTATTACACATAACGTTATATTGCGTTACTATAGGACGTATAACGTTATATTGCATCACTATATGACGTATAACGTTATATACTATTGCGCTATGAAGGAATAACGTTATATTGCATCACTATAGGACGTATAACGTTATATACTACCACGTTGTAACGTATAACGGTATAGTGCACAATTATATGATGTATAACGTTATATTGCATACCTATAGGTCGTATAACGTTATATTGCATCACTATATGAAGTATAACGTTATACACTATTACGTTATAACGTATAAGATTATATTGCATCACTATTGTACGGATAACGTTATATACTATTACGTTATGACGTATAACGCTATATTGCGTCACCATGTGACGTATAACGTTTTGAACTAATGCGTAATAACGTATAGCGTTACATTGCATCACTATATGAAGTATACCGTTATGATCTATCACATTATAACGTATAACGTTATATTGCATCACTGTAGGACGTATAGCGTCATATACTATTGTGTTATAATGTATAACGGCATATTGCGTCACTATATGACGTATAACGTTATGTACTATTCCGTTATGAATGAATAACGTTATATTGCTTCACTATATGAAGTATAACGTTATATACTATTGCGCTATGAACGAATAACGTTATATTGCATCACTATAGGACGTATAACGTTATATACTAGTACGTTATGAAGGAAGAGCGTTATATTGCATCGCTATATGACGTATAACGTTATGAACTATGACGTTATTACACATAACGTTGTATTGCGTTACTATAGAACGTATAACATTATGAACTATTACATTATAACGCATAACGTTATATTGCATCACTATTGTACGTATAACGTTTTGTACTATTACGTAATAACGTATAACATTATGTTGCATCACTATAGGACGTACAACGTTATATATTATTACGTTATGACGTATAACGTTATGAACAATTACGTTATAACGCATAACGTTATATTGCATCACAATATATCGTATAACGTTTTGCACTATTACGTAATCACGTATAACGTTATATTGCATCACCATGTGACGTATAACGTTTTGTACTATTACGTAATAACGTATATCGCTATATTGCATCACTATAGGACGTATAACGTTTTGTATAATTACGTAATCACGTATAACGTTATATTGCATCACTATAGTACGTATTACGTTTTGTACTATTACGTAATAACGTATATCGCTATATTGCATTACTATATGACGTATAACGAGATGAACTATTACGTTATAACGCGTAACGTTATATTGCATCACTATATGACGTATAACGTTATATTGCATCGCTATATGAAGTATACCGTTATGAACTATTACTTTATAACGTATAACGTTATATTGCATCATCATAGGACGTATAGCGTCATATACTTTTGCGTTATAATGTATAACGGTATACTGCATCACTATATGACGCATAACATTATACGGTATTACGTTATAACGTATAACATTATGTTGCATCACTATAGGAGGTATAACGTTATATACTATTACGTTATAACGTATAACATTATGTTGCATCACTATAGGACGTATAACGTTATATACTATTACGTTATGACTTATAACGTTATGAAATATTACGTTATAACGCATAACATTATATTGCATCATTATATGACGTATAACGTTTTGTACTATTACATAATAACGTATAACGTTATATTGCATCACCATGTGACGTATAACGTTTTGTACTATTACGTAATAACGTATATCGCTATATTGCATCACTATAGGACGTATAACGTTTTGTATAATTACGTAATCACGTATAACGTTATATTGCATCACTATTGTACGTATTACGTTTTGTACTATTACGTAATAACGTATATCGCTATATTGCATTACTATATGACGTATAACGAGATGAACTATTACGTTATAACGCGTAACGTTATATTGCATCACAATATGACGTATAACGTTATATTGCATCACTATATGAAGTATGCCGTTATGAACTATTACATTATAACGTATAACGTTATATTGCATCACTATAGGACGTATAGCGTCATATACTATTGCGTTATAATATATAACGGTATAATGCATTACTATATGACGTATAACGTTATGAACTATTACGATATAACGCATGACGTTATATTGCATCACTATATGACGTATAACGTTTTGTACTATTGCGTAATAACGTATAACGTTATATTGCATCTCTATAGGACGTATAGCGTCATATACTATTGCGTTATAATATATAACGGTATAATGCATTACTATATGACGTATAACGTTATGAACTATTACGATATAACGCATGACGTTATATTGCATCACTATATGACGTATAACGTTTTGTACTATTACGTAATAACGTATAACTTTATATTGCATCACTACAGGACGTATAACGCTATATTGCACCACTATAGGACGCATAACGCTATATTGCATCACTATATGAAGTATAACGTTATGAACTACTACATTATAACGTATAACGTTATATTGCATCACTATAGGACGTATAGCGTCATATACCATTGCGTTATAATATATAACGGTATAATGCATTACTATATGACGTATAACGTTATGAACTATTACGATATAAAGCATGACGTTATATTGCATCACTATATGACGTATAACGTTTTGTACTATTGCGTAATAACGTATAACGTTATATTGCATCTCTATAGGACGTATAGCGTCATATACTATTGCGTTATAATATATAACGGTATAATGCATTACTATATGACGTATAACGTTATGAACTATTACGATATAACGCATGACGTTATATTGCATCACTATATGACGTATAACGTTTTGTACTATTACGTAATAACGTATAACTTTATATTGCATCACTACAGGACGTATAACGCTATATTGCACCACTATAGGACGTAAAACGTTATATACTATAACGTTATGAAGGAAGAACTTTCTATTGCATCTCTATATGACGTATACCGTTATGAACTATGTCGTTATAGCACATAACGTCATATTGCATCACTATAGGACGTATAATGTTATAAAATATTGTGTTATTATGTCTAACGGTATATTGCACCACTATATGATGTATAACGTTATATTGCATCACTATATGACGTATAACGTTTTGTACCATTACGTAATAACGTATAACGTTATATTGCATGACTATTGGAGGTATAACGTTATATACTATAACGATATGAAGGAAGAACGTTATATTGCATCTGTATATGACGTATACCGTTATGAACTATGACGTTATAGCACATAACGTCATATTGCATCACTATAGGACGTATAATGTTATAAAATATTGTGTTATAATGTATAACGTTATATTGCACCACTACATGATGTTTAATGTAATGTTGCATCACTGTATGACGTATAACGTTATGTACTATTCCGTTATGAATGAATAACATTATATTGCATCACTATATGACGTATAACGTTATATTGCATCACTATATGACGTATAACATTATATACTATTGCGCTATGAAGGAATAACTTTATATTGCATCACTACATGACGTATAACGTTACATTACATTACTATAGGACGTATAATGTTACAAACTATTGTGTTATAACGTCTAACGGTATATTGCACCACTATATGATGTATAACGGTATATTGCATCACTATATGACGTATAACGTTTTGTACTATTACGTAATGACGTATAACGTTATATTGCACGACTATAGGTCGTATAACGTTATATACTATAACGTTGTGAAGGAAGAACGTTATATTGCATCGCTATAGGACGTATAGCGTTATCAACTATGACGTTATTACACATAACGTTATATTGCGTTACAATAGGCCGTATAAAATTATGTACTATTACATTATAACGTATAAAGTTATATTTCATCACTATACGACGTATAACGTTATGTACTATTACGTAATAACGTATAACGTTACATTGCATCACTATTGGACGTATAACGCTTTATTGCATCACCATGTGACATATAACGTTTTGAACTAATACGTAATAACGTATAGCGTTACATTGCATCACTATAGGACGTATAACGTTGTATACTTTTACGTTATAACGTATAACGTTGTATTGCACCACTATAGGACGTATAGCGTTATATACTCATGCGTTATAATGTATAACGGTATATTGCATCACTATATGACGTATAACGTTATGAACTACAACGTTATAACGCATGACGTTATATTGCATCACTATATGACGTATAACGTTTTGTACTATTGCGTAATAACGTATAACGTTATATTGCATCACTATAGGACGTATAACGTTATATTACATTACTATAGGACGTATAATGTTATAAACTATTGTGCTATAATGTCTAACCTCATACTGCACCACTATATGATGTATAACGGTATATTGCATCACTATATGACGTATGAGGTTATATACTATTACGTAATAACGTATAACGTTATATTGCATCACTATAGGACGTATAACGTTATAAACAATTGTGTTATAATGTATAACGGTATATTGCACCACTATATGATGTATAACATTATATTGCATCACTGTATGACGTATAACGTTATGTACTATTCCGTTATGAATGATTAACGTTATGTTGCATCACTATATGACGTATAACGTTATATTGCATCACTATGTGACGTATAACGTTATATGCTACTGCGCTATGAAGGAATAACGTTATATTGCATCACTATATGACGTATAACGTTATATTACATTACTATAGGACGTATAATGTTATAAACTATTGTGTTATAATGTCTAACGGTATATTGCACCACTATATGATGTATAACGGTATATTGCATCACTATATGACGTATAACGTTTTGTACTATTACGTAATAACGTATAACGTTATATTGCATGACTATAGGACGTATAACGTTATATGCTATAACGATATGAAGGAAGAACGTTATATTGCATCTCTATATGACGTATACCGTTATGAACTATGACGTTATTACACATAACGTTGTATTGCGTTACTATAGGACGTATAACATTATGAACTATTACATTATAACGCATAACGTTATATTGCATCACTATATGACGTATAACGTTTTGTACTATTACGTAATAACGTATAACGCTATATTGCATCACTACAGGACGTATAATGTTATATTGCATCACCATATGAAGTATACCGTTATGAACCATTCCATTATAACTTATAACGTTATATTGCATCACCATGTGACGCATAACGTTATGAACTACTACGTTATAACGTGTAACGTTATAGTGCACCACTATATGACGTATATTGTTTTGTACTATTACTTAATGACTTCTACCGTTACATTGCATCTCTATATGACGTATAACATTATATTGCATCACTATATGACGTATAACGTTATGAACTATGGCGCTATAACACATAACGTTATATTGCATCACTATAGGACGTATAACGTTATATTATATCATTATATGACGTATAACGTTATATACTATTGCGCTATGAAGTTATAACTTTATATTGCATCACTATATGTCCTATAACGTTTTGTACTATTACGTAAAAACGTATAACGTTATATTGCATCACTATAGGACGTATAACGTTATAAACTATTGTGTTATAGTGTATAACGGTATATTGCACCACTATATGATGTGTAACGTTATATTGCATCACAGTATGACGTATAACGTTATGTACTATTCCGTTATGAATGATTAACGTTATATTGCATCACTATATGACGTATAACGATATATTGCATCACTATGTGACGTATAACGTTATATACTACTGCGCTATGAAGGAATAACATTATATTGCATCACTATATGACGTATAACGTTATGTTACATTACTATAGGACGTACAATGTTATAAACTATTGTGTTATAATGTCTAACGGTATATTGCACCACTATATGATGTATAACGGTATATTGCATCACTATATGACGTATGAGGTTATGTACTATTACGTAATAACGTATAACGTTATATTGCATCACTATAGGACGTATAACGTTATAAACAATTGTGTTATAATGTATAACGGTATATTGCACCACTATATGATGTATAACATTATATTGCATCACTGTATGACGTATAACGTTATGTACTATTCCGTTATGAATGATTAACGTTATATTGCATCACTATGAGACGTATAACGTTATATACTACTGCGCTATGAAGGAATAACATTATATTGCATCACTATGTGACGTGTAACGTTATATTACATTACTATAGGACGTATAATGTTATAAACTATTGTGATATAATGTCTAACGGTATATTGCACCACTATATTTTTGTATAACATTATATTGCATCACTGTATGACGTATAACGTTATATACTATTACGTAATAACATATAACGTTATATTGCATGACTATAGGACGTATAACGTTATATACTATAACGATATGAAGGAAGAACGTTATATTGCATCTCTATATGACGTATAACGTTATGAACTATGACGTTATTACACATAACGTTGTATTGCGTTACTATAGAACGTATAACATTATGAACTATTACATTATAACGCATAACGTTATATTGCATCACTATATGACGTATAACGTTTTGTACTATTACGTAATAACGTATAACGTTGTATTGCATCACTATAGGACGTATAATGTTATATTGCATCACCATATGAAGTATACCGTTATGAACTATTACATTAAAACGTATAACGTTATATTGCATCACCATGTGACGCATAACGTTATGAACTACTACGTCATAACATGTAACGTTGTAGTGTACCTCTATATGACGTATATTGTTTTGTACTATTACTTAATGATTTCTACCGTTACATTGCATCTCTATATGACGTATAACATTATATTGCATCACTATATGACGTATAACGTTATGAACTTTGGCGTTATAACACATAACGTTATATTGCATCACTATAGGACGTATAACGTTATATTATATCATTCTATGACGTATAGCGTTATATACTATTGCGCTATGAAGTTATATCTTTATATTGCATCACTATATGTCCTATAGCGTTTTGTACTATTACGTAAAAACGTATAACGTTATATTGCATCACTATAGGACGTATAACCTTATAAACTATTGTGTTATAGTGTATAATGGTATATTGCACCACTATATGATGTGTAACGTTATATTGCATCACTATATGACGTATAACGTTATTTACTATTCCGTTATAAAAGAATAACGTTATATTGCATCACTATATGACGTATAACGTTATATTGCATCACTATAGGACGTAAAACGTTATATACTATAACGTTATGAAGGAAGAACGTTATATTGCATCTCTATATGACGTATACCGTTATGAATTATGACGTTATAACACATAACGTTATATTGCATCACTATAGGACGTATAACGTTATATTATATCATTATATGACGTATAACGTTATGTACTATTCCGTTATGAAGGAATAACGTTATATTGCATCACTATATGACGTATAACGTTATATTGCATCACTATATGACGTATAACGCTATGAACTATGACGGTATAGCACATAACGTCATATTGCATCACTATAGGACGTATAATGTTATAAAATATTGTGTTATAACGTCTAACGGTATATTGCACCACTATATGACGTATAACGTTTTGTACTATTACGTAATGACGTATAACGTTATATTGCATGACTATAGGTCGTATAACGTTATATACTATAACGTTATGAAGGAAGAACGTTATATTGCATCGCTATATGACGTATACCTTTAAGAAATATGACGTTATTACACATAACGTTATATTGCGTTACTATAGGACGTATAACGTTATATTGCATCACTATATGACGTATAACGTTATATACTATTGCGCTATGAAGGAATAACGTTATATTGCATCACTATAGGACGTATAACGTTATATACTACCACGTTGTAACGTATAACGGTATAGTGCACAATTATATGATGTATAACGTTATATTGCATACCTATAGGTCGTATAACGTTACATTGCATCACTATATGAAGTATAACGTTATACACTATTACGTTATAACGTATAAGATTATATTGCATCACTATTGTACGGATAACGTTATATACTATTACGTTATGACGTATAACGCTATATTGCGTCACCATGTGACGTTAAACGTTTTGAACTAATGCGTAATAACGTATAGCGTTACATTGCATCACTATATGAAGTATACCGTTATGATCTATCACATTATAACGTATAACGTTATATTGCATCACTGTAGGACGTATAGCGTCATATACTATTGTGTTATAATGTATAACGGCATATTGCGTCACTATATGACGTATAACGTTATGTACTATTCCGTTATGAATGAATAACGTTATATTGCTTCACTATATGACGTATAACGTTATATACTATTGCGCTATGAACGAATAACGTTATATTGCATCACTATAGGACGTATAACGTTATATACTAGTACGTTATGAAGGAAGAACGTTATATTGCATCGCTATATGACGTATAACTTTATGAAATATGACGTTATTACACATAACGTTATGTTGCGTTACTATAGGACGTATAACGTTTTGTACTATTACGTAATAACGTATAACGTCATATTGCATCACTACAGGACGTAAAACGTTATATACTATAACGTTACGAAGGAAGAACGTTATATTGCATCTCTATATGACGCATACCGTTATCAACTATGACGTTATTACACATAACGTTATATTGCGTTACTATAGGACGTATAAAATTATGAACTATTACATTATAACGCATAAAGTTATATTTCATCACTATACAACGTATAACGTTATGTACTATTACGTAATAACGTATAACGTTATATTGCATCACTATTGGACGTATAACGCTTCATTACATCACCATTTGACATATAACGTTTTGAACTAATACGTAATAACGTATAGCGTTACATTGCATCACTATAGGACGTATAACGTTGTATACTTTTACGTTATAACGTATAACGTCGTATTGCATCACTATAGGACGTATAGCGTTATATACTAATGCGTTATAATGTATAACGGTATATTGCATCACTATATGACGTATAATGTTATGAACTATTACGTTATAACGCGTGACGTTATATTGCATCACTATATGACGTATAACGTTTTGTACTATTGCGTAATAACGTATAACGTTATATTGCATCACTATAGGACGTATAACGTTATATTACATTACTATAGGACGTATAATGTTATAAACTACTGTGTTATAATGTCTAACCTCATACTGCACCACTATATGACGTATAACGGTATATTGCATCACTATATGACGTATGAGGTTATGTACTATTACGTAATAACGTATAACGTTATATTGCATCACTATAGGACGTATAACGTTATAAACAATTGTGTTATAATGTATAACGGTATATTGCACCACTATATGATGTATAACATTATATTGCATCACTGTATGACGTATAACGTTATGTACTATTCCGTTATGAATGAATAACGTTATATTGCTTCACAATATGACGTATAACGTTATATACTATTGCGCTATGAACGAATAACGTTATATTGCATCACTATAGGACGTATAACGTTATATACTACTACGTTGTAATGTATAACGGTATATTGCACCATTATGTGATGTATAACGTTATATTGCATCACCATGTGACGTATAACGTTTTGAACAAATACGTAATAACGTACAACGTTATATTGCATCACTAATTGAAGT
This sequence comes from Bombus terrestris, assembly GCF_910591885.1. Lineage (NCBI taxonomy): Eukaryota > Metazoa > Arthropoda > Insecta > Hymenoptera > Apidae > Bombus > Bombus terrestris. The sequence continues at coordinate 4,855,717 of NW_025963548.1, forward strand.
ATACCGTTATGATCTATCACGTTATAACGTATAACGTTATATTGCATCACTATAGGACGTATAACGTTATATTGCATCACTATATGACGTATAACATTATATACTATTGCGCTATGAAGGAATAACTTTATATTGCATCACTACCTGACGTATAACGTTATATTACATTACTATAGGACGTATAATGTTACAAACTATTGTGTTATAACGTCTAACGGTATATTGCACCACTATATGATGTATAACGGTATATTGCATCACTATATGACGTATAACGTTTTGTACTATTACGTAATGACGTATAACGTTATATTGCATCACTATAGGACGTATAACGTTATATTACATTACTATAGGACGTATAATGTTATAAACTATTGTGATATAATGTCTAACGGTATATTGCACCACTATATGATGTATAACATTATATTGCATCACTGTATGACGTATAACGTTATATACTATTACGTAATAACATATAACGTTATATTGCATGACTATAGGACGTATAACGTTATATACTATAACGATATGAAGGAAGAACGTTATATTGCATCTCTATATGACGTATAACGTTATGAACTATGACGTTATAACACATAACGTTGTATTTCGTTACTATAGAACGTGTAACATTATGAACTATTACATTATAACGCATAACGTTATATTGCATCACTATATGACGTATAACGTTTTGTACTATTACGTAATAACGTATAACGTTGTATTGCATCATTATAGGACGTATAATGTTATATTGCATCACCATATGAAGTATACCGTTATGAACTATTACATTAAAACGTATAACGTTATATTGCATCACCATGTGACGCATAACGTTATGAACTACTACGTCATAACGTGTAACGTTGTAGTGTACCTCTATATGACGTATATTGTTTTGTACTATTACTTAATGATTTCTACCGTTACATTGCATCTCTATATGACGTATAACATTATATTGCATCACTATATGACGTATAACGTTCTGAACTTTGGCGTTATAACACATAACGTTATATTGCATCACTATAGGACGTATAACGTTATATTATATCATTCTATGACGTATAGCGTTATATACTATTGCGCTATGAAGTTATATCTTTATATTGCATCACTACATGTCCTATAGCGTTTTGTACTATTACGTAAAAACGTATAACGTTATATTGCATCACTATAGGACGTATAACGTTATAAACTATTGTGTTATAGTGTATAATGGTATATTGCACCACTATATGATGTGTAACGTTATATTGCATCACTATATGACGTATAACGTTATTTACTATTCCGTTATAAAAGAATAACGTTATATTGCATCACTATATGACGTATAACGTTATATTGCATCACTATAGGACGTAAAACGTTATATACTATAACGTTATGAAGGAAGAACGTTATATTGCATCTCTATATGACGTATACCGTTATGAATTATGACGTTATAACACATAACGTTATATTGCATCACTATAGGACGTATAACGTTATATTATATCATTATATGACGTATAACGTCATGTACTATTCCGTTATGAAGGAATAACGTTATATTGCATCACTATATGACGTATAACGCTATGAACTATGACGTTATAGCACATAACGTCATATTGCATCACTATAGGACGCACAATATTATAAAATATTGTGTTATAACGTCTAACGGTATATTGCACCACTATATGACGTATAACGTTTTGTACTATTACGTAATGACGTATAACGTTATATTGCATCACTATAGGTCGTATAACGTTATATACTATAACCTTATGAAGGAAGAACGTTATATTGCATCGCTATATGACGTATACCTTTATGAAATATGACGTTATTACACATAACGTTATATTGCGTTACTATAGGACGTATAACGTTATATTGCATCACTATATGACGTATAACGTTATATACTATTGCGCTATGAAGGAATAACGTTATATTGCATCACTATAGGACGTATAACGTTATATACTACCACGTTGTAACGCATAACGGTATAGTGCACAATTATATGATGTATAACGTTATATTGCATACCTATAGGTCGTATAACGTTATATTGCATCACTATATGAAGTATAACGTTGTACACTATTACGTTATAACGTATAAGATTATATTGCATCACTATTGTACGGATAACGTTATATACTATTACGTTATGACGTATAACGCTATATTGCGTCACCATGTGACGTATAACGTTTTGAACTAATGCGTAATAACGTATAGCGTTACATTGCATCACTATATGAAGTATACCGTTATGATCTATCACATTATAACGTATAACGTTATATTGCATCACTGTAGGACGTATAGCGTCATATAGTATTGTGTTATAATGTATAACGGCATATTGCGTCACTATATGACGTATAACGTTATGTACTATTCCGTTATGAATGAATAACGTTATATTGCTTCACTATATGACGTATAACGTTATATACTATTGCGCTATGAACGAATAACGTTATATTGCATCACTATAGGACGTATAACGTTATATACTAGTACGTTATGAAGGAAGAACGTTATATTGCATCGCTATATGACGTATAACTTTATGAAATATGACGTTATTACACATAACGTTATATTGCGTTACTATAGGACGTATAACGTTTTGTACTATTACGTAATAACGTATAACGTTATATTGCATCACTACAGGACGTAAAACGTTATATACTATAACGTTATGAAGGAAGAACGTTATATTGCATCTCTATATGACGTATACCGTTATCAACTATGACGTTATTACACATAACGTTATATTGCGTTACTATAGGACGTATAAAATTATGAACTATTACATTATAACGCATAAAGTTATATTTCATCACTATACAACGTATAACGTTATGTACTATTATGTAATAACGTATAACGTTATATTGCATCACTATTGGACGTATAACGCTTCATTGCATCACCATTTGACATATAACGAGTTGAACTAATACGTAATAACGTATAGCGTTGCATTGCATCACTATAGGACGTATAACGTTGTATACTTTTACGTTATAACGTATAACGTCGTATTGCATCACTATATGACGTATAGCGTTATATACTAATGCGTTATAATGTATAACGGTATATTGCATCACTATATGACGTATAACGTTATGAACTATTACGTTATAACGCATGACGTTATATTGCATCACTATATGACGTATAACGTTTTGTACTATTGCGTAATAACGTATAACGTTATATTGCATCACTATAGGACGTATAACGTTATATTACATTACTATAGGACGTATAATGTTAAAACTACTGTGTTATAATGTCTAACCTCATACTGCACCACTATATGATGTATAACGGTATATTGCATCACTATATGACGTATGAGGTTATGTACAATTACGTAATAACGTATAACGTTATATTGCATCACTATAGGACGTATAACGTTATAAACAATTGTGTTATAATGTATAACGGTATATTGCACCACTATATGATGTATAACATTATATTGCATCACTGTATGACGTATAACGTTATGTACTATTCCGTTATGAATGAATAACGTTATATTGCTTCACTATATGACGTATAACGTTATATACTATTGCGCTATGAACGAATAACGTTATATAGCATCACTATAGGACGTATAACGTTATATACTACTACGTTGTAATGTATAACGGTATATTGCACCATTATGTGATGTATAACGTTATATTGCATCACCATGTGACGTATAACGTTTTGAACAAATACGTAATAACGTACAACGTTATATTGCATCACTAATTGAAGTATACCGTTATGATCTATCACGTTATAACGTATAACGTTATATTGCATCACTATAGGACGTATAACGTTATATTGCATCACTATATGACGTATAACATTATATACTATTGCGCTATAAAGGAATAACTTTATATTGCATCACTACCTGACGTATAACGTTATATTACATTACTATAGGACGTATAATGTTACAAACTATTGTGTTATAACGTCTAACGGTATATTGCACCACTATATGATGTATAACGGTATATTGCATCACTATATGACGTATAACGTTTTGTACTATTACGTAATGACGTATAACGTTATATTGCATCACTATAGGACGTATAACGTTATATACTACTACGTTGTAGCGTATAACGGTATATTGCACAATTATATGATGTATAACGTTATATTGCATACCTATAGGACGTATAACGTTATATTGCATCACTATATAAAGTATAACGTTATACACTATTACGTTATAACGTATAACATTATATTGCATCACTATTGTACGGATAACGTTATATACTATTACGTTATGACGTATAACGCTATATTGTGTCACCATGTGACGTATAACGCTTTGAACTAATGCGTAATAACGTATAGCGTTATATTGCATCACTATATAAAGTATAACGTTATACACTATTACGTTATAACGTATAACGTTATATTGCATCACTATAGGACGTATAACGTTATATACTACTACGTTGTAGCGTATAACGGTATATTGCACAATTATATGATGTATAACGTTATATTGCATACCTATAGGACGTATAACGTTATATTGCATCACTATATAAAGTATAACGTTATACACTATTACGTTATAACGTATAACATTATATTGCATCACTATGTGACGTATAACGTTATATACTACTGCGCTATGAAGGAATAACTTTATATTGCATCACTACATGACGTATAACGTTATATTACATTACTATAGGACGTATAATATTACAAACTATTGTGTTATAACGTCTAACGGTATATTGCACCACTATATGATGTATAACGGTATATTGCATCACTATATGATGTATAACGTTTTGTACTATTACGTAATGACGTATAACGTTATATTGCACCTCTATAGGACGTATAACGTTATATTGCATCACTATATGAAGTATACCGTTATGATCTATCACATTATAACGTATAACGTTATATTGCATCACTATAGGACGTATAGCGTCATATACTATTGTGTTATAATGTATAACGGCATATTGCGTCACTATATGACGTATAACGTTATGTACTACTCCGTTATGAATGAATAACGTTATATTGCATCACTATATGACGTATAACGTTATATACTATTGCGCTATGAAGGAATAACGTTATATTGCATCACTAAAGGACGTATAACGTTATATACTACTACGTTGTAACGTATAACGGTATATTGCACCATTATATGATGTATAACGTTATATTGCATCACCATGTGACGTATAACGTTTTGAACTAATACGTAATAACGTACAACGTTATATTGCATCACTATAGGACGTATAACGTTATATTGCATCACTATATGACGTATAACATTATATACTATTGCGCTATGAAGGAATAACTTTATATTGCATCACTACATGACGTATAACGTTATATTACATTACTATAGGACGTATAATGTTACAAACTATTGTGTTATAACGTCTAACGGTATATTGCACCACTATATGATGTATAACGGTATATTGCATCACTATATGACGTATAACGTTTTGTACTATTACGTAATGACGTATAACGTTATATTGCACGACTATAGGTCGTATAACGTTATATACTATAACGTTGTGATGGAAGAACGTTATATTGCATCGCTATATGACGTATACCTTTATGAAATATGACGTTATTACACATAACGTTATATTGCGTTACTATAGGACGTATAACGTTATATTGCATCACTATATGAAGTATACCGTTATGATCCATCATGTTATAACGTATAACGTTATATTGCGTCACTATATGACGTATAACGTTTTGTACTATTACGTAATAACGTATAACGTTATATTGCACCTCTATAGGACGTATAACGTTATATTGCATCACTATATGAAGTATACCGTTATGATCTATCACGTTATAACTTATAACGTTATATTGCATCACTATAGGACGTATAGCGTCATATACTATTGCGTTATAATATATAACGGTATAATGCATTACTATATGACGTAAAACATTATGAACTATTACGTTATAACGTATAACATTATATTGCATCACTATTGTACGTATAACGTTATATACTATTACGTTATGACGCATAACGCTATATTGCATCACTATATGACGTATAACGTTTTGTACTATTACGTAATAACGTATAACGTTATATTGCATCACTACAGGACGTAAAACGTTATATACTATAACGTTATGAAGGAAGAACGTTATATTGCATCTCTATATGACGTATACCGTTATCAACTATGACGTTATTACACATAACGTTATATTGCGTTACTATAGGACGTATAAAATTATGAACTATTACATTATAACGCATAAAGTTATATTTCATCACTATACAACGTATAACGTTATGTACTATTACGTAATAACGTATAACGTTATATTGCATCACTATTGGACGTATAACGCTTCATTGCATCACCATGTGACATATAACGTTTTGAACTAATACGTAATAACGTATAGCGTTACATTGCATCACTATAGGACGTATAACGTTGTATACTTTTACGTTATAACGTATAACGTCGTATTGCATCACTATAGGACGTATAACGTTATATACTATAACGATATGAAGGAAGAACGTTATATTGCATCTCTATATGACGTATACCGTTATGAACTATGACGTTATTACACATAACGTTGTATTGCGTTACTATAGGACGTATAACATTATGAACTATTACATTATGACGCATAACGCTATATTGCATCACTATATGACGTATAACGTTTTGTACTATTACGTAATAACGTATAACGTTATATTGCATGACTATAGGACGTATAACGTTATATACTATAACGATATGAAGGAAGAACGTTATATTGCATCTCTATATGACGTATACCGTTATGAACTATGACGTTATTACACATAACGTTGTATTGCGTTACTATAGGACGTATAACATTGTGAACTATTACATTATAACGCATAACGTTATATTGCATCACTATATGACGTATAACGTTTTGTACTATTACGTAATAACGTATAACGTTATATTGCATCACTATAGGACGTATAATGTTATATTGAATCACCATATGAAGTATACCGTTATGAACTATTACATTATAACTTATAACGTTATATTGCATCACCATGTGACGCATAACGTTATGAACTACTACGTTATAACGTGTAACGTTATAGTGCACCACTATATGACGTATATTGTTTTGTACTATTACTTAATGACTTCTACCGTTACATTGCATCTCTATATGACGTATAACATTATATTGCATCACCATATGACGTATAACGTTATGAACTATGGCGTTATAACACATAACGTTGTATTGCATCACTATAGGACGTATAACGTTATATTATATCATTATGTGACGTATAACGTTATATACTATTGCGCTATGAAGTTATAACTTTATATTGCATCACTATATGACGTATAACGTTTTGTACTATTACGTAAAAACGTATAACGTTATATTGCATCACTATAGGATGTATAACGTTATAAACTATTGTGTTATAGTGTATAACGGTATAATGCACCACTATATGATGTGTAACGTTATATTGCATCACTGTATGACGTATAACGTTATGTACTATTCCGTTATGAATGATTAACGTTATATTGCATCACTATAGGACGTATAACGTTATATTGCATCACTATATGACGTATAACATTATATACTATTGCGCTATGAAGGAATAACTTTATATTGCATCACTACCTGACGTATAACGTTATATTACATTACTATAGGACGTATAATGTTACAAACTATTGTGTTATAACGTCTAACGGTATATTGCACTACTATATGATGTATAACGGTATATTGCATCACTGTATGACGTATAACGTTATGTACTATTCCGTTATGAATGATTAACGTTATATTGCATCACTATATGACGTATAACGTTATATTGCATCACTATGTGACGTATAACGTTATATACTACTGCGCTATGAAGGAATAACTTTATATTGCATCACTATATGACGTATAACGTTATATTACATTACTATAGGACGTATAATGTTATAAACTATTGTGTTATAATGTCTAACGGTATATTGCACCACTATATGATATATAACGGTATATTGCATCACTATATGACGTATAACGTTTTGTACTATTACGTAATAACGTATAACGTTATATTGCATGACAATAGGACGTATAACGTTATATACTATAACGATATGAAGGAAGAACGTTATATTGCATCTCTATATGACGTATAACGTTATGAACTATGACGTTATTACACATAACGTTGTATTGCGTTACTATAGCACGTATAACATTATGAACTATTACATTATAACGCATAACGTTATATTGCATCACTATATGACGTATAACGTTTTGTACTATTACGTAATAACGTATAACGTTATATTGCATCACTATAGGACGTATAATGTTATATTGCATCACCATATGAAGTATACCGTTATGAACTATTACATTAAAACGTATAACGTTATATTGCATCACCATGTGACGCATAACGTTATGAACTACTACGTCATAACGTGTAACGTTATAGTGCACCACTATATGACGTATATTGTTCTGTACTATTACTTAATGATTTCTACCGTTACATTGCATCTCTATATGACGTATAACATAATATTGCATCACTATATGACGTATGACGTTATGAACTATGGCGTTATAACACATAACGTTATATTGCATCACTATAGGACGTATAACGTTATATTATATCATTATATGTCGTATAGCATTATATACTATTGCGCTATGAAGTTATATCTTTATATTGCATCACTATATGTCCTATAGCGTTTTGTACTATTACGTAATAACGTATAACGTTATATTGCATCACTATAGGACGTATAATGTTATATTGCATCACCATATGAAGTATACCGTTATGAACTATTACATTAAAACGTATAACGTTATATTGCATCACCATGTGACGCATAACGTTATGAACTACTACGTCATAACGTGTAACGTTATAGTGCGCCACTATATGACGTATATTGTTCTGTACTATTACTTAATGATTTATACCGTTACATTGCATCTCTATATGACGTATAACATAATATTGCATCACTATATGACGTATAACGTTATGAACTATGGCGTTATAACACATAACGTTATATTGCGTTACTATAGGACGTATAAAATTATGAACTATTACATTATAACGCATAAAGTTATATTTCATCACTATACAACGTATAACGTTATGTACTATTACGTAATAACGTATAACGTTATATTGCATCACTATTGGACGTATAACGCTTCATTGCATCACCATGTGACATATAACGTTTTGAACTAATACGTAATAACGTATAGCGTTACATTGCATCACTCTAGGACGTATAACGTTGTATACTTTTACGTTATAACGTATAACGTCGTATTGCATCACTATAGGACGTATAGCGTTATATACTAATGCGTTATAATGTATAACGGTATATTGCATCACTATATGACGTATAACGTTATGAACTATTACGTTATAACGCATGACGTTATATTGCATGACTATAGGACGTATAACGTTATATACTATAACGATATGAAGGAAGAACGTTGTATTGCATCTCTATATGACGTATACCGTTATGAACTATGACGTTATTACACATAACGTTGTATTGCGTTACTATAGGACGTATAACATTATGAACTATTACATTATAACGCATAACGTTATATTGCATCACTATATGACGTATAATGTTTTGTACTATTACGTAATAACGTATAACGTTATATTGCATCACTATAGGACGTATAATGTTATATTGTATCACCATATGAAGTATACCGTTATGAACTATTACATTATAACTTATAGCGTTATATTGCATCACCATGTGACGCATAACGTTATGAACTACTACGTTATAACGTGTAACGTTATAGTGCACCACCATATGACGTATATTGTTTTGTACTATTACTTAATGACTTCTACCGTTACATTGCATCTCTATATGACGTATAACATTATATTGCATCACCATATGACGTATAACGTTATGAACTATGGCGTTATAACACATAACGTTATATTGCATCACTATAGGACGTATAACGTTATATTATATCATTATGTGACGTATAACGTTATACACTATTGCGCTATGAAGTTATAACTTTATATTGCATCACTATATGACGTATAACGTTTTGTACTATTACGTAATAACGTATAACGTTATATTGCATGACTATAGGACGTATAACGTTATATACTATAACGATATGAAGGAAGAACGTTATATTGCATCTCTATATGACGTATACCGTTATGAACTACGACGTTATTACACATAACGTTGTATTGCGTTACTATAGGACGTATAACATTATGAACTATTACATTATAACGCATAACGTTATATTGCATCACTATATGACGTATAACGTTTTGTACTATTACGTAATAACGTATAACGTTATATTGCATCACTATAGGACGTATAATGTTATATTGTATCACCATATGAAGTATACCGTTATGAACTATTACATTATAACTTATAACGTTATATTGCATCACCATGTGACGCATAACGTTATGAACTACTACGTTATAACGTGTAACGTTATAGTGCACCACTATATGACGTATATTGTTTTGTACTATTACTTAATGACTTCTACCGTTACATTGCATCTCTATATGACGTATAACATTATATTGCATCACCATATGACGTATAACGTTATGAACTATGGCGTTATAACACATAACGTTATATTGCATCACTATAGGACGTATAACGTTATATTATATCATTATGTGACGTATAACGTTATATACTATTGCGCTATGAAGTTATAACTTTATATTGCATCACTATATGACGTATAACGTTTTGTACTATTACGTAAAAACGTATAACGTTATATTGCATCACTATAGGATGTATAACGTTATAAACTATTGTGTTATAGTGTATAACGGTATAATGCACCACTATATGATGTGTAACGTTATATTGCATCACTGTATGACGTATAACGTTATGTACTATTCCGTTATGAATGATTAACGTTATATTGCATCACTATAGGACGTATAACGTTATATTGCATCACTATATGACGTATAACATTATATACTATTGCGCTATGAAGGAATAACTTTATATTGCATCACTACCTGACGTATAACGTTATATTACATTACTATAGGACGTATAATGTTACAAACTATTGTGTTATAACGTCTAACGGTATATTGCACCACTATATGATGTATAACGGTATATTGCATCACTATATGACGTATAACGTTTTGTACTATTACGTTATAACGTATAACATTATATTGCACCACTATTGTACGTATAACGTTATATACTATTACGTTATGACGTATAACGGTATATTGCATCACTATATGACGTATAACGTTTTGTACTATTGCGTAATAACGTATAACGTTATATTGCATCACTATAGGACGTATAACGTTATATTACATTACTATAGGACGTATAATGTTATAAACTATTGTGTTATAATGTCTAACCTCATACTGCACCACTATATGATGTATAACGGTATATTGCATCACTATATGACGTATGAGGTTATGTACTATTACGTAATAACGTATAACGTTATATTGCATCACTATAGGACGTATAACGTTATAAACAATTGTGTTATAATGTATAACGGTATATTGCACCACTATATGATGTATAACATTATATTGCATCACTGTATGACGTATAACGTTATGTACTATTCCGTTATGAATGATTAACGTTATATTGCATCACTATATGACGTATAACGTTATATTGCATCACTATGTGACGTATAACGTTATATACTACTGCGCTATGAAGGAATAACTTTATATTGCATCACTATATGACGTATAACGTTATATTACATTACTATAGGACGTATAATGTTATAAACTATTGTGTTATAATGTCTAACGGTATATTGCACCACTATATGATATATAACGGTATATTGCATCACTATATGACGTATAACGTTTTGTACTATTACGTAATAACGTATAACGTTATATTGCATGACAATAGGACGTATAACGTTATATACTATAACGATATGAAGGAAGAACGTTATATTGCATCTCTATATGACGTATAACGTTATGAACTATGACGTTATTACACATAACGTTGTATTGCGTTACTATAGCACGTATAACATTATGAACTATTACATTATAACGCATAACGTTATATTGCATCACTATATGACGTATAACGTTTTGTACTATTACGTAATAACGTATAACGTTATATTGCATCACTATAGGACGTATAATGTTATATTGCATCACCATATGAAGTATACCGTTATGAACTATTACATTAAAACGTATAACGTTATATTGCATCACCATGTGACGCATAACGTTATGAACTACTACGTCATAACGTGTAACGTTATAGTGCACCACTATATGACGTATATTGTTCTGTACTATTACTTAATGATTTCTACCGTTACATTGCATCTCTATATGACGTATAACATAATATTGCATCACTCTATGACGTATAACGTTATGAACTATGGCGTTATAACACATAACGTTATATTGCATCACTATAGGACGTATAACGTTATATTATATCATTATATGTCGTATAGCGTTATATACTATTGCGCTATGAAGTTATATCTTTATATTGCATCACTATATGTCCTATAGCGTTTTGTACTATTACGTAATAACGTATAACGTTATATTGCATCACTATAGGACGTATAATGTTATATTGCATCACCATATGAAGTATACCGTTATGAACTATTACATTAAAACGTATAACGTTATATTGCATCACTATAGGACGTATAACGTTATAAACTATTGTGTTATAGTGTATAACGGTATATTGCACCACTATATGATGTGTAACGTTATATTGCATCACTATATGACGTATAACGTTATTTACTATTCCGTTATAAAAGAATAACGTTATATTGCATCACTATATGACGTATAACGTTATATTGCATCACTATAGGACGTAAAACGTTATATACTATAACGTTATGAAGGAAGAACGTTATATTGCATCTCTATATGACGTATACCGTTACGAATTATGACGTTATAACACATAACGTTATATTGCATCACTATATGACGTATAACGTTTTGTACTATTACGTAATGACGTATAACGTTATATTGCACGACTATAGGTCGTATAACGTTATATACTATAACGTTGTGAAGGAAGAACGTTATATTGCATCGCTATATGTCGTATACCGTTATGATCTATCATGTTATAACGTATAACGTTATATGGCATCACGATAGGACGTATAGCGTCATATACTATTGCGATATTATATATAATGGTATAATGCATTACTATATGACGTATAACATTATGAACTATTACGTTATAACGTATAACATAATATTGCATCACTATTGTACGTATAACGTTATATACTATTACGTTATGACGTATAACGGTATATTGCATCACTATATGACGTATAACGTTTTATACTATTGCGTAATAACGTATAACGTTATATTGCATCACTATAGGACGTGTAACGTTATAAACAATTGTGTTATAATGTATAACGGTATATTGCACCACTATATGATGTATAACATTATATTGCATCACTGTATGACGTATAACGTTATGTACTATTCCGTTATGAATGATTAACGTTATATTGCATCACTATATGACGTACAACGTTATATTGCATCACTATGTGACGTATAACGTTATATACTACTGCGCTATGAAGCAATAACTTTATATTGCATCACTATATGACGTATAACGTTATAAAACATTACTATAGGACGTATAATGTTATAAACTATTGTGTTATAATGTCTAACGGTATATTGCACCACTATATGATATATAACGGTATATTGCATCACTATATGACGTATAACGTTTTATACTATTGCGTAATAACGTATAACGTTATATTGCATCACTATAGGACGTGTAACGTTATAAACAATTGTGTTATAATGTATAACGGTATATTGCACCACTATATGATGTATAACATTATATTGCATCACTGTATGACGTATAACGTTATGTACTATTCCGTTATGAATGATTAACGTTATATTGCATCACTATATGACGTACAACGTTATATTGCATCACTATGTGACGTATAACGTTATATACTACTGCGCTATGAAGCAATAACTTTATATTGCATCACTATATGACGTATAACGTTATAAAACATTACTATAGGACGTATAATGTTATAAACTATTGTGTTATAATGTCTAACGGTATATTGCACCACTATATGATATATAACGGTATATTGCATCACTATATGACGTATAACGTTTTATACTATTGCGTAATAACGTATAACGTTATATTGCATCACTATAGGACGTATAACGTTATAAACAATTGTGTTATAATGTATAACGGTATATTGCACCACTATATGATGTATAACAATATATTGCATCACTGTATGACGTATAACGTTATGTACTATTCCGTTATGAATGATTAACGTTATATTGCATCACTATATGACGTATAACGTTATATTGCATCACTATGTGACGTATAACGTTATATACTACTGCGCTATGAAGGAATAACTTTATATTGCATAACTATATGACGTATAACGTTATATAACATTACTATAGGACGTATAATGTAATAAACTATTGTGTTATAATGTCTAACGGTATAGTGCACCACTATATGACGTATAACGTTTTGTACTATTACGTAATAACGTATAACGTTATATTGCATGACAATAGGACGTATAACTTTATATACTATAACGATATGAAGGAAGAACGTTATATTGCATCTCTATATGACGTATAACGTTATGAACTATGACGTTATTACACATAACGTTGTATTGCGTTACTATAGCACGTATAACATTATGAACTATTACATTATAACGCATAACGTTATATTGCATCACTATATGACGTATAACGTTTTGTACTATTACGTAATAACGTATAACGTTATATTGCATGACAATAGGACGTATAACTTTATATACTATAACGACATTAAGGAAGAACGTTATATTGCATCACTATATGACGAATAACATTATGAACTATGGCGTTATAACACATAACGTTATATTGCATCACTATAGGACGTATAACATTATATTATATCATTATATGACGTATAGCGTTATATACTATTGCGCTATGAAGTTATATCTTTATATTGCATCACTATATGTCCTATAGCGTTTTGTACTATTACGTAGAAACGTATAACGTTATATTGCATCACTATATGACGTATAACGTTATGTACTATTCCGTTATGAATGAATAACATTATATTGCATCACTATATGACGTATAACGTTATATTGCATCACTATGTGACGTATAACGTTATATACTACTGCGCTATGAAGCAATAACTTTATATTGCATCACTACATGACGTATAACGTTATATTACATTACTATAGGACGTATAATGTTATGACTATTGTGTTATAATGTCTAACGGTATATTGCACCACTATATGATATATAACGGTATATTGCATCACTATATGATGTATAACGTTTTGTACTT
The DNA here is from genome assembly GCF_910591885.1 of Bombus terrestris. Taxonomy (NCBI): domain Eukaryota; kingdom Metazoa; phylum Arthropoda; class Insecta; order Hymenoptera; family Apidae; genus Bombus; species Bombus terrestris. The sequence goes on from NW_025963548.1 coordinate 4,871,415, forward strand.
TTACGTAATAACGTATAACGTTATATTGCATGACAATGGGACGTATAACGTTATATACTATAACGATATGAAGGAAGAACGTTATATTGCATCTCTATATAACGTATAACGTTATGAACTATGACGTTATTACACATAACGTTGTATTGCGTTACTATAGCACGTATAACATTATGAACTATTACATTATAACGCATAACGTTATATTGCATCACTATATGTCGTATAACGTTTTGTACTATTACGTAATAACGTATAACGTTATATTGCATCACTATAGGACGTATAATGTTATATTGCATCACCATATGAAGTATACGTTATGAACTATTACATTAAAACGTATAACGTTATATTGCATCACCATGTGACGCATAACGTTATGAACTACTACGTCATAACGTGTAACGTTATAGTGCACCACTATATGACGTATATTGTTTTGTACTATTACTTAATGATTTCTACCGTTACATTGCATCTCTATATGACGTATAACATTATATTGCATCACTATATGACGTATAACGTTATGAACTATGGCGTTATAACACATAACGTTATATTGCATCACTATAGGACGTATAACGTTATATTATATCATTATATGACGTATAGCGATATATACTATTGCGCTATGAAGTTATATCTTTATATTGCATCACTATATGTCCTATAGCGTTTTGTACTATTACGTAGAAATGTATAACGTTATATTGCATCACTATAGGACGTATAACGTTATAAACTATTGTGTTATAGTGTATAACGGTATATTGCACCACTATATGATGTGTAACGTTATATTGCATCACTATATGACGTATAACGTTATTTACTATTCCGTTATAAAAGAATAACGTTATATTGCATCACTATATGACGTATAACGTTATATTGCATCACTATAGGACGTAAAACGTTATATACTATAACGTTATGAAGGAAGAACGTTATATTGCATCTCTATATGACGTATACCGTTTTGAATTATGACGTTATAACACATAACGTTATATTGCATCACTATAGGACGTATAACGTTATATTATATCATTATATGACGTATAACGTTATGTACTATTCCGTTATGAAGGAATAACGTTATATTGCATCACTATATGACGTATAACGTTATATTGCATCACTATATGACGTATAACGCTATGAGCTATGACGTTATAGCACATAACGTCATATTGCATCACTATAGGACGTATAATGTAATAAAATATTGTGTTATAATGTATAACGTTATATTGCACCACTACATGATTTATAATGTAATGTTGCATCACTGTATGACGTGTAACGTTATGTACTATTCCGTTATGAATGAATAACATTATATTGCATCACTATATGACGTATAACGTTATATTGCATCACTATATGACGCATAACATTATATACTATTGCGCTATGAAGGAATAACTTTATATTGCATCACTACATGACGTATAACGTTATATTACATTACTATAGGTCGTATAATGTTACAAACTATTGTGTTATAACGTCTAACGGTATATTGCACCACTATATGATGTATAACGGTATATTGCATCACTATATGACGTATAACGCTTTGTACTATTACGTAATGACGTATAACGTTATATTGCACGACTATAGGTCGTATAACGTTATATACTATAACGTTGTGAAGGAAGAACGTTATATTGCATCGCTATATGTCGTAAACCTTTATGAAATATGACGTTATTACACATAACGTTACATTGCGTTACTATAGAACGTATAACGTTATATTGCATCACTATATGAAGTATACCGTTATGATCTATCATGTTATAACGTATAACGTTATATTGCATCACTATAGGACGTATAGCGTCATATACTATTGCGTTATAATATATAATGGTATAATGCATTACTATATGACGTATAACATTATGAACTATTACGTTATAACGTATAACATTATATTGCATCACTATTGTACGTATAACGTAATATACTATTACGTTATGACGTATAACGGTATATTGCATCACTATATGACGTATAACGTTTTGTACTATTGCGTAATAACGTATAACGTTATATTGCATCACTATAGGACGTATAACGTTATATTACATTACTATAGGACGTATAATGTTATAAACTATTGTGTTATAATGTCTAACCTCATACTGCACCACTATATGATGTATAACGGTATATTGCATCACTATATGACGTATGAGGTTATGTACTATTACGCAATAACGTATAACGTTATATTGCATCACTATAGGACGTATAACGTTATAAACAATTGTGTTATAATGTATAACGGTATATTGCACCACTATATGATGTATAACATTATATTGCATCACTGTATGACGTATAACGTTATGTACTATTCCGTTATGAATGATTAACGTTATATTGCATCACTATATGACGTATAACGTTATATTGCATCACTATATGACGCATAACATTATATACTATTGCGCTATGAAGGAATAACTTTATATTGCATCACTACATGACGTATAACGTTATATTACATTACTATAGGTCGTATAATGTTACAAACTATTGTGTTATAACGTCTAACGGTATATTGCACCACTATATGATGTATAACGGTATATTGCATCACTATATGACGTATAACGTTTTGTACTATTACGTAATGACGTATAACGTTATATTGCACGACTATAGGTCGTATAACGTTATATACTATAACGTTGTGAAGGAAGAACGTTATATTGCATCGCTATATGTCGTAAACCTTTATGAAATATGACGTTATTACACATAACGTTACATTGCATCACTATAGGACGTATAACGTTATATTATATCATTATATGACGTATAACATTATGTACTATTCCGTTATGAAGGAATAACGTTATATTGCATCACTATATGACGTATAACATTATGAACTATTACGTTATAACGTATAACATTATATTGCATCACTATTGTACGTATAACGTTATATACTATTACGTTATGACGTATAACGGTATATTGCATCACTATATGACGTATAACGTTTTATACTATTGCGTAATAACGTATAACGTTATATTGCATCACTATAGGACGTATAACGTTATAAACAATTGTGTTATAATGTATAACGGTATATTGCACCACTATATGATGTATAACATTATATTGCATCACTGTATGACGTATAACGTTATGTACTATTCCGTTATGAATGATTAACGTTATATTGCATCACTATATGACGTATAACGTTATATTGCATCACTATGTGACGTATAACGTTATATACTACTGCGCTATGAAGGAATAACTTTATATTGCATCACTATATGACGTATAACGTTATATAACATTATATAGGACGTATAATGTTATAAACTATTGTGTTATAATGTCTAACGGTATATTGCACCACTATATGATATATAACGGTATATTGCATCACTATATGACGTATAACGTTTTATACTATTGCGTAATAACGTATAACGTTATATTGCATCACTATAGGACGTATAACGTTATAAACAATTGTGTTATAATGTACAACGGTATATTGCACCACTATATGATGTATAACATTATATTGCATCACTGTATGACGTATAACGTTATGTACTATTCCGTTATGAATGATTAACGTTATATTGCATCACTATATGACGTATAACGTTATATTGCATCACTATGTGACGTATAACGTTATATACTACTGCGCTATGAAGGAATAACTTTATATTGCATCACTATATGACGTATAACGTTATATAACATTACTATAGGACGTATAATGTTATAAACTATTGTGTTATAATGTCTAACGGTATATTGCACCACTATATGATATATAACGGTATATTGCATCACTATATGACGTGTAACGTTTTGTACTATTACGTAATAACGTATAACGTTATATTGCATGACAATAGGACGTATAACTTTATATACTATAACGATATGAAGGAAGAACGTTATATTGCATCTCTATATGACGTATAACGTTATGAACTATGACGTTATTACACATAACGTTGTATTGCGTTACTATAGCACGTATAACATTATGAACTATTACATTATAACGCATAACGTTATATTGCATCACTATATGACGTATAACGCTTTGTACTATTACGTAATAACGTATAACGTTATATTGCATCACTATAGGACGTATAATGTTATATTGCATCACCATATGAAGTATACCGTTATGAACTATTACATTAATACGTATAACGTTATATTGCATCACCATGTGACGCATAACGTTATGAACTACTACGTCATAACGTGTAACGTTATAGTGCACCACTATATGACGTATATTGTTTTGTACTATTACTTAATGACTTCTACCGTTACATTGCATCTCTATATGACGTATAACATTATATTGCATCACCATATGACGTATAACGTTATGAACTATGGCGTTATAACACATAACGTTATATTGCTTCACTATAGGACGTATAACGTTATTATATATCATTATGTGACGTATAACGTTATATACTATTGCGCTATGAAGTTATAACTTTATATTGCATCACTATATGTCCTATAACGTTTTGTACTATTACGTAAAAACGTATAACGTTATATTGCATCACTATAGGATGTATAACGTTATAAACTATTGTGTTATAGCGTATAACGGTATAATGCACCACTATATGATGTGTAACGTTATATTGCATCACTGTATGACGTATAACGTTATGTACTATTCCGTTATGAATGATTAACGTTATATTGCATCACTATATGACGTATAACGTTATATTGCATCACTATGTGACGTATAACGTTATATACTACTGCGCTATGAAGGAATAACTTTATATTGCATCACAATATGACGTATAACGTTATATTACATTACTATAGGACGTATAATGATATAAACTATTGTGTTATAATGTCTAACGGTATATTGCACCACTATATGATGTATAACGGTATATTGCATCACTATATGACGTATGAGATTATGTACTATTACGTAATAACGTATAACGTTATATTGCATCACTACAGGACGTATAACGTTATGTACTATTCCGTTATGAATGATTAACGTTATATTGCATCACTATATGACGTATAACGTTATATTGCATCACTATGTGACGTATAACGTTATATACTACTGCGCTATGAAGGAATAACTTTATATTGCATCACAATATGACGTATAACGTTATATTACATTACTATAGGACGTATAATGATATAAACTATTGTGTTATAATGTATAACGGTATATTGCACCACTATATGATGTATAACATTATATTGCAACACTGTATAACGTATAACGTTATTTACTATTCCGTTATGAATGATTAACGTTATATTGCATCACTATATGACGTATAACGTTATATTGCATCACTATGTGACGTATAACGTTATATACTACTGCGCTATGAAGGAAAAACTTTATATTGCATCACTATATGGCGTATAATGTTATATTACATTACTATAGGACGTATAATGTTATAAACTGTTGTGTTATATTGTCTAACGGTATATTGCACCACTATATGATGTATAACGGTACATTGCATCACTATAGGACGTATAACGTTATATACTATAACGTTATGAAGGAAGAACGTTATATTGCATCACTATATGACCTATAACGTTATATTGCATCACTATAGGACGTAAAACGTTATATACTATAACGTTATGAAGGAAGAACGTTATATTGCATCTCTATATGTCGTATACCGTTATGAATTATGACGTTATAACACATAACGTTATATTGCGTCACTATAGGACGTATAACGTTATATTATATCATTATATGACGTATAACGTTATGTACTATTCCGTTATGAAGGAATAACGTTATATTGCATCACTATATGACGTATAACGTTATATTGCATCACTATATGACGTATAACGTTATATACTACTGCGCTATGAAGGAATAACTTTATATTGCATCACTACATGACGTATAACGTTATATTACATTACTATAGGACGTATAATGTTATGACTATTGTGTTATAATGTCTAACGGTATATTGCACCACTATATGATATATAACGGTATATTGCATCACTATATGATGTATAACGTTTTGTACTTTTACGTACTAACGTATAACGTTATATTGCATGACAATGGGACGTATAACGTTATATACTATAACGATATGAAGGAAGAACGTTATATTGCATCTCTATATAACGTATAACGTTATGAACTATGACGTTATTACACATAACGTTGTATTGCGTTACTATAGCACGTATAACATTATGAACTATTACATTATAACGCATAACGTTATACTGCATCACTATATGACGTATAACGTTTTGTACTATTACGTAATAACGTATAACGTTATATTGCATCACTATAGGACGTATAATGTTATATTGCATCACCATATGAAGTATACGTTATGAACTATTACATTAAAACGTATAACGTTATATTGCATCACCATGTGACGCATAACGTTATGAACTACTACGTCATAACGTGTAACGTTATAGTGCACCACTATATGACGTATATTGTTTTGTACTATTACTTAATGATTTCTACCGTTACATTGCATCTCTATATGACGTATAACATTATATTGCATCACTATATGACGTATAACGTTATGAACTATGGCGTTATAACACATAACGTTATATTGCATCACTATAGGACGTAAAACGTTATATACTATAACGTTATGAAGGAAGAACGTTATATTGCATCTCTATATGTCGTATACCGTTATGAATTATGACGTTATAACACATAACGTTATATTGCGTCACTATAGGACGTATAACGTTATATTATATCATTATATGACGTATAACGTTATGTACTATTCCGTTATGAAGGAATAACGTTATATTGCATCACTATATGACGTATAACGTTATATTGCATCACTATATGACGTATAACGTTATATACTACTGCGCTATGAAGGAATAACTTTATATTGCATCACTACATGACGTATAACGTTATATTACATTACTATAGGACGTATAATGTTATGACTATTGTGTTATAATGTCTAACGGTATATTGCACCACTATATGATATATAACGGTATATTGCATCACTATATGATGTATAACGTTTTGTACTTTTACGTAATAACGTATAACGTTATATTGCATGACAATGGGACGTATAACGTTATATACTATAACGATATGAAGGAAGAACGTTATATTGCATCTCTATATAACGTATAACGTTATGAACTATGACGTTATTACACATAACGTTGTATTGCGTTACTATAGCACGTATAACATTATGAACTATTACATTATAACGCATAACGTTATACTGCATCACTATATGACGTATAACGTTTTGTACTATTACGTAATAACGTATAACGTTATATTGCATCACTATAGGACGTATAATGTTATATTGCATCACCATATGAAGTATACGTTATGAACTATTACATTAAAACGTATAACGTTATATTGCATCACCATGTGACGCATAACGTTATGAACTACTACGTCATAACGTGTAACGTTATAGTGCACCACTATATGACGTATATTGTTTTGTACTATTACTTAATGATTTCTACCGTTACATTGCATCTCTATATGACGTATAACATTATATTGCATCACTATATGACGTATAACGTTATGAACTATGGCGTTATAACACATAACGTTATATTGCATCACTATAGGACGTATAACGTTATATTATATCATTATATGACGTATAGCGATATATACTATTGCGCTATGAAGTTATATCTTTATATTGCATCACTATATGTCCTATAGCGTTTTGTACTATTACGTAGAAATGTATAACGTTATATTGCATCACTATAGGACGTATAACGTTATAAAGTATTGTGTTATAGTGTATAACGGTATATTGCACCACTATATGATGTGTAACGTTATATTGCATCACTATATGACGTATAACGTTATTTACTATTCCGTTATAAAAGAATAACGTTATATTGCATCACTATATGACGTATAACGTTATATTGCATCACTATAGGACGTAAAACGTTATATACTATAACGTTATGAAGGAAGAACGTTATATTGCATCTCTATATGACGTATACCGTTTTGAATTATGACGTTATAACACATAACGTTATATTGCATCACTATAGGACGTATAACGTTATATTATATCATTATATGACGTATAACGTTATGTACTATTCCGTTATGAAGGAATAACGTTATATTGCATCACTATATGACGTATAACGTTATATTGCATCACTATATGACGTATAACGCTATGAGCTATGACGTTATAGCACATAACGTCATATTGCATCACTATAGGACGTATAATGTAATAAAATATTGTGTTATAATGTATAACGTTATATTGCACCACTACATGATTTATAATGTAATGTTGCATCACTGTATGACGTGTAACTTTATGTACTATTCCGTTATGAATGAATAACATTATATTGCATCACTATATGACGTATAACGTTATATTGCATCACTATATGACGCATAACATTAAATACTATTGCGCTATGAAGGAATAACTTTATATTGCATCACTACATGACGTATAACGTTATATTACATTACTATAGGTCGTATAATTTTACAAACTATTGTGTTATAACGTCTAACGGTATATTGCACCACTATATGATGTATAACGGTATATTGCATCACTATATGACGTATAACGTTTTGTACTATTACGTAATGACGTATAACGTTATATTGCACGACTATAGGTCGTATAACGTTATATACTATAACGTTGTGAAGGAAGAACGTTATATTGCATCGCTATATGTCGTATACCTTTATGAAATATGACGTTATTACACATAACGTTACATTGCGTTACTATAGGACGTATAAGGTTATATTGCATCACTATATGAAGTATACCGTTATGATCTATCATGTTATAACGTATAACGTTATATTGCATCACTATAGGACGTATAGCGTCATATACTATTGCGTTATAATATATAATGGTATAATGCATTACTATATGACGTATAACATTATGAACTATTACGTTATAACGTATAACATTATATTGCATCACTATTGTACGTATAACGTAATATACTATTACGTTATGACGTATAACGGTATATTGCATCACTATATGACGTATAACGTTTTGTACTATTGCGTAATAACGTATAACGTTATATTGCATCACTATAGGACGTATAACGTTATATTACATTACTATAGGACGTATAATGTTATAAACTATTGTGTTATAATGTCTAACCTCATACTGCACCACTATATGATGTATAACGGTATATTGCATCACTATATGACGTATGAGGTTATGTACTATTACGTAATAACGTATAACGTTATATTGCATCACTATAGGACGTATAACGTTATAAACAATTGTGTTATAATGTATAACGGTATATTGCACCACTATATGATGTATAACATTATATTGCATCACTGTATGACGTATAACGTTATGTACTATTCCGTTATGAATGATTAACGTTATATTGCATCACTATATGACGTATAACGTTATATTGCATCACTATGTGACGTATAACGTTATATACTATTGCGCTATGAAGTTATATCTTTATATTGCATCACTATATGTCCTATAGCGTTTTGTACTATTACGTAGAAACGTATAACGTTATATTGCATCACTATAGGACGTATATCGTTATAAACTATTGTGTTATAGTGTATAACGGTATATTGCACCACTATATGATGTGTAACGTTATATTGCATCACTATATGACGTATAACGTTATTTAGTATTCCGTTATAAAAGAATAACGTTATATTGCATCACTATATGACGTATAACGTTATATTGCATCACTATAGGACGTAAAACGTTATATACTATAACGTTATGAAGGAAGAACGTTATATTGCATCTCTATATGACGTATACCGTTATGAATTATGACGTTATAACACATAACATTATATTGCATCACTATAGGACGTATAACGTTATATTATATCATTATATGACGTATAACGTTATGTACTATTCCGTTATGAAGGAATAACGTTATATTGCATCACTATATGACGTATAACGTTATGTACTATTCCGTTATGAATGATTAACGTTATATTGCATCACTATATGACGTATAACGTTATATTGCATCACTATGTGACGTATAACGTTATGTACTATTCCGTTATAAATGATTAACGTTATATTGCATCACTATATGACGTATAACGTTATATTGCATCACTATGTGACGTATAACGTTATATACTACTGCGCTATGAAGGAATAACTTTATATTGCATCACTATATGACGTATAACGTTATTTAGTATTCCGTTATAAAAGAATAACGTTATATTGCATCACTATATGACGTATAACGTTATATTGCATCACTATAGGACGTAAAACGTTATATACTATAACGTTATGAAGGAAGAACGTTATATTGCATCTCTATATGACGTATACCGTTATGAATTATGACGTTATAACACATAACATTATATTGCATCACTATAGGACGTATAACGTTATATTATATCATTATATGACGTATAACGTTATGTACTATTCCGTTATGAAGGAATAACGTTATATTGCATCACTATATGACGTATAACATTATGAACTATTACGTTATAACGTATAACATTATATTGCATCACTATTGTCCGTATAACGTTATATACTATTACGTTATGACGTATAACGGTATATTGCATCACTATATGACGTATAACGTTTTATACTATTGCGTAATAACGTATAACGTTATATTGCATCACTATAGGACGTATAACGTTATAAACAATTGTGTTATAATGTATAACGGTATATTGCACCACTATATGATGTATAACATTATATTGCATCACTGTATGACGTATAACGTTATGTACTATTCCGTTATGAATGATTAACGTTATATTGCATCACTATATGACGTATAACGTTATATTGCATCACTATGTGACGTATAACGTTATATACTACTGCGCTATGAAGGAATAACTTTATATTGCATCACTATATGACGTATAACGTTATATAACATTACTATAGGACGTATAATGTTATAAACTATTGTGTTATAATGTCTAACGGTATATTGCACCACTATATGATATATAACGGTATATTGCATCACTATATGACGTATAACGTTTTATACTATTGCGTAATAACGTATAACGTTATATTGCATCACTATAGGACGTATAACGTTATAAACAATTGTGTTATAATGTACAACGGTATATTGCACCACTATATGATGTATAACATTATATTGCATCACTGTATGACGTATAACGTTATGTACTATTCCGTTATGAATGATTAACGTTATATTGCATCACTATATGACGTATAACGTTATATTGCATCACTATGTGACGTATAACGTTATATACTACTGCGCTATGAAGGAATAACTTTATATTGCATCACTATATGACGTATAACGTTATATAACATTACTATAGGACGTATAATGTTATAAACTATTGTGTTATAATGTCTAACGGTATATTGCACCACTATATGATATATAACGGTATATTGCATCACTATATGACGTGTAACGTTTTGTACTATTACGTAATAACGTATAACGTTATATTGCATGACAATAGGACGTATAACTTTATATACTATAACGATATGAAGGAAGAACGTTATATTGCATCTCTATATGACGTATAACGTTATGAACTATGACGTTATTACACATAACGTTGTATTGCGTTACTATAGCACGTATAACATTATGAACTATTACATTATAACGCATAACGTTATATTGCATCACTATATGACGTATAACGCTTTGTACTATTACGTAATAACGTATAACGTTATATTGCATCACTATAGGACGTATAATGTTATATTGCATCACCATATGAAGTATACCGTTATGAACTATTACATTAATACGTATAACGTTATATTGCATCACCATGTGACGCATAACGTTATGAACTACTACGTCATAACGTGTAACGTTATAGTGCACCACTATTTGACGTATATTGTTTTGTACTATTACTTAATGACTTCTACCGTTACATTGCATCTCTATATGACGTATAACATTATATTGCATCACCATATGACGTATAACGTTATGAACTATGGCGTTATAACACATAACGTTATATTGCTTCACTATAGGACGTATAACGTTATTATATATCATTATGTGACGTATAACGTTATATACTATTGCGCTATGAAGTTATAACTTTATATTGCATCACTATATGTCCTATAACGTTTTGTACTATTACGTAAAAACGTATAACGTTATATTGCATCACTATAGGATGTATAACGTTATAAACTATTGTGTTATAGCGTATAACGGTATAATGCACCACTATATGATGTGTAACGTTATATTGCATCACTGTATGACGTATAACGTTATGTACTATTCCGTTATGAATGATTAACGTTATATTGCATCACTATATGACGTATAACGTTATATTGCATCACTATGTGACGTATAACGTTATATACTACTGCGCTATGAAGGAATAACTTTATATTGCATCACAATATGACGTATAACGTTATATTACATTACTATAGGACGTATAATGATATAAACTATTGTGTTATAATGTCTAACGGTATATTGCACCACTATATGATGTATAACGGTATATTGCATCACTATATGACGTATGAGATTATGTACTATTACGTAATAACGTATAACGTTATATTGCATCACTATAGGACGTATAACGTTATGTACTATTCCGTTATGAATGATTAACGTTATATTGCATCACTATATGACGTATAACGTTATATTGCATCACTATGTGACGTATAACGTTATATACTACTGCGCTATGAAGGAATAACTTTATATTGCATCACAATATGACGTATAACGTTATATTACATTACTATAGGACGTATAATGATATAAACTATTGTGTTATAATGTATAACGGTATATTGCACCACTATATGATGTATAACATTATATTGCAACACTGTATAACGTATAACGTTATTTACTATTCCGTTATGAATGATTAACGTTATATTGCATCACTATATGACGTATAACGTTATATTGCATCACTATGTGACGTATAACGTTATATACTACTGCGCTATGAAGGAAAAACTTTATATTGCATCACTATATGGCGTATAATGTTATATTACATTACTATAGGACGTATAATGTTATAAACTGTTGTGTTATATTGTCTAACGGTATATTGCACCACTATATGATGTATAACGGTACATTGCATCACTATAGGACGTATAACGTTATATACTATAACGTTATGAAGGAAGAACGTTATATTGCATCACTATATGACCTATAACGTTATATTGCATCACTATAGGACGTAAAACGTTATATACTATAACGTTATGAAGGAAGAACGTTATATTGCATCTCTATATGACGTATACCGTTATGAATTATGACGTTATAACACATAACGTTATATTGCGTCACTATAGGACGTATAACGTTATATTATATCATTATATGACGTATAACGTTATGTACTATTCCGTTATGAAGGAATAACGTTATATTGCATCACTATATGACGTATAACGTTATATTGCATCACTATATGACGTATATCGTTATATACTACTGCGCTATGAAGGAATAACTTTATATTGCATCACTATATGACGTATAACGTTATATTACATTACTATAGGACGTATAATGTTATAAACTATTGTGTTATAATGTCTAACGGTATATTGCACCACTATATGATGTATAACGGTATATTGCATCACTATATGACGTATAATGTTTTGTACTATTACGTAATAACGTATAACGTTATATTGCATGACTATAGGACGTATAACGTTATATACTATAACGATATGAAGGAAGAACGTTATATTGCATCTCTATATGACGTATACCGTTATGAACTATGACGTTATTACACATAACGTTGTATTGCGTTACTATAGGATGTATAACATTATGAACTATTACATTATAACGCATAACGTTATATTGCATCACTATATGACGTATAACGTTTTGTACTATTACGTAATAACGTATAACGTTATATTGCATCACTATAGGACGTATAATGTTATATTGTATCACCATATGAAGTATACCGTTATGAACTATTACATTATAACTTATAACGTTATATTGCATCACCATGTGACGCATAGCGTTATGAACTACTACGTTATAACGTGTAACGCTATAGTGCACCACTATATGACGTATATTGTTTTGTACTATTACTTAATGACTTCTACCGTTACATTGCATCTCTATATGACGTATAACATTATATTGCATCACCATATGACGTATAACGTTATGAACTATGGCGTTATAACACATAACGTTATATTGCATCACTATAGGACGTATAACGTTATATTATATCATTATGTGACGTATAACGTTATATACTATTGCGCTATGAAGTTATAACTTTATATTGCGTCACTATATGACGTATAACGTTTTGTACTATTACGTAATAACGTATAACGTTATATTGCATGACTATAGGACGTATAACGTTATATACTATAACGATATGAAGGAAGAACGTTATATTGCATCTCTATATGACGTATACCGTTATGAACTATGACGTTATTACACATAACGTTGTATTGCGTTACTATAGGACGTATAACATTATGAACTATTACATTATAACGCATAACGTTATATTGCATCACTATATGACGTATAACGTTTTGAACTATTACGTAATAACGTATAACGTTATATTGCATCACTATAGGACGTATAATGTTATATTGTATCACCATATGAAGTATACCGTTATGAACTATTACATTATAACTTATAACGTTATATTGCATCACCATGTGACGCATAACGTTATGAACTACTACGTTATAACGTGTAACGTTATAGTGCACCACTATATGACGTATATTGTTTTGTACTATTACTTAATGACTTCTACCGTTACATTGCATCTCTATATGACGTATAACATTATATTGCATCACCATATGACGTATAACGTTATGAACTATGGCGTTATAACACATAACGTTATATTGCATCACTATAGGACGTATAACGTTATATTATATCATTATGTGACGTATAACGTTATATACTATTGCGCTATGAAGTTATAACTTTATATTGCATCACTATATGTCCTATAACATTTTGTACTATTACGTAAAAACGTATAACGTTATATTGCATCACTATAGGATGTATAACGTTATAAACTATTGTGTTATAGCGTATAACGGTATAATGCACCACTATATGATGTGTAACGTTATATTGCATCACTGTATGACGTATAACGTTATGTACTATTCCGTTATGAATGATTAACGTTATATTGCATCACTATATGACGTATAACGTTATATTGCATCACTATGTGACGTATAACGTTATATACTACTGCGCTATGAAGGAATAACTTTATATTGCATCACAATATGACGTATAACGTTATATTACATTACTATAGGACGTATAATGATATAAACTATTGTGTTATAATGTCTAACGGTATATTGCACCACTATATGATGTATAACGGTATATTGCATCACTATATGACGTATGAGATTATGTACTATTACGTAATAACGTATAACGTTATATTGCATCACTATAGGACGTATAACGTTATGTACTATTCCGTTATGAATGATTAACGTTATATTGCATCACTATATGACGTATAACGTTATATTGCATCACTATGTGACGTATAACGTGATATACTACTGCGCTATGAAGGAATAACTTTATATTGCATCACAATATGACGTATAACGTTATATTACATTACTATAGGACGTATAATGATATAAACTATTGTGTTATAATGTATAACGGTATATTGCACCACTATATGATGTATAACATTATATTGCAACACTGTATAACGTATAACGTTATTTACTATTCCGTTATGAATGATTAACGTTATATTGCATCACTATATGACGTATAACGTTATATTGCATCACTATGTGACGTATAACGTTATATACTACTGCGCTATGAAGGAAAAACTTTATATTGCATCACTATATGGCGTATAATGTTATATTACATTACTATAGGACGTATAATGTTATAAACTGTTGTGTTATATTGTCTAACGGTATATTGCACCACTATATGATGTATAACGGTACATTGCATCACTATAGGACGTATAACGTTATATACTATAACGTTATGAAGGAAGAACGTTATATTGCATCACTATATGACCTATAACGTTATATTGCATCACTATAGGACGTAAAACGTTATATACTATAACGTTATGAAGGAAGAACGTTATATTGCATCTCTATATGACGTATACCGTTATGAATTATGACGTTATAACACATAACGTTATATTGCGTCACTATAGGACGTATAACGTTATATTATATCATTATATGACGTATAACGTTATGTACTATTCCGTTATGAAGGAATAACGTTATATTGCATCACTATATGACGTATAACGTTATATTGCATCACTATATGACGTATAACGTTATATACTACTGCGCTATGAAGGAATAACTTTATATTGCATCACTATATGACGTATAACGTTATATTACATTACTATAGGACGTATAATGTTATAAACTATTGTGTTATAATGTCTAACGGTATATTGCACCACTATATCATGTATAACGGTATATTGCATCACTATATGACGTATAATGTTTTGTACTATTACGTAATAACGTATAACGTTATATTGCATGACTATAGGACGTATAACGTTATATACTATAACGATATGAAGGAAGAACGTTATATTGCATCTCTATATGACGTATACCGTTATGAACTATGACGTTATTACACATAACGTTGTATTGCGTTACTATAGGATGTATAACATTATGAACTATTACATTATAACGCATAACGTTATATTGCATCACTATATGACGTATAACGTTTTGTACTATTACGTAATAACGTATAACGTTATATTGCATCACTATAGGACGTATAATGTTATATTGTATCACCATATGAAGTATACCGTTATGAACTATTACATTATAACTTATAACGTTATATTGCATCACCATGTGACGCATAGCGTTATGAACTACTACGTTATAACGTGTAACGTTATAGTGCACCACTATATGACGTATATTGTTTTGTACTATTACTTAATGACTTCTACCGTTACATTGCATCTCTATATGACGTATAACATTATATTGCATCACCATATGACGTATAACGTTATGAACAATGGCGTTATAACACATAACGTTATATTGCATCACTATAGGACGTATAACGTTATATTATATCATTATGTGACGTATAACGTTATATACTATTGCGCTATGAAGTTATAACTTTATATTGCATCACTATATGACGTATAACGTTTTGTACTATTACGTAATAACGTATAACGTTATATTGCATGACTATAGGACGTATAACGTTATATACTATAACGATATGAAGGAAGAACGTTATATTGCATCTCTATATGACGTATACCGTTATGAACTATGACGTTATTACACATAACGTTGTATTGCGTTACTATAGGACGTATAACATTATGAACTATTACATTATAACGCATAACGTTATATTGCATCACTATATGACGTATAACGTTTTGTACTATTACGTAATAACGTATAACGTTATATTGCATCACTATAGGACGTATAATGTTATATTGTATCACCATATGAAGTATACCGTTATGAACTATTACATTATAACTTATAACGTTATATTGCATCACCATGTGACGCATAACGTTATGAACTACTACGTTATAACGTGTAACGTTATAGTGCACCACTATATGACGTATATTGTTTTGTACTATTACTTAATGACTTCTACCGTTACATTGCATCTCTATATGACGTATAACATTATATTGCATCACCATATGACGTATAACGTTATGAACTATGGCGTTATAACACATAACGTTATATTGCATCACTATAGGACGTATAACGTTATATTATATCATTATGTGACGTATAACGTTATATACTATTGCGCAATGAAGTTATAACTTTATATTGCATCACTATATGTCCTATAACGTTTTGTACTATTACGTAAAAACGTATAACGTTATATTGCATCACTATAGGATGTATAACGTTATAAACTATTGTGTTATAGTGTATAACGGTATAATGCACCACTATATGATGTGTAACGTTATATTGCATCACTGTATGACGTATAACGTTATGTACTATTCCGTTATGAATGATTAACGTTATATTGCATCACTATATGACGTATAACGTTATATTGCATCACTATGTGACGTATAACGTTATATACTACTGCGCTATGAAGGAATAACTTTATATTGCATCACTATATGACGTATAACGTTATATTACATTACTATAGGACGTATAATGATATAAACTATTGTGTTATAATGTCTAACGGTATATTGCACCACTATATGATGTATAACGGTATATTGCATCACTATATGACGTATGAGATTATGTACTATTACGTAATAATGTATAACGTTATATTGCATCACTATAGGACGCATAACGTTATAAACTATTGTGTTATAGTGTATAACGGTATAATGCACCACTATATGATGTGTAACGTTATATTGCATCACTGTATGACGTATAACGTTATGTACTATTCCGTTATGAATGATTAACGTTATATTGCATCACTATATGACGTATAACGTTATATTGCATCACTATGTGACGTATAACGTTATATACTACTGCGCTATGAAGCAATAACTTTATATTGCATCACTATATGACGTATAACGTTATATTACATTACTATAGGACGTATAATGATATAAACTATTGTGTTATAATGTCTAACGGTATATTGCACCACTATATGATGTATAACGGTATATTGCATCACTATATGACGTATGAGATTATGTACTATTAGGTAATAACGTATAACGTTATATTGCATCACTATAGGACGCATAACGTTATAAACAATTGTGTTATAATGTATAACGGTATATTGCACCACTATATAATGTATAACATTATATTGCATCACTGTATAACGTATAACGTTATTTACTATTCCGTTATGAATGATTAACGTTATATTGCATCACTATATGACGCATAACGTTATATTGCATCACTATGTGACGTATAACGTTATATACTACTGCGCCTTGAAGGAAAAACTTTATATTGCATCACTATATGACGTATAATGTTATATTACATTACTATAGGACGTATAATGTTATAAACTGTTGTGTTATATTGTCTAACGGTATATTGCACCACTATATGATGTATAACGGTATATTGCATCACTATAGGACGTATAACGTTATATACTATAACTTTATGAAGGAAGAACGTTATATTGCATCACTATATGACCTGTAACGTTATATTGCATCACTATAGGACGTAAAACGTTATATACTATAACGTTATGAAGGAAGAACGTTATATTGCATCTCTATATGACGTATACCGTTATGAATTATGACGTTATAACACATAACGTTATATTGCATCACTATAGGACGTATAACGTTATATTATATCATTATATGACGTATAACGTTATGTACTATTCCGTTATGAAGGAATAACGTTATATTGCATCACTATATGACGTATAACGTTATATTGCATCACTATATGACGTATAACGTTATATTGCATCACTATATGACGTATAACGTTATATTGCATCACTATATGACGTATAACGTTTTATACTATTGCGTAATAACGTATAACGTTATATTGCATCACTATAGGACGTATAACGTTATAAACAATTGTGTTATAATGTATGACGGTATATTGCACCACTATATGATGTATAACATTATATTGCATCACTGTATGACGTATAACGTTATGTACTATTCCGTTATGAATGATTAACGTTATATTGCATCACTATATGACGTATAACGTTATATTGCATCACTATGTGACGTATAACGTTATATACTACTGCGCTATGAAGGAATAACTTTATATTGCATCACTATATGACGTATAACGTTATATAACATTACTATAGGACGTATAATGTTATAAACTATTGTGTTATAATGTCTAACGGTATATTGCACCACTATATGATATATAACGGTATATTGCATCACTATATGACGTATAACGTTTTATACTATTGCGTAATAACGTATAACGTTATATTGCATCACTATAGGACGTATAACGTTATAAACAATTGTGTTATAATGTATAACGGTATATTGCACCACTATATGATGTATAACATTATATTGCATCACTGTATGACGTATAACGTTATGTACTATTCCGTTATGAGTGATTAACGTTATATTGCATCACTATATGACGTATAACGTTATATTGCATCACTATGTGACGTATAACGTTATATACTACTGCGCTATGAAGGAATAACTTTATATTGCATCACTATATGACGTATAACGTTATACAACATTACTATAGGACGTATAATGTTATAAACTATTGTGTTATAATGTCTAACGGTATATTGCACCACTATATGATATATAACGGTATATTGCATCACTATATGACGTATAACGTTTTGTACTATTACGTAATAACGTATAACGTTATATTGCATGACAATAGGACGTATAACTTTATATACTATAACGATATAAAGGAAGAACGTTATATTGCATCTCTATATGACGTATAACGTTATGAACTATTACATTATAACGCATAACGTTATATTGCATCACTATATGACGTATAACGCTTTGTACTATTACGTAATAACGTATAACGTTATATTGCATCACTATAGGACGTATAATGTTATATTGCATCACCATATGAAGTATATCGTTATGAACTATTACATTAAAACGTATAACGTTATATCGCATCACCATGTGACGCATAACGTTATGAACTACTGCGTCATAACGTGTAACGTTATAGTGCACCACTATATGACGTATATTGTTTTGTACTATTACTTAATGATTTCTACCGTTACATTGCATCTCTATATGACGTATAACATTATATTGCATCACTATATGACGTATAACGTTATGAACTATGGCGTTATAACACATAACGTTATATTGCATCACTATAGTACGTATAACGTTATATTATATCATTATATGACGTATAGCGTTATATACTATTGCGCTATGAAGTTATATCTTTATATTGCATCACTATATGTCCTATAGCGTTTTGTACTATTACGTAGAAACGTATAACGTTATATTGCATCACTATAGGACGTATAACGTTATAAACTATTGTGTTATAGTGTATAACGGTATATTGCACCACTATATGATGTGTAACGTTATATTGCATCACTATATGACGTATAACGTTATTTACTATTCCGTTATAAAAGAATAACGTTATATTGCATCACTATATGACGTATAACGTTATATTGCATCACTATAGGACGTAAAACGTTATATACTATAACGTTGTGAAGGAAGAACGTTATATTGCATCTCTATATGACGTATACCGTTATGAATTATGACGTTATAACACATAACGTTATATTGCATCACTATAGGACGTATAAAGTTATATTATATCATTATATGACGTATAACGTTATGTACTATTCCGTTATGAAGGAATAACGTTATATTGCATCACTATATGACGTATAACGTTATATTGCATCACTATATGACGTATAACGCTATGAACTATGACGTTATAGCACATAACGTCATATTGCATCACTATAGGACGTATAATGTTATAAAATATTGTGTTATAACGTCTAACGGTATATTGCACCACTATATGATGTATAACGGTATATTGCATCACTATATGACGAATAACGTTTTGTACTATTACGTAATGACGTATAACTTTATATTGCACGACTATAGGTCGTATAACGTTATATACTACAACGTTATGAAGGAAGAACTTTATATTGCATCGCTATATGACGTATACCTTTATGAAATATGACGTTATTACACATAACGTTATATTGCGTTACTATAGGACGTATAACGTTATATTGCATCACTATATGACGTATAACGTTATATACTATTGCGCTATGAAGGAATAACGTTATATTGCATCACTATAGGACGTATAACGTTACATACTACTACGTTGTAACGTATAACGGTATATTGCACAATTATATGATGTATAACGATATATTGCATACCTATAGGACGTATAACGTTATATTGCATCACTATATGAAGTATAACGCTATACACTATTACGTTATAACGTATAACATTATATTTCATCACTATTGTACGGATAAAGTTATATACTATTACGTTATGACGTATAATGCTATAATGCGTCACCATGTGACGTATAACGCTTTGAACTAATGCGTAATAACGTATAGCGTTACATTGCATCACTATATGAAGTATACCGTTATGATCTATCACATTATAACGTATAACGTTATATTGCATCACTATAGGACGTATAGCGTCATATACTATTGTGTTATAATGTATAACGGCATATTGCGTCTCTATATGACGTATAACGTTATGTACTATTCCATTATGAATGAATAACGTTATATTGAATCACTATATTACGTATAACGTTATATACTATTGCGCTATGAAGGAATAACGTTATATTGCATCACTATAGGACGTATAACGTTATATACTACTACGTTGTAACGTATAACGGTATATTGCACCATTATATGATGTATAACGTTATATTGCATCACTAATTGAAGTATACCGTTATGATCTATCACGTTATAACGTATATCGCTATATTGCATCACTACATGACGTATAACGTTATATTACATTACTATAGGACGTATAATGTTATAAAATATTGTGTTATAACGTCTAACGGTATATTGCACCACTATATGATGTATAACGGTATATTGCATCACTATATGACGAATAACGTTTTGTACTATTACGTAATGACGTATAACGTTATATTGCACGACTATAGGTCGTATAACGTTATATACTACAACGTTATGAAGGAAGAACTTTATATTGCATCGCTATATGACGTATACCTTTATGAAATATGACGTTATTACACATAACGTTATATTGCGTTACTATAGGACGTATAACGTTATATTGCATCACTATATGACGTATAACGTTATATACTATTGCGCTATGAAGGAATAACGTTATATTGCATCACTATAGGACGTATAACGTTATATTGCATCACTATATGACGTATAACGTTATGTACTATTCCGTTATGAATGATTAACGTTATATTGCATCACTATATGACATATAACGTTATATTGCATCACTATATGACGTATAACGTTATATTGCATTACTATGTGACGTATAACGTTATATACTACTGCGCTATGAAGGAATAACTTTATATTGCATCACTATATGACGTATAACGTTATATTACATTACTATAGGACGTATAATGTTATAAACTATTGTGTTATAATGTCTAACGGTATATTGCACCACTATATGATATATAACGGTATATTGCATCACTATATGATGTATAACGTTTTGTACTATTACGTAATAACGTATAACGTTATATTGCATGACAATAGGACGTAAACGTTATATACTATAACGATATGAAGGAAGAACGTTATATTGCATCGCTATATGACGTATACCTTTATGAAATATGACGTTATTACACATAACGTTATATTGCGTTACTATAGGACGTATAACGTTATATTGCATCACTATATGAAGTATACCGTTATGATCTATCATGTTATAACGTATAACGTTATATTGCATCACTATAGGACGTATAGTGTCATATACTATTGCGTTATAATGTATAACGGTATAATGCATTACTATATGACGTATAACATTATATACTATTGCGCTATGAAGGAATAACTTTATATTGCATCACTACATGACGTATAACGTTATATTACATTACTATAGGACGTATAATGTTACAAACTATTGTGTTATAACGTCTAACGGTATATTGCACCACTATATGATGTATAACGGTATATTGCATCACTATATGACGTATAACGTTTTGTACTATTACGTAATGACGTATAACGTTATATTGCACGACTATAGGTCGTATAACGTTATATACTATAACGTTGTGAAGGAAGAACGTTATATTGCATCGCTATATGACGTATACCTTTATGAAATATGACGTTATTACACATAACGTTATATTGCGTTACTATAGGACGTATAACGTTATATTGCATCACTATATGAAGTATACCGTTATGATCTATCATGTTATAACGTACAACGTTATATTGCATCACTAATTGAAGTATACCGTTATGATCTATCACGTTATAACGTATAACGTTATATTGCATCACTATAGGACGTATAACGTTATATTGCATCACTATATGACGTATAACATTATATACTATTGCGCTATGAAGGAATAACTTTATATTGCATCACTACATGACGTATAACGTTATATTACATTACTATAGGACGTATAATGTTACAAACTATTGTGTTATAACGTCTAACGGTATATTGCACCACTATATGATGTATAACGGTATATTGCATCACTATATGACGTATAACGTTTTGTACTATTACGTAATGACGTATAACGTTATATTGCACGACTATAGGTCGTATAACGTTATATACTACAACGTTATGAAGGAAGAACTTTATATTGCATCGCTATATGACGTATACCTTTATGAAATATGACGTTATTACACATAACGTTATATTGCGTTACTATAGGACGTATAACGTTATATTGCATCACTATATGACGTATAACGTTATATACTATTGCGCTATGAAGGAATAACGTTATATTGCATCACTATAGGACGTATAACGTTATATTGCATCACTATATGACGTATAACGTTATGTACTATTCCGTTATGAATGATTAACGTTATATTGCATCACTATATGACATATAACGTTATATTGCATCACTATATGACGTATAACGTTATATTGCATCACTATGTGACGTATAACGTTATATACTACTGCGCTATGAAGGAATAACTTTATATTGCATCACTATATGACGTATAACGTTATATTACATTACTATAGGACGTATAATGTTATAAACTATTGTGTTATAATGTCTAACGGTATATTGCACCACTATATGATATATAACGGTATATTGCATCACTATATGATGTATAACGTTTTGTACTATTACGTAATAACGTATAACGTTATATTGCATGACAATAGGACGTATAACGTTATATACTATAACGATATGAAGGAAGAACGTTATATTGCATCGCTATATGACGTATACCTTTATGAAATATGACGTTATTACACATAACGTTATATTGCGTTACTATAGGACGTATAACGTTATATTGCATCACTATATGAAGTATACCGTTATGATCTATCATGTTATAACGTATAACGTTATATTGCATCACTATAGGACGTATAGTGTCATATACTATTGCGTTATAATGTATAACGGTATAATGCATTACTATATGACGTATAACATTATATACTATTGCGCTATGAAGGAATAACTTTATATTGCATCACTACATGACGTATAACGTTATATTACATTACTATAGGACGTATAATGTTACAAACTATTGTGTTATAACGTCTAACGGTATATTGCACCACTATATGATGTATAACGGTATATTGCATCACTATATGACGTATAACGTTTTGTACTATTACGTAATGACGTATAACGTTATATTGCACGACTATAGGTCGTATAACGTTATATACTATAACGTTGTGAAGGAAGAACGTTATATTGCATCGCTATATGACGTATACCTTTATGAAATATGACGTTATTACACATAACGTTATATTGCGTTACTATAGGACCTATAACGTTATATTGCATCACTATATGAAGTATACCGTTATGATCTATCATGTTATAACGTACAACGTTATATTGCATCACTAATTGAAGTATACCGTTATGATCTATCACGTTATAACGTATAACGTTATATTGCATCACTATAGGACGTATAACGTTATATTGCATCACTATATGACGTATAACATTATATACTATTGCGCTATGAAGGAATAACTTTATATTGCATCACTACATGACGTATAACGTTATATTACATTACTATAGGACGTATAATGTTACAAACTATTGTGTTATAACGTCTAACGGTATATTGCACCACTATATGATGTATAACGGTATATTGCATCACTATATGACGTATAACGTTTTGTACTATTACGTAATGACGTATAACGTTATATTGCACGCCTATAGGTCGTATAACGTTATATACTATAACGTTGTGAAGGAAGAACGTTATATTGCATCGCTATATGACGTATACCTTTATGAAATATGACGTTATTACACATAACGTTATATTGCGTTACTATAGGACGTATAACGTTATATTGCATCACTATATGAAGTATACCGTTATGATCTATCATGTTATAACGTATAACGTTATATTGCATCACTATAGGACGTATAGTGTCATATACTATTGCGTTATAATGTATAACGGTATAATGCATTACTATATGACGTATAACATTATGAACTATTACGTTATAACGTATAACATTATATTGCATCACTATTGTACGTATAACGTTATATACTATTACGTTATGACGTATAACGGTATATTGCATCACTATATGACGTATAATGTTTTGTACTTTTACGTAATAACGTATAACGTTATATTGCACCTCTATAGGACGTATAACGTTATATTGCATCACTATATGAAGTATACCGTTATGATCTATCACGTTATAACGTATAACGTTATATTGCACCACTATAGGACGTATAACGTTATAAACAATTGTGTTATAATGTATAACGGTATATTGCACCACTATATGATGTATAACATTATATTGCATCACTGTATAACGTATAACGTTATGTACTATTCCGTTATGAATGATTAACGTTATATTGCATCACTATATGACGTATAACGTTATATTGCATCACTATGTGACGTATAACGTTATATACTACTGCGCTATGAAGGAATAACTTTATATTGCATCACTATATGACGTATAATGTTATATTACATTACTATAGGACGTATAATGTTATAAACTGTTGTGTTATAATGTCTAACGGTATATTGCACCACTATATGATGTATAACGGTATATTGCATCACTATAGGACGTATAACGTTATATACTATAACGTTATGAAGGAAGTACGTTATATTGCATCACTATATGACGTATAACGTTATATTGCATCACTATGTGACGTATAACGTTATATACTACTGCGCTATGAAGGAAAAACTTTATATTGCATCACTATATGACGTATAATGTTATATTACATTACTATAGGACGTATAATGTTATAAACTGTTGTGTTATATTGTCTAACGGTATATTGCACCACTATATGATGTATAACGGTACATTGCATCACTATAGGACGTATAACGTTATATACTATAACGTTATGAAGGAAGAACGTTATATTGCATCACTATATGACCTATAACGTTATATTGCATCACTGTAGGACGTATAACGTTATATTATATCATTATATGACGTATAACGTTATGTACTATTCCGTTATGAAGGAATAACGTTATATTGCATCACTATATGACGTATAACGTTATATTGCATCACTATATGACGTATAACGCTATGAACTATGACGTTATAGCACATAACGTCATATTGCATCACTATAGGACGTATAATGTAATAAAATATTGTGTTATAATGTATAACGTTATATTGCACCACTACATGATGTATAATGTAATGTTGCATCACTGTATGACGTGTAACGTTATGTACTATTCCGTTATGATTGAATAACATTATATTGCATCACTATATGACGTATAACGTTATATTGCATCACTATATGACGTATAACGTTATGTACTATTCCGTTATGAATGATTAACGTTATATTGCATCACTATATGACATATAACGTTATATTCCATCACTATATGACGTATAACGTTATATTGCATCACTATGTGACGTATAACGTTATATACTACTGCGCTATGAAGGAATAACTTTATATTGCATCACTATATGACGTGTAACGTTATATTACATTACTATAGGACGTATAATGTTATAAACTATTGTGTTATAATGTCTAACGGTATATTGCACCACTATATGATATATAACGGTATATTGCATCACTATATGATGTATAACGTTTTGTACTATTACGTAATAACGTATAACGTTATATTGCATGACAATAGGACGTATAACGTTATATACTATAACGATATGAAGGAAGAACGTTATATTGCATCTCTATGTGACGTATAATGTTATGAACTATGACGTTATTACACATAGCGCTGTATTGCGTTACTATAGCACGTATAACATTATGAACTATTACATTATAACGCATAACGTTATATTGCATCACCATATGAAGTATACCGTTATGAACTATTACATTAAAACGCATAACGTTATATTGCATCACCATGTGACGCATAACGTTATGAACTACTGCGTCATAACGTGTAACGTTATAGTGCACCACTATATGACGTATATTGTTTTGTACTATTACTTAATGATTTCTACCGTTACATTGCATCTCTATATGACGTATAACATTATATTGCATCACTATATGACGTATAACGTTATGAACTATGGCGTTATAACACATAACGTTATATTGCATCACTATAGTACGTATAACGTTATATTATATCATTATATGACGTATAGCGTTATATACTATTGCGCTATGAAGTTATATCTTTATATTGCATCACTATATGTCCTATAGCGTTTTGTACTATTACGTAGAAACGTATAACGTTATATTGCATCACTATAGGACGTGTAACGTTATAAACTATTGTGTTATAGTGTATAACGGTATATTGCACCACTATATGATGTGTAACGTTATATTGCATCACTATATGACGTATAACGTTATTTACTATTCCGTTATAAAAGAATAACGTTATATTGCATCACTATATGACGTATAACGTTATATTGCATCACTATAGGACGTAAAACGTTATATACTATAACGTTGTGAAGGAAGAACGCTTTATTGCATCTCTATATGACGTATACCGTTATGAATTATGACGTTATATCACATAACGTTATATTGCATCACTATAGGACGTATAACGTTATATTATATCATTATATGACGTATAACGTTATGTACTATTCCGTTATGAAGGAATAACGTTATATTGCATCACTATATGACGTATAACGTTATATTGCATCACTATATGACGTATAACGCTATGAACTATGACGTTATAGCACATGACGTCATATTGCATCACTATAGGACGTATAATGTTATAAAATATAGTGTTATAACGTCTAACGGTATATTGCACCACTATATGATGTATAACGGTATATTGCATCACTATATGACGAATAACGTTTTGTACTATTACGTAATGACGTATAACTTTATATTGCACGACTATAGGTCGTATAACGTTATATACTACAACGTTATGAAGGAAGAACTTTATATTGCATCGCTATATGACGTATACCTTTATGAAATATGACGTTATTACACATAACGTTATATTGCGTTACTATAGGACGTATAACGTTATATTGCATCAGTATATGACGTATAACGTTATATACTATTGCGCTATGAAGGAATAACGTTATATTGCATCACTATAGGACGTATAACGTTACATACTACTACGTTGTAACGTATAACGGTATATTGCACAATTATATGATGTATAACGTTATATTGCATACCTATAGGACGTATAACGTTATATTGCATCACTATATGAAGTATAACGCTATACACTATTACGTTATAACGTATAACATTATATTGCATCACTATTGCACGGATAAAGTTATATACTATTACGTTATGACGTATAACGCTATATTGCGTCACCATGTGACGTATAACGCTTTGAACTAATGCGTAATAACGTATAGCGTTACATTGCATCACTATATGAAGTATACCGTTATGATCTATCACATTATAACGTATAACGTTATATTGCATCACTATAGGACGTATAGCGTCATATACTATTGTGTTATAATGTATAACGGCATATTGCGTCACTATATGACGTATAACGTTATGTACTATTCCGTTATGAATGAATAACGTTATATTCCATCACTATATGACGTATAACGTTATATACTATTGCGCTATGAAGGAATAACGTTATATTGCATCACTATAGGACGCATAACGTTATATACTACTACGTTGTAACGTATAACGGTATATTGCACCATTATATGATGTATAACGTTATATTGCAGCACCATGTGACGTATAACGTTTTGAACTAGTACGTAATAACGTACAACGTTATATTGCATCACTAATTGAAGTATACCGTTATGATCTATCACGTTGTAACGTATAACGTTATATTGCATCACTATAGGACGTATAACGTTATATTGCGTCACTATATGACGTATAACATTATATACTATTGCGCTATGAAAGAATAACTTTATATTGCATCACTACATGACGTATAACGTTATATTACATTACTATAGGACGTATAATGTTACAAACTATTGTGTTATAACGTCTAACGGTATATTGCACCACTATATGATGTATAACGGTATATTGCATCACTATATGACGTATAACGTTTTGTACTATTACGTAATGACGTATGACGTTATATTGCACGACTATAGGTCGTATAACGTTATATACTATAACGTTGTGAAGGAAGAACGTTATATTGCATCGCTATATGACGTATACCTTTATGAAATATGACGTTATTACACATAACGTTATATTGCGTTACTTTAGGACGTATAACGTTATATTGCATCACTATATGAAGTATACCGTTATGATCTATCATGTTATAACGTATAACGTTATATTGCATCACTATAGGACGTATAGTGTCATATACTATTGCGTTATAATGTATAACGGTATAATGCATTACTATATGACGTATAACATTATGAACTATTACGTTATAACGTATAACATTATATTGCATCACTATTGTACGTATAACGTTATATACTATTACGTTATGACGTATAACGGTATATTGCATCACTATATGACGTATAATGTTTTGTACTATTACGTAATAACGTATAACGTTATATTGCACCTCTATAGGACGTATAACGTTATATTGCATCACTGTATGAAGTATACCGTTATGATCTATCACGTTATAACGTATAACGTTATATTGCATCACTATAGGACGTATACCGTTATAAACAATTGTGTTATAATGTATAACGGTATATTGCACCACTATATGATGTATAACATTATATTGCATCACTGTATAACGTATAACGTTATGTACTATTCCGTTATGAATGATTAACGTTATATTGCATCACTATATGACGTATAACGTTATATTGCATCACTATGTGACGTATAACGTTATATACTACTGCGCTATGAAGGAATAACTTTATATTGCATCACTATATGACGTATAATGTTATATTACATTACTATAGGACGTATAATGTTATAAACTGTTGTGTTATAATGTCTAACGGTATATTGCACCACTATATGATGTATAACGGTATATTGCATCACTATAGGACGTATAACGTTATATACTATAACGTTATGAAGGAAGTACGTTATATTGCATCACTATATGACGTATAACGTTATATTGCATCACTATAGGTCGTAAAACGTTATATACTATAACGTTATGAAGGAAGGACGTTATATTGCATCTCTATATGACGTATACCGTTATGAATTATGACGTTATAACACATAACGATATATTGCATCACTATAGGACGTATAACGTTATATTATATCATTATATGACGTATAACGTTATGTACTATTCCGTTATGAAGGAATAACGTTATATTGCATCACTATATGACGTATAACGCTATATTGCATCACTATATGACGTATAACGCTATGAACTATGACGTTATAGCACATAACGTCATATTGCATCACTATAGGACGTATAATGTTATAAAATATTGTGTTATAATGTATAACGTTATATTGCACCACTACATGATGTATAATGTAATGTTGCATCACTGTATGACGTATAACGTTATGTACTATTCCGTTATGAATGAATAACATTATATTGCATCACTATATGACGTATAACGTTATATTGCATCACTATATGACGTATAACATTATATACTATTGCGCTATGAAGGAATAACTTTATATTGCATCACTACATGACGTATAACGTTATATTACATTACTATAGGTCGTATAATGTTACAAACTATTGTGTTATAACGTCTAACGGTATATTGCACCACTATATGATGTATAACGGTATATTGCATCACTATATGACGTATAACGTTTTGTACTATTACGTAATGACGTATAACGTTATATTGCACGACTATAGGTCGTATAACGTTATATACTATAACGTTGTGAAGGAAGAACGTTATATTGCATCGCTATATGACGTATACCTTTATGAAATATGACGTTATTACACATAACGTTATATTGCGCTACTATAGGACGTATAACGTTATATTGCATCACTATATGGAGTATACCGTTATGATCTATCATGTTATAACGTATAACGTTATATTGCATCACTATAGGACGTATAGCGTCATATACTATTGCGTTATAGTATATAACGGTATAATGCATTACTATATGACGTATAACATTATGAACTATTACGTTATAACGTATAACATTATATTGCATCACTATTGTACGTATAACGTTATATACTATTACGTTATGACGTATAACGGTAAATTGCATCACTGTATGACGTATAACGTTTTGTACTATTACGTAATAACGTATAACGTTATATTGCACCTCTATAGGACGTATAACGTTATATTGCATCACTATATGAGGTATACCGTTATGATCTATCACGTTATAACGTATAACGTTATATTGCATCACTATAGGACGTATAGCGTCATATACTATTGCGTTATAATATATAACGGTATAATGCATTACTATATGACGTATAACATTATGAACTATTACGTTATAACGTATAACATTATATTGCATCACTATTGTACGTATAACGTTATATACTATTACGTTATGACGTATAACGCTATATTGCATCACTATATGACGTATAACGTTTTGTACTATTACGTAATAACGTATAACGTTATATTGCATCACTATTGGACGTATAACGTTATATTACATTACTATGGGACGTATAATGTTATAAACTATTGTGTTATAATGTCTAACCTCATACTGCACCACTATATGATGTATAACGGTATATCGCATCACTGTATGACGTATGAGGTTATGTACTATTACGTAATAACGTATAACGTTATATTGCATCACTAGAGGACGTATAACGTTGTATACTTTTACGTTATGACGTATAACGTTGTATTGCATCACTATAGGACGTATAGCGTTATATACTAATGCGTTATAATGTATAACGGTATATTGCATCACTATATGACGTATAACGTTATAAACTATTACGTTATAACGCATGACGTTATATTGCATCACTATATGACGTATAACGAATTGTACTATTGCGTAATAACGTATAACGTTATATTGCATCTCTATAGGACGTATAACGTTATATTATATCATTATATGTCGTATAGCGTTATATACTATTGCGCTATGAAGTTATATCTTTATATTGCATCACTATATGTCCTATAGCGTTTTGTACTATTACGTAGAAACGTATAACGTTATATTGCATCACTATAGGACGTATAACGTTATAAACTATTGTGTTATAGTGTATAACGGTATATTGCACCACTATATGATGTGTAACGTTATATTGCATCACTATATGACGTATAACGTTATTTACTATTCCGTTATAAAAGAATAACGTTATATTGCATCACTATATGACGTATAACGTTATATTGCATCACTATAGGACGTAAAACGTTATACACTATAACGTTATGAAGGATGTACGTTATATTGCATCTCTATATGACGTATACCGTTATGAATTATGACGTTATAACACATAACGTTATATTGCATCACTATAGGACGTAAAACGTTATACACTATAACGTTATGAAGGAAGTACGTTATATTGCATCTCTATATGACGTATACCGTTATGAATTATGACGTTATAACACATAACGTCATATTGCATCACTATAGGACGTATAATGTTATAAAATATTGTGTTATAACGCCTAACGGTATATTGCACCACTATATGATGTATAACGGTATATTGCATCACTTTATGACGAATAACGTTTTGTACTATTACGTAATGACGTATAACGTTATATTGCACGACTATAGGTCGTATAACGTTACATACTATAACGTTATGAAGGAAGAACTTTATATTGCATCGCTATATGACGTATACCTTTATGAAATATGACGTTATTACACATAACGATATATTGCGTTACTATAGGACGTATAACGTTATGTACTATTCCGTTATGAATGAATAACGTTATATTAAATCACTATATGACGTATAACGTTATATACTATTGCGCTATGAAGGAATAACGATATATTGCATCACTATAGAACGTATAACGTTATATACTACTACGTTGTAACGTATAACGGTATATTGCACCATTATATGATGTATAACGTTATATTGCATCACCATGTGACGTATAACGTTTTGAACTAATACGTAATAACGTACAACGTTATATTGCATCACTAATTGAAGTATACCGTTATGATCTATCACGTTATAACGTATATCGTTATATTGCATCACTACATGACGTATAACGTTATATTACATTACTATAGGACGTATAATGTTACAAACTATTGTGTTATAGCATCTAACGGTATATTGCAACACTATATGATGTATAACGGTATATTGCATCACTATATGACGTATAACGTTTTGTACTATTACGTAATAACGTATAACGTTATATTGCACCTCTATAGGACGTATAACGTTATATTGCATCACTATATGAAGTATACCGTTATGATCTATCACGTTATAACGTATAACGTTATATTGCATCACTATAGGACGTATAGCGTCATATACTATTGCGTTATAATATATAACGGTATAATGCATTACTGTATGACGTATAACATTATGAACTATTACGTTATAACGTATAACATTATATTGCATCACTATTGTACGTATAACGTTATATATTATTACGTTTTGACGTATAACGCTATATTGCATCACTATATGACGTATAACGTTTTGTACTATTACATAATAACGTATAACGTTATATTGCATCACTATAGGACGTAAAACGTTATATACTATAACGTTATGAAGGAAGAACGTTATATTACATCTCTATATGACGTATACCGTTATGAATTATGACGTTATAACACATAACGTTATATTGCATCACTATAGGACGTATAACGTTATATTATATCATTATATGACGTATAACCTTATGTACTATTCCGTTATGAAGGAATAACGTTATAATGCATCACTATATGACGTATAACGTTATATTGCATCACTATATGACGTATAACGCTATGAACTATGACGTTATAGCACATAACGTCATATTGCATCACTATAGGACGTATAATGTTATAAAATATTGTGTTATAACGTCTAACGGTATATTGCACCACTATATGATGTATAACGGTATATTGCATCACTATATGACGTATAACGTTTTGTACTATTACGTAATGACGTATAACGTTATATTGCACGACTATAGGTCGTATAACGTTACATACTATAACGTTATGAACGAAGAACGTTATATTGCATCGCTATATGACGTATACCTTTATGAAATATGACGTTATTACACATAACGATATATTGCGTTACTATAGGACGTATAACGTTATATTGCATCACTATATGACGTATAACGTTATATACTATTGCGCTATGAAGGAATAACGTTATATTGCATCACTATAGGACGTATAACGTTATATACTACTACGTTGTAACGTATAACGGTATATTGCACAATTATATGATGTATAACGTTATATTGCATACCTGTAGGACGTATAACGTTATATTGCATCACTATATGAAGTATAACGTTATACACTATTACGTTATAACGTATAACATTATATTGCATCACTATTGTACGGATAACGTTATATACTATTACGTTATGACGTATAACGCTATATTGCGTCACCATGTGACGTATAACGCTTTGAACTAATGCGTAATAACGTATTGCGTTACATTGCATCACTATATGAAGTATACCGTTATGATCTATCACATTATAACGTATAACGTTATATTGCATCACTATAGGACGTATAGCGTCATATACTATTGTGTTATAATGTATAACGGCATATTGCGTCACTATATGACGTATAACGTTATGTACTATTCCGTTATGAATGAATAACGTTATATTGCATCACTATATGACGTATAACGTTATATACTATTGCGCTATGAAGGAATAACGTTATATTGCATCACTATAGGACGTATAACGTTATATACTACTACGTTGTAACGTATAACGGTATATTTCACCATTATATGACGTATAACGTTATATTGCATCACTATGTGTCGTATAACATTATATACTACTGCGCTATGAAGGAATAACTTTATATTGCATCACTACATGACGTATAACGTTATATTACATTACTATAGGACGTATAATGTTACAAACTATTGTGTTATAACGTCTAACGGTATATTGCACCACTATATGATGTATAACGGTATATTGCATCACTATATAACGTATAACGTTTTGTACTATTACGTAATGACGTATAACGTTATATTGCACGACTATAGGTCGTATAACGTTATATACTATAACGTTGTGAAGGAAGAACGTTATATTGCATCGCTATATGACGTATAACTTTATGAAATATGACGTTATTACACATAACGTTATATTGCGTTACTATAGGACGTATAACGTTATATTGCATCACTATATGAAGTATACCGTTATGATCTATCATGTTATAACGTATAACGTTATATTGCATCACTATAGGACGTATAGTGTCATATACTATTGCGTTATAATGTATAACGGTATAATTAATTACTATATGACGTATAACATTATGAACTATTACGTTATAACGTATAACAATATATTGCATCACTATTGTACGTATAACGTTATATACTATTACGTTACGACGTATAACGGTATATTGCATCACTATATGACGTATAATGTTTTGTACTATTACGTAATAACGTATAACGTTATATTGCACCTCTATAGGACGTATAACGTTATATTGCATCACTATATGAAGTATACCGTTATGATCTATCACGTTATAACGTATAACGTTATATTGCATCACTATAGGACGTAGAACGTTATAAACAATTGTGTTATAATGTATAACGGTATATTGTACCACTATATGATGTATAACATTATATTGCATCACTGTATAACGTATAACGTTATGTACTATTCCGTTATGAGTGATTAACGTTATATTGCATCACTATATGACGTATAACGTTATATTGCATCACTATATGACGTATAACGTTATATTGCATCACTATGTGACGTATAACGTTATATACTACTGCGCTATGAAGGAATAACTTTATATTGCATCACTATATGACGTATAATGTTATATTACATTACTATAGGACGTATAATGTTATGAACTGTTGTGTTATAATGTCTAACGGTATATTGCACCACTATATGATGTATAACGGTATATTGCATCACTATAGGACGTATAACGTTATATACTATAACGTTATGAAGGAAGTACGTTATATTGCATCACTATATGACGTATAACGTTATATTGCATCACTATAGGACGTAAAACGTTATATACTATAACGTTATGAAGGAAGAACGTTATATTGCATCTCTATATGACGTATACCGTTATGAATTTTGACGTTATAACACATAACGATATATTGCATCACTATAGGACGTATAACGTTATATTATATCATTATATGACGTATAACGTTATGTACTATTCCGTTATGAAGGAATAACGTTATATTGCATCACTATATGACGTATAACGTTATATTGCATCACTATATGACGTATAACGCTATGAACTATGACGTTATAGCACATAACGTCATATTGCATCACTATAGGACGTATAATGTTATAAAATATTGTGTTATAATGTATAACGTTATATTGCACCACTACATGATGTATAATGTAATGTTGCATCACTGTATGACGTATAACGTTATGTACTATTCCGTTATGAATGAATAACATTATATTGCATCACTATATGACGTATAACATTATATACTATTGCGCTATGAAGGAATAACTTTATATTCCATCACTACATGACGTATAACGTTATATTACATTACTATAGGACGTATAATGTTACAAACTATTGTGTTATAACGTCTAACGGTATATTGCACCACTATATGATGTATAACGGTATATTGCATCACTATATGACGTATAACGTTTTGTACTATTACGTAATGACGTATAACGTTATATTGCACGACTATAGGTCGTATAACGTTATATACTATAACGTTGTGAAGGAAGAACGTTATATTGCATCGCTATATGACGTATACCTTTATGAAATATGACGTTATTACACATAACGTTATATTGCGTTACTATAGGACGTATAACGTTATATTGCATCACTATATGAAGTATACCGTTATGATCTATCACGTTATAACGTATAACGTTATATTGCATCACTATAGGACGTATAGCGTCATATACTATTGCGTTATAATATATAACGGTATAATGCATTACTATATGACGTATAACATTATGAACTATTACGTTATAACGTATAACATTATATTGCATCACTATTGTACGTATAACGTTATATACTATTACGTTATGACGTATAACGGTATATTGCATCACTATATGACGTATAACGTTTTGTACTATTACGTAATAACGTATAACGTTATATTGCACCTCTATAGGACGTATAACGTTATATTGCATCACTATATGAAGTATACCGTTATGATCTATCACGTTATAACGTATAACGTTATATTGCATCACTATAGGACGTATAGCGTCATATACTATTGCGTTATAATATATAACGGTATAATGCATTACTATATGACGTATAACATTATGAACTATTACGTTATAACGTATAACATTATATTGCATCACTATTGTACGTATAACGTTATATACTATTACGTTATGACGTATAACGCTATATTGCATCACTATATGACGTATAACGTTTTGTACTATTACGTAATAACGTATAACGTTATATTGCATCACTATAGGACGTAAAACGTTATATACTATAATGTTATGAAGGAAGAACGTTATATTGCATCTCTATATGACGTATACCGTTATCAACTATGACGTTATTACACATAACGTTATATTGCGTTACTATAGGACGTATAAAATTATGAACTATTACATTATAACGCATAAAGTTATTTTTCATCACTATACGACGTATAACGTTATGTACTATTACGTAATAACGTATAACGTTATATTGCATCACTATTGGACGTATAACGTTATATTACATTACTATGGGACGTATAATGTTATAAACTATTGTGTTATAATGTCTAACCTCATACTGCACCACTATATGATGTATAACGGTATATCGCATCACTGTATGACGTATGAGGTTATGTACTATTACGTAATAACGTATAACGTTATATTGCATCACTAGAGGACGTATAACATTGTATACTTTTACGTTATAACGTATAACGTTGTATTGCATCACTATAGGACGTATAGCGTTATATACTAATGCGTTATAATGTATAACGGTATATTGCATCACTATATGACGTATAACGTTATGAACTATTACGTTATAACGCATGACGTTATATTGCATCACTATATGACGTATAACGTTTTGTACTATTGCGTAATAACGTATAACGTTATATTGCATCACTATAGGACGTATAACGTTATATTACATTACTATGGGACGTATAATGTTATAAACTATTGTGTTATAATGTTTAACCTCATACTGCACCACTATATGATGTATAACGGTATATTGCATCACTGTATGACGTATGTGGTTATGCACTATTACGTAATAACGTATAACGTTATATTGCATCACTATAGGACGTATAACGTTATAAACAATTGTGTTATAATGTATAACGTTATATTGCACCACTACATGATGTATAATGTAATGTTGCATCACTGTATGGCGTATAACGTTATGTATTATTCTGTTATGAATGAATAACATTATATTGCATCACTATATGACGTATAACGTTATATTGCATCACTATATGACGTATAACATTATATACTATTGCGCTATGAAGGAATAACTTTATATTGCATCACTACATGACGTATAACGTTATATTACATTACTATAGGTCGTATAATGTTACAAACTATTGTGTTATAACGTCTAACGGTATATTGCACCACTATATGATGTATAACGGTATATTGCACCACTATATGACGTATAACGTTTTGTACTATTACGTAATGACGTATAACGTTATATAGCACGACTATAGGTCGTATAACGTTATACACTATAACGTTGTGAAGGAAGAACGTTATATTGCATCGCTATATGACGTATACCTTTATCAAATATGACGTTATTACACATAACGTTATATTGCGTTACTATAGGACGTATAACGTTATATTGCATCACTATATGAAGTATACCGTTATGATCTATCATGTTATAACGTATAACGTTATATTGCATCACTATAGGGCGTATAGCGTCATATACTATTGCGTTATAATATATAACGGTATAATGCATTACTATATGACGTATAACATTATGAACTATTACGTTATAACGTATAACATTATATTGCATCACTATTGTACGTATAACGTTATATACTATTACGTTATGACGTATAACGCTATATTGCATCACTATATGACGTATAACGTTTTGTACTATTACGTAATAACGTATAACGTTATATTGCATCACTATATGACGTATAACGTTTTGTACTATTACGTAATAACGTATAACGTTATATTGCATCACTATAGGACGTATAGCGTCATATACTATTGCGTTATAATATATAACGTATAATGCATTACTATATGACGTATAACATTATGAACTATTACGTTATAACGTATAACATTATATTGCATCACTATTGTACATATAACGTTATATACTATTACGTTATGGCGTATAACGCTATATTGCATCACCCCGTGACGTATAACGTTTTGAACTAATACGTAATAACGTATAGCGTTACATTGCATCACTATAGGAAGTAAAACGTTATATACTATAACGTTATGAAGGAAGAACGTTATATTGCATCGATATATGACGTACACCGTTATGAACTATGACGTTATTACACATAACGTTATATTGCGTTACTATAGAACGTATAACATTACGAACTATTACATTAAAACGCATAACGTTATATTGCATCACTACATGAAGTATACCGTTATGATCTATTACATTATAACATATAACGTTATATTGCATCACCATGTGACGCATAACGTTATGAACTACTACGTTATAACGTGTAACGTTATAATGCACCACTATATGACGTATATTGTTTTGTACTATTACTTAATGACGTCTAACGTTATATTGCATCTCTATATGAAGTATACCGTTATGTTGCATCACTATATGACATATAGCGTTATGAACTATGACGTTATGACACATAACGTTTTATTGCATCACTATATGACGTATAACGTTACATTACATTACTATAGGACGTAAACGTTATAAACTATTGTGTTATAATGTATAACGGCATATTGCACCACTATATGATGTATATCGGTATATTGCGTCACTATGTGTCGTATGACGTTTTGTACTATTACGTAATAACGTATAACGTTATATTGCATGACTACAGGACGTATAACGTTATATTGCATCACTATAGGACGTATAACGTTATAAACTACTATGTTATAACGTATAACACTATATTGTATCACCATGTGACGTATAACGTTTCGAACTAATACGTAATAACGTATAACGCTATATTGCATCACTATATGAAGTATACCGTTATGAACTATAACGATATGAGGGAATAACGTTATATTGCATCACTATTGGACATATAACGTCATATTGCATCACCATATGACGTATAACTTTATGAACTAAGACGCTTTATCACATAACG
This sequence comes from Bombus terrestris, assembly GCF_910591885.1. Classification (NCBI taxonomy): domain Eukaryota; kingdom Metazoa; phylum Arthropoda; class Insecta; order Hymenoptera; family Apidae; genus Bombus; species Bombus terrestris. The sequence continues at coordinate 4,913,817 of NW_025963548.1, forward strand.
TTATATTGCATCACTATATGACGTATAACGTTACATATTATTGCGCTGTGAAGGAACAACTATATATTGGATCACTATATGACGTATAACGTTATATTACATTACTATAGGACGTATAATGTTATAAACTATTGCGTTATAATGTCTAACGGTATATTGCACCACTATATCATGTATAACGGTATATTGCATCACTATAGGACGTATAACGTTATAAACTATTGTGTTATAATGTATAACCGTATTTTGCAAAACTATATGATGTATGACGTTGTACTGTATCACTATATGACGTATAACGTTATGAACTATTACGTTATAACGCATGGCGTTATATTGCATCACTATAGGACGTATAACGTTATATACTACTACGTTATAACGTATAACGCTATATTGCACCACTCTATGATGTATAACGTTTTATTGCATCACTATAGGACGTATAACGTTATATACTGTTCCGTTATGAAGGAATAACGTTATATTGCATCACTATATGACGTATAACGTTATGAACTGTGACGTTATAACACATAACGCTATATTGCATCAGTATAGGACGTATAACGTTATATTGCATCATTATATGTCGTATAACATTATATTGCATCACTATATGACGTATAACGTTATATTGCATCACTATGTGACGTATAACGTTATATTACATTGCTATAGGACGTATAATGTTACAAACTATTGTGTTATAATGTCTAACGGTATATTGCACCACTATATGATGTATAGCGGTATATTGCATCATTATATGACGTATAACGTTTTGTAATATTACGTAATAACGTATAACGTTATATTGCATGACTATAGGGCGTATAACGTTATGTACTATAACGTTATGAAGGAATATCGTTATATTGCATCACTATATGACGTATAACGTTATATTGCATCACTATAAGGCGTAAAGCGTCATATACTATTACATTATAACGAAGAGCGTTATATAATATTACGTTGTCGCGTATAACGTTATATACTATTACGTTTTGACGTATAACGTTATATACTATTACGTTTTAACGTATAACGTTATACACTATTACATTATAACGTATAACACTATATTGCATCACAATAGGATGTATAACGATATATACTATTACGTTATGGCGTATAACGCTATATTGCATCACCCCGTGACGTATAACGTTTTGAACTAATACGTAATAACGTATAGCGTTACATTGCATCACTATAGGAAGTAAAACGTTATATACTATAACGTTATGAAGGAAGAACGTTATATTGCATCGATATATGACGTACACCGTTATGAACTATGACGTTATTACACATAACGTTATATTGCGTTACTATAGAACGTATAACATTACGAACTATTACATTAAAACGCATAACGTTATATTGCATCACTACATGAAGTATACCGTTATGAATTATTACATTATAACGTATAACGTTATATTGCATCACCATGTGACGCATAACGTTATGAACTACTACGTTATAACGTGTAACGTTATAATGCACCACTATATGACGTATATTGTTTTGTACTATTACTTAATGACGTCTAACGTTATATTGCATCTCTATATGACGTATACCGTTATGTTGCATCACTATATGACATATAACGTTATGAACTATGACGTTATGACACATAACGTTATATTGCATCACTATCGGACGTATAACGTTATATTGCATCACTAAATGACGTATAACGCTATATACTATTGCGCTATGAAGGAATAACTTTATATTGCATCACTATATGACGTATAACGTTACATTACATTACTATAGGACGTAAACGTTATAAACTATTGTGTTATAATGTATAGCGGCATATTGCACCACTATATGATGCATATCGGTATATTGCGTCACTATGTGACGTATAACGTTATATACTATTACGTTTTAACGTATAACGTTATACACTATTACATTATAACGTATAACACTATATTGCATCACAATAGGACGTATAACGTTATAAACTACTATGTTATAACGTATAACACTATATTGTATCACCATGTGACGTATAACGTTTCGAACTAATACGTAATAACGTATAACGCTATATTGCATCACTATATGAAGTATACCGTTATGAACTATTACGATATGAACAAATAACGTTATATTGCATCAGTATTGGACATATAACGTCATATTGCATCACCATATGACGTATAAATTTATGAACTAAGACGTTTTATCACATAACGTTATATTGCATCACTATATGACGTATAACGTTATATATTATTGCGCTATGGAGGAATAACTTTATATTGCGTCAGTATATGACGTATAACGTTATACTCTATTACTATAGGACGTAAACGTTATAGACTATTGTGTTATAATGTATAACGGTATATTGCACCACTATATGATGTATAACGGTATATTGCGTCACTATGTGACGTAAAACGTTTCGTACTGTTACGTAATAACGTATAACGTTATATTGCATGACTATAGGGCATATAACGTTATGTACTATAACGTTATGAAGGAATATCGTTATATTGCATCACTACAGGACGTATAACGATATAAACTATAGTGTTATAATGTATAACGGTATATTGCACCACTATATGATGTGTAACGTTATGTTGCATCACTATATGACGTATAACGTTATGTACTATTCCGTTATAAAAGAATAACGTTATATTGCATCACTATATGACGTATAACGTTATATTGCATCACTATATGACGTATAACGTTATGAACTATTACGTTATAACGCATGGCGTTATATTGCATCACTATAGGACGTATAACGATATATACTACTACGTTATAACGTATAACGGTATATTGCACCACTCTATGATGTATAACGTTATATTGCATCACTATATGACGTATAACGTTTCGTAGTATTACGTAATAACGTATAACGTAATATTGCACGACTATAGGACGTATAACGTTAGATACTATGACGTTATGAAAGAAGAACGTTATATTGCATCACTATATGACGTATACCGTTATGAACTATGACGTTATTACACATAACGTTATATTACGTTACTATAGGGCGTATAACATTATGAACTATTACATTATAACGCATAACGTTATATTGCACCACTATATGACGTGTACCGTTATGAACTATGACATTATAACGTATCACGTTATATTGCATCACTATAGGTCGTACAACGTTATATTGCATCACTATATGACGTATGACGTTATAAACTATTGTGTTATAATTTATAACGGTATTTTGCACCACTATATGATGTATAACGTTATATTGCATCACTATACGAGGTATATCGTTATGTACAATTACGTTATGAAGGAATAACGTCATTTTGCAACACTATATGACGTATAACGTTTTGTACACTTACGCAATAACGTATAACGTTATATTGCATCACTATAGGACGTATAACGTTATATGGCATCACCATGTGGCGTATAACGTTTTGAACTATTTTGTAATAACGTATAGCGTTAAATTGCATCTCTATATGAAGTATACCGTTATGATCTATCTCATTATAACGTATAACGTTAGATTGCATCACTATAGGACGTATAGCGTCATATACTATTGCGTTATAATATATAACGGTATAATGCATCACTATATGACGTATAACGTTATATTGCATCACTATAGGACGTATAGCGTCATATACTTTTGCGTTATAATGTATAACGGTATATTGCATCACTATGTGACGTACAACGTTATGAACTATTACGTTCTAACGCATAACGTTATATTGCATCAGTATATGACGTATATCGTTATGAACTATCACGTAATAACGTATAAACTTATATTGCATAACTCTATGACGTATACCGTTATTTACTATTACGTTATAACGCATACCGTTTCATTGCATCACTATATGATGTATAACGTTATATTGTTACGTTTGGCTATCCAAATTTTGAAATTTTAAACAATGTAGTAGTCGCTGCCACCAGAAACAGTCTATGGACTGTTTCAATTAGATATTTCTCGTTAGACTAGGTAGCGTGGATTGGAGTTTAGGTCACTGGTCAACGATCTCCACGTTTCGGCTAACCTGCTATGCGCAGGAATACTAGCACGGGAAAGGATTGTTTGGAATAAACAATTATATTATAAGTAATTATTACTGGCGGAATTAATGACGAATTATACTAATTATTGATATTAATCATTATTTTAATTATTAATTATTAATAATGATTATAAGTTGACTCACCTGACGTTGGCCTCCGCTGGGGTGATTCCGGTTTTACAAATATTGACACTTCTATAATTTTTGTTTTAATCTTTATTTGACTTGAACAGTGTAAACAACAGTGTGTCCGGACGTGTTTAACCATTCGAAATTCTAACACAAAAACTTGAGCCAACTATTGTTTTAATTCTAACTGACTAATAACAATTATTTTATAATTCGAACTGACTAATAACATTTATATCTCGTAACTCTTAAACTCGAACTGGAACGAACAATTATTCTCTAATCCTAACTTAAATTCTAATTAAATCAACTGAACGAACTGATATCAGACTCACTCAAATTCAATTGGACGACTAATATCAATTATCTGCTTTTTCTACCGAAACGAACCGATTCAACTAATATCGATTATTCCGATTATTCTCTTATTTTAACTGAACCACTAACAATTAATCGCTAACGCTAACGCTAACAATTAATCTTACTCTATTCTTTTATTCAACTGACCCGCTAACAATTACTCTCTTCTATTCCTTTGTTCAACTGACCCGCTAACAATTACTCTCTTTATTCTTTTATTCAACTGACCCGCTAACACTCTCTTTATTCTAACCGGTAACGATTACTCTCTGACTATATTCTAACTGGTAACGATTACTCTCCTTATTCTAACTGGTAACGATTACTCTCCGCTAACACTCTCTGACTATATTCTAACTGGTAACGATTACTCTCTTTTGAATTGTGTCGCTACACTTTTTATAATAACATCCCCAATGGGATGACAGTCACGTGACAGTTCATTCCGGCGGGAATCGCAATGCTGCAGGTTTTCAGAGTTTCCATGAGAGAACGTGGATTTTGATGATTACAGGTTATGTTGAGTCATGGACACAAAAGCGTCCGCGCCTGTGCGAACTGTGTGAGTATGTGTTTTTAGTATTCTATCTCGTTTCGCATGTTGTTTGTTTCCTTAAACTTGTGAATTTGTTTTAGCGCAAGAGGGGGAAGATATGTGAATGGTACGAGATGACGTGATCGACGTGCGTGTGTGAATATGTGCAAAGGATGATGCTGAAGGGGCGGTTTTCCATCCAAATAGGCACAGTGGCACCTTCGTTGGCGTCGTGTCCTGATGATCTTTTGACAATTTGGTTTTATTTGACAATATGAGATATATTTTGCTCCTTGTAGATTTATATGTCCATATTTGCTATATATTAAATCGTGTATATTTTATATTACTTTCTTGTTATTAGGTTATTAGTTGTGTAACTCCAGTTTCTGATCTATGGAAAGTGGTGAAACGTCTTCACGAAATACAATTTCATTCGTTTTCCTCCCTTGCATTGGCACGCTGTGAGTGGTGTCGGCTTCCAGATGAGGTTTGTGCATCTTGATTATTATGTGTTTAATGATAGATACGGAGGTATCTTTGTCAGAGGTTCCCATGCGGACTGTCTCGGAGTGTATCTTGTTATGATTTCTTTTATTTAGTTCATCCTGCTTCTTTCGCGTTTTATTCACTGCATATGATATTTCAGTGCAAGAAGAAGAAGAATTGTAAAGAATCCGTAAGTGGCCCTAGAAGACGCAGTAATCGTGTGAGGTGTTGTCGGCAGGAACGAAGAGTCGAAGTTGTTGAAGAAGTCGTGTGATATTTGTATTGTTTCTGGTTATATACGACGCTATTTCACATATCTATGTATATATATATATATTATTATTATATATTATTATATTAAATCTTCAGTTGGTTTAGTTGAATGTTCAGTAATGTAATTTTCACAAGGTGGTTTTGTATATTAGATGAGCAGTTGTTCGATATAATAATATGTGTGTATATATATATATACATTTCACAATGTAATTTTCCATTATGTGAAATATATATATGCATATGTATATGTGCGTGTATTGTTATTCTCATTGTTTCTCGGATCGTTGATTGGTTGAATATTCCATAATGTGGATTTCGTATATAATTCTCTAGGTTCGTAGAAATGTAATTCTATATATTTATTTCTTTGCGTTTTAATGGTTTAATAACGTATACATACATATATATATATGTCGGAGATGAAAGAACACCGGAACTCCTCCTTGGATTCGCGGGAATACCGCAACTCTGTAACTTAGATTAAACAAATGCCGCACCGATTATTCGAGATTTATGAGCATGAGCTTGGGCTCGAGGCGACAATCAGTCGCCGAACGTAGCCGCGGTCAAAGGGATGAACGTTTTATCTAACAAAGGCACAGAGTAACTCTATACCTCTCCTTAAAAGAAATAGTCGTAGCGATATGTGGCAGTAAATACTTCAATAGTTTCTATCCCGCGGCCCGCCACACGCAGATTTTGTCCTCCGGGTAAGATGATCGCCGGCTGTCGGCATGCCTTTGTGGCGTATGTTTAGCTAACGTGAGGACCCGCTATAGATCTTAAGATTTAGTCAAGCGAAGTCCGTCAAATAGACTTTGTTGCAACTACGGGAAGATAGGAGAAACCTATCTTCCACGAGCGTTGCCCCCCGTCAACAACCTCCCCTGAAGGGCGGCCAGCATCTCTTTCAAAACGCCGATATGGAGATCGACCAATTAGCAACAGCGCTAATTTGCCTCTCCTTTGGAACGAAAGCTTTCTTTGACGAATCCGAGGATCTCATATCCTTAGACCCACCCAATATAGTTTTCCTGGACGACATCGTCGAGACGGAGAGTCATTCTTTCGTACGATCTCATCGACCAATGACAGTGCCACCTTACAACCAGTGAATACCTCACATCTAGTTAACAAGGAGTTAGACTTGAGCTGTGCGAGAACATACGTTTACCATCCCGTGACCGCGGATTCGTTTCGAACCTAAGGTCATTATCACTAGTGCTACGAGTGCTTAATCTTGTTATTAAGCCCGTGCTAATAAACTCTCCGTTGTATCACGACAATGGTTAATTATAATGAAAATTCATTAAACGCCCATCTCCATAATCCTGACTACAATCAGACATATATATTATGAATTTTTTCCAAAGATACGCGTACGCATGTGCATATCTATATATGTGTGTGTCGCAGAGCAATCTTGTATACAATTTTCACTTTTATTAGAATGCTGATGTAGTGTAGTATATTTTATTTCTTTTATATTTTATTAGATTACCAATTATTCAGATTCACGAAGTAGGTCACACACACAGACATGCATACACGTGTTTTCGCAGAGAAATCTCATACATTTGAATCGCGGCTTGTTTTATTTATTGGTTCATTTAATTATTTCATTTTATTTGTATTTTATATGCCATTGCTGATTGGTTGTAGTGTTTCTTCTTATTGATTCATTTATTTCATTTTCATTGTCTGTCGTATAATTCTTTTTATTTTGATTGGTTAGTTATTAGTTAATTTACTATTATTGGTCGTGTTTAATTATTCATAAGTTATTGGTTCGTGGCGTCACGTGGCGTCACGTGACAATATACTACTACGTTATAACGTATAACGGTATATTGCACCACTATATGATGTATAACGTTATATTGCATCACTATAGTACGTATAACGTTATATACTACTACGTTATAACGTATAACGGTATATTGCACCACTATATGATGTATAACGTTATATTGCATCACTATAGGATGTATAACGTTGTATTCTATTATGTTATAACGTATAACGTTGTATTCCATCACTATAGGACGTATAGGGTTATGAACTATTACGCTAGAACGTATAACGCTATATTGCATCACCATGTGACGTATAACGTTTTGCACTAATACGTAATAACGTATAGCGTTACATTGCATCACTATATGACGTATACCGTTATGAACTATGACGTTATTGCACATAACGTTATATTGCGTTACTATAGGACGTTTAACATTATAAACTATTACATTATAACGCATAACGTTATTTTGCATCACTATATGACGTATAACGTTTTGAACTAATACGTAATAACTTATAACGTTATATCGCATCACTATATGAAAGATACCGTTATGAACTATTACGTTATGAAGAAATAACGTTATATTGCATCACTATAGGACATATAACGTTATATTGCATCACTACATGACGTATAACGTTATGAACTATGACGTTATAGCACATAACGTTATATTGCATCACTATAGGACGTATAACGTTATATATTATTGCGCTATGAAGGAATCACTTTATATTGCATCACTATATGATGTATAACGTTATATTGCACCACTATAGGACGTATAACGTTATAAACAATTGTGTTATAATGTATAACGGTATATTGCACCACTATATGATGTACAACGTTATATTGCATCACTGTATGACGTATAATGTCATGTACTATTCCGTTAGGAAGGATTAACGTTATATTGCATCACTATATGGCGTATAACGTTATATTGCATTACTATAGGACGTATAACTTTATAAACTATTGTGTTATAATGTATAACGGTACATTGCACCACTATATGTTGTATAACCTTACATTGCATCACTATATAAAGTATACCGTCATGACCTAATACATTATAAGGTATAACGTTATATTGCATCACTATATGAAGTATATCGTTATGAACTATTACATTATAACGCATAACGTTATATTGCATGACTATATGACGTATAACGTGTTGTACTATTACGAAATAACGTATAACGTTATATTGCATCACTATACGAGGTATATTGCTATGTACAATTACGTTATGAAGGAATAACGTCATATGGCATCACTATATGACGTATAACGTTTTGTACCCTTACGCAATAACGTATAACGTTATATTGCATCACTATAGGACGTATAACGTTATATTGCATCACTATATGACGTATAACGTTATGAACTATGACCTTATAACACATAACGTTATATTGCATCACTATAGGACGTATAACGTCATATTGCATCACCATATGACGTATAACGTTATGAACTATGACGTTTTAACACATAACGTTATATTGCATCACTATATGACGTATAACGTTATATATTATTGCGCTATGAAGGAATAACATTATATTGCGTCACTATATGACGTATAACGTTATATACTACTACGTTGTAACGTATAACGGTATATTGCACAATTATATGATGTATAACGTTATATTGCATACCTGTAGGACGTATAACGTTATATTGCATCACTATATGAAGTATAACGTTATACACTATTACGTTATAACGTATAACATTATATTGCATCACTATTGTACGGATAACGTTATATACTATTACGTTATGACGTATAACGCTATATTGCGTCACCATGTGACGTATAACGCTTTGAACTAATGCGTAATAACGTATTGCGTTACATTGCATCACTATATGAAGTATACCGTTATGATCTATCACATTATAACGTATAACGTTATATTGCATCACTATAGGACGTATAGCGTCATATACTATTGTGTTATAATGTATAACGGCATATTGCGTCACTATATGACGTATAACGTTATGTACTATTCCGTTATGAATGAATAACGTTATATTGCATCACTATATGACGTATAACGTTATATACTATTGCGCTATGAAGGAATAACGTTATATTGCATCACTATAGGACGTATAACGTTATATACTACTACGTTGTAACGTATAACGGTATATTTCACCATTATATGACGTATAACGTTATATTGCATCACTATGTGTCGTATAACATTATATACTACTGCGCTATGAAGGAATAACTTTATATTGCATCACTACATGACGTATAACGTTATATTACATTACTATAGGACGTATAATGTTACAAACTATTGTGTTATAACGTCTAACGGTATATTGCACCACTATATGATGTATAACGGTATATTGCATCACTATATAACGTATAACGTTTTGTACTATTACGTAATGACGTATAACGTTATATTGCACGACTATAGGTCGTATAACGTTATATACTATAACGTTGTGAAGGAAGAACGTTATATTGCATCGCTATATGACGTATAACTTTATGAAATATGACGTTATTACACATAACGTTATATTGCGTTACTATAGGACGTATAACGTTATATTGCATCACTATATGAAGTATACCGTTATGATCTATCATGTTATAACGTATAACGTTATATTGCATCACTATAGGACGTATAGTGTCATATACTATTGCGTTATAATGTATAACGGTATAATTAATTACTATATGACGTATAACATTATGAACTATTACGTTATAACGTATAACAATATATTGCATCACTATTGTACGTATAACGTTATATACTATTACGTTACGACGTATAACGGTATATTGCATCACTATATGACGTATAATGTTTTGTACTATTACGTAATAACGTATAACGTTATATTGCACCTCTATAGGACGTATAACGTTATATTGCATCACTATATGAAGTATACCGTTATGATCTATCACGTTATAACGTATAACGTTATATTGCATCACTATAGGACGTAGAACGTTATAAACAATTGTGTTATAATGTATAACGGTATATTGTACCACTATATGATGTATAACATTATATTGCATCACTGTATAACGTATAACGTTATGTACTATTCCGTTATGAGTGATTAACGTTATATTGCATCACTATATGACGTATAACGTTATATTGCATCACTATATGACGTATAACGTTATATTGCATCACTATGTGACGTATAACGTTATATACTACTGCGCTATGAAGGAATAACTTTATATTGCATCACTATATGACGTATAATGTTATATTACATTACTATAGGACGTATAATGTTATGAACTGTTGTGTTATAATGTCTAACGGTATATTGCACCACTATATGATGTATAACGGTATATTGCATCACTATAGGACGTATAACGTTATATACTATAACGTTATGAAGGAAGTACGTTATATTGCATCACTATATGACGTATAACGTTATATTGCATCACTATAGGACGTAAAACGTTATATACTATAACGTTATGAAGGAAGAACGTTATATTGCATCTCTATATGACGTATACCGTTATGAACTATGACGTTATAGCACATAACGTTATATTGCATCACTATAGGACGTATAACGTTATATATTATTGCGCTATGAAGGAATCACTTTATATTGCATCACTATATGATGTATAACGTTATATTGCACCACTATAGGACGTATAACGTTATAAACAATTGTGTTATAATGTATAACGGTATATTGCACCACTATATGATGTACAACGTTATATTGCATCACTGTATGACGTATAATGTCATGTACTATTCCGTTAGGAAGGATTAACGTTATATTGCATCACTATATGGCGTATAACGTTATATTGCATTACTATAGGACGTATAACTTTATAAACTATTGTGTTATAATGTATAACGGTACATTGCACCACTATATGTTGTATAACCTTACATTGCATCACTATATAAAGTATACCGTCATGACCTAATACATTATAAGGTATAACGTTATATTGCATCACTATATGAAGTATATCGTTATGAACTATTACATTATAACGCATAACGTTATATTGCATGACTATATGACGTATAACGTGTTGTACTATTACGAAATAACGTATAACGTTATATTGCATCACTATACGAGGTATATTGCTATGTACAATTACGTTATGAAGGAATAACGTCATATGGCATCACTATATGACGTATAACGTTTTGTACCCTTACGCAATAACGTATAACGTTATATTGCATCACTATAGGACGTATAACGTTATATTGCATCACTATATGACGTATAACGTTATGAACTATGACCTTATAACACATAACGTTATATTGCATCACTATAGGACGTATAACGTCATATTGCATCACCATATGACGTATAACGTTATGAACTATGACGTTTTAACACATAACGTTATATTGCATCACTATATGACGTATAACGTTATATATTATTGCGCTATGAAGGAATAACATTATATTGCGTCACTATATGACGTATAACGTTATATTACATTACTATAGGACGTAAACGTTATAAACTATTGTGTTATAAGATATAACGGTATATTGCACCACTATATGATGTATAACGGTATATTGCGTCACTATATGACGTATAAACTTTTGTACTATTACGTTATAACGTATAACGTTATATTGCATGACTACAGGACGTATAACGTTATATTGCATCACTATAGGACGTATAATGTTATAAACTATTGTGTTATAATGTATAACGGTATATTGCACCACTATATAATGTATAACTGTATATTGCATCACTGTATGACGTATAACGTCATGTACTATTCCGTTATGAAGGAATAACGTTATATTGCATCACTATATGACGTATAACGTTATATACTGTTGCGCTATGAAGGAATAACTTAATATTGCATAACTATATGACGTATACCGTTATAACCTATTGTGCTGTAATGTATAACGTTATATTGCACCACTATATGATGTATAACTGTATATTGCATCACTATATAACGTATCACGTTATATTACATTACTATAAGACGTATAACGTTATAAACTATTGTGTTATAATGTATAACGGTATATTGCACCACTATATGATGTATAACGGTATATTGCGTCACTATATCACGTATAACGTTTTGTACTATTACGTAATAAAGTCTAACATTATATTGCATCACTATACGAGGTATAACGTTATGTCCAATTACGTTATGAAGGAATAACATTATATTGCCTCACTATATGGCGTATATTGTTTTGTACTATTACTTGGTGACGTCTAAAGTTATATTGCATCACTATAGGAGGTAAAGCGTCATATACTATTGCGTTATAATATATAACGTTATGTTGCATCACTATATGACGTATAACGTTATGGACTAATACATTATAACGCATAACGTTATATTGCATCACTATATGAAGTATTCCGTTATGAACTAATACATTATAACGCATAACGTTATATTGCATCACTACATGACGTATAACGTTTTGTACTATTACGTAATAACGTATAACGTTATATTGCATGACTATAGGAAGTATAACGTTATATTGCTTCAGTATAAGACGTATAAAGTTATAAACAATTGTGTTATAATGTATAACGGTATATTGCACCGCTATAAGATGTATAACGTTACATTGCATCACTATATAAAGTATGCCGTTATGATCTAATACATTATAACGCATAACGTTATATTGCATCACTATACGAGGTATAACGTTATGTACAATTACGTTATGAAGGAATAGCGTTATATTGCCTCACTATATGACGTATATTTTTTTGTACTATTACTTAGTGGCGTCTAACGTTATATTGCATCACTATAGGACGTATAGCGTCATATACTATTGCGTTATAATGTATAACGTTATATTGCATCACTATATGACGTATAACGTAGTGAACTATTACATTATAACGCATAACGTTATATTGCATCACTATATGAAGTATACCGTTATGAACTATTACATTATAACGCATAACGTCATATTGCAACACTATATGACGTATAACGTTTTGTACTCTTACGCAATAACGTATTACGTTATATTGCATCACTATAGAACGTATAACGTTATATGGCATCACTATATGACGTATAATGTTATGAACTATGACGTTATAACACATAACGTTATATTGCGTCACTATATGACGTATAACGTTTTGTACTATTACGTAATAACGTATAACGTTATATTGCATGACTATAGGACGTATAACGTTATATTGCATCACTATAGGACGTATAACGATATAAACTATTGTGTTATAGTGTATAACGGTATATTGCACCACTATATGACGTGTACCGTTATGAACTATGACGTTATTATACATAACGTTATATTGCATCACTATAGGACGTATGACGTCATATTGCATCACCATATGACGTATAACGTTATAATCTATGACATTATAACGTATAACATTATGTTGCATCACTATAGGACGTATAACGTTATATACTATTACGTTATGACGCATAACGGTATATTGCATCACTAAAGGAGTATAACGTTATATTGCATTACTATATGACGTATAACGTTATGAACTATTACGTTATAACGCATAACGTTATATTGCATCACTATATGACGTATAACGTGTTGTACTACTGCGTAATAACGTATAACGTTATATTGCATCACTATACGAGGTATAACGTTATGTACAATTATGTTATGAAGGAATAACGTTATATTGCCTTGCTATATGACGTATATTGTTTTGTACTATTACTTAGTGACGTCTAACGTTATATTTCATCACTATAGGACGTATAGCGTTATATACTATTGCGTTATGACGCATAACGGTATATTGCATCACTAAAGGAGTATAACGTTATATTGCATTACTATATGATGTATAACGTTATGAACTATTACGTTATAACGCATAACGTTATATTGCATCACTATATGACGTATAACGTGTTGTACTACTGCGTAATAACGTATAACGTTATATTGCATCACTATATGACGTATAACGTTATGAACTAATACGTTATAACGCATATCGTTTTATTGCATCACTATATGACATATAACGTTATACACTATTGCGTTATAACATATAACATTATGTTGCATCACTATAGGACGTATAACGTTATATACTATTACGTTAAGACGTATAACGCTATATTGCATCACTAAAGGAGTATAACGTTATGTTGCATTACTATATGACGTATGACGTTATGAACTACTACGTTATAACGCATAACGTCATATTGCATCACTGTAGGACGTATAACGTTATATTGCATCACCATATGACGTGTAACGTTATATGCTACTACGTTATAACGTATAACGTTATATTGCACTACTATAGGACGTTTAACGTTATGAGCTATTACGTTATAACGCATAACATTATATTGCACCAGTATATGACGTATACCGTTATACACTATTACGTTACAACGTATGACATTATGTTCCATCACTATAGGACGTATAACGTTATATACTATTACGTTATGACGTATAACGCTATATTGCATCACTAAAGGAGTATAACGTTATATTGCATTACTATATGATGTATAACATTATGAACTACTACGTTATAACGCATGACGTTATATTGCATTACTATATGACGTATAACATTATGCACTACTACGTTATAACGCATGACGTTATATTGCATTACTATAGGACGTATAACGTTATATTGCTACACTATATGACGTATAAAGTTATATGCTACTACGTTATAACGTATAACGTTATATTGCGTTACTATATGACGTTTAACGTTATGAACTATTACGTTATAACGCATAACGTTATATTGCATCACTATAGGACGTATACCGATATATTGCATCACTATATGAAGTATAACGTTATGAAATATTACATTATAACGTGTAACGTTATATTGCATCACCATGTGATGTATAACGTTATATTGCATCACTATAGGACGTATAACGTTATATTGCATCACTATATGAAGTATACCGTTATGAACTATTACACTATAACGCATAACGTTATATTGCATCACTATACGAGGTATAACGTTATGTACAATTACGTTATGAAGGAATAACGTTATATTGCCTCACTATATGACGTATATTGTTTTGTACTATTACTTAGTGACGTCTAACGTTATATTTCATCACTATAGGACGTATAGCGTCATATAGTATTGCGTTATAATGTATAACGTTATATTGCATCACTATATGACGTATAACGTTATATGCTACTACGTTATAACGTATAACGTTATATTGCATCACCATGTGACGTATAACGTTATATTGCATCACTATATGACGCATAACGTTATGACCTATTACGTTATAACGCATACCGTTATATTGCATCACTAAATGAGTATAACGTTATATTGCATTACTATATGACGTATAACGTTATGAACTACTACGTTATAACGCATAACGTTATATTACATCACTATAGGACGTATAACGTTATATTGCATCACTATATGACGTATAACGTTATATGCTACTACGTTATAACGTATAACGTTATATTGCATCACTCTATGCCGTATAACGTTATATTGCATCACTATATGAAGTATAACGTTATGAAATATTACATTATAACGTGTAACGTTATATTGCATCACCATGTGACGTATAACGTTATATTGCATCACTATAGGACGTATAACGTTATACTGCATCACTATATGACGTATAATGTCATATACTATTCCGTTATGAAGGATTAACGTTATATTGCATCGCTATGTGGCGTATAACGTTATATTGCATTACTATAGAACGTATAACGTTATAAACTATTGTGTTATAATGTATAACGGTACATTGCACCACTATATGATGTATAACGTTACATTGCATCACTATATAAAGTATGCCTTTATGATCTAATACATTATAAGGTATAACGTTATATTGCATCACTATATGAAGTATACCGTTATGAACTATTACATTATAACGCATAACGTTATATTGCATCACTATACGAGGTATAACGTTATGTACAATTACGTTATGAAGGAATAACGTTATATTGCCTCACTATATGACGTATATTTTTTTGTTCTATTACTTAGTGACGTCTAACGTTATAGTGCATCACTATAGGACGTATATTGTCATATACTATTGCGTTATAATGTATAACGTTATATTGCATCACTATATGACGTATAACGTTGTGAACTATTACATTATAACGCATAACGTTATATTGCAACACTATATGAAGTATACCGTTATGAACTATTACATTATAACGCATAACGTTATATTCCATCACTATATGACGTATAACGTGTTGTACTATTACGTAATAACGTATAATGTTATATTGCATCACTGAACGAGGTATAACGTTATGTACAATTACGTTATGAAGGAATAACGTCATTTTGCAACACTATATGACGTACAACGTTTTGTACTCTTACGCAATAACGTATAACGTTATATTGCATCACTATAGGACGTATAACGTCATATATTATTGCGCTATGAACGAATAACTTTATATTGCATCACTATATGATGTATAACGTTATATTACATTACTATAGGACGTAAACGTTATAAACTATTGTGTTATAATGTATAACGGTATATTGCACCACTATATGATTTATAACGGTATATAGCGTCACTATATGACGTATAACGTTTTATACTATTACGTAATAACGAAACGTTGTATTGCATCACTATATGACGTATAACGTTATGAACTATGAAGTTATAACACATAGCGTTATATTGCGTCACTATATGACGTATAACATTATATTACATTACTATAATACGTATAACGATATAAACTATTGTGTTATAATGTATAACGGTATCTTGCGCCACTATATGATGTATAACGGTATATTGCATCACTATAGGACGTATAGCGTTATATCGCATCACTGTATGACGTATAATGTCATGTACTATTCCGTTATGAAGGATTAACGTTATATTGCATCGCTATATGGCGTATAACGTTATATTGCATTACTCTAGGACGTATAACGTTATAAACTATTGTGTTATAATGTATAACGGTACATTACACCACTATATGATGTATAACGTTACATTGCATCACTATATAAAGTATGCCTTTATGATCTAATACATTATAAGGTATAACGTTATATTGCATCACTATATGAAGTATACCGTTATGAACTATTACATTATAACGCATAACGTTATATTGCATCACTATACGAGGTATAACGTTATGTACAATTACGTTATGAAGGAATAACGTTATATTGCCTCATTATATGACGTATATTTTTTTGTACGATTACTTAGTGACGTCTAACGTTATATTGCATCACTATAGGACGTATATTGTCATATACTATTGCGTTATAATGTATAACGTTATATTGCATCACTATATGACGTATAACGTTGTGAACTATTACATTATAACGCATAACGTTATATTGCAACACTATATGAAGTATACCGTTATGAACTATTACATTATAACGCATAACGTTATATTCCATCACTATATGACGTATAACGTGTTGTACTAATACGTAATAACGTATAATGTTATATTGCATCACTAAACGAGGTATAACGTTATGTACAATTACGTTATGAAGGAATAACGTCATTTTGCAACACTATATGACGTATAACGTTTTGTACTCTTACGCAATAACGTATAACGTTATATTGCATCACTATAGGACGTATAACGTCATATATTATTGCGCTATGAAGGAATAACTTTATATTGCATCACTATATGATGTATAACGTTATACTACATTACTATAGGACGTAAACGTTATAAACTATTGTGTTATAATGTATAACGGTATATTGCACCACTATATGATTTATAACGGTATATAGCGTCACTATATGACGTATAACGTTTTATACTATTACGTAATAACGAAACGTTGTATTGCATCACTATATGACGTATAACGTTATGAACTATGAAGTTATAACACATAACGTTATATTGCGTCACTATATGACGTATAACATTATATTACATTACTATAATACGTATAACGATATAAACTATTGTGTTATAATGTATAACGGTATCTTGCACCACTATATGATGTATAACGGTATATTGCATCACTATAGGACGTATAGCGTTATATCGCATCACTGTATGACGTATAATGTCATGTACTATTCCGTTGTGAAGGATTAACGTTATATTGCATTACTCTAGGACGTATAACGTTATAAACTATTGTGTTATAATGTATAACGGTACATTGCACCACTATATGATGTATAACGTTACATTGCATCACTATATAAAGTATGCCGTTATGATCTAATACATTATAAGGTATAACGTTATATTGCATCACTATATGACGTATAACGTTGTGAACTATTACATTTGAACGCATAACGTTATATTGCAACACTATATGAAGTATACCGTTATGAACTATGACGTTATTACACATAACGTTATATTGCGTCACTATATGACGTATAACATTATATTACATTTCTATAGGACGTATAACGATATAAACTATTGTGTTATAATGTATAACGGTATATTGCACCACTGTATGATGTATAACGGTATATTGCATCACTATATGACGTATAACGTTTTGTACTAATACGTAATAACGTATAACGTTACATTGCATCACTATATGACGTATACCGTTATGAACTATGACGTTATTACACGTAACGTTATATTGCATCACTATAGGTCGTATAACGTCATATTGCATCACCATATGACGTATAACGTTATGATCTATGACGTTATAACGTATAACATTATGTTGCATCACTATAGGACGTATAACGTTATGAACTAATACGTTATAACGCATAACGTTATATTGCATCATTATATGACGTATAACGTGTTGTACTATTGCGTAATAACGTATAACGTTATATTGCATCACTATACTAGGTATAACGTTATGAACAATTATGTTATGAAGGAATAACGTTATATTGCCTTACTATATGACGTATATTGTTTTGTACTATTACTTAGTGACGTCTAACGTTATATTGCATCACTATAGGACGTATAACGTTATATTTCATCACTATATGACGTATAACGTTATATGCTACTACGTTATAACGTATAACGTTATACTGCATTACTATATGACGTTTAAAGTTATGATCTATTACGTTATAACGCATAACGCTATATTGCATCAGTATATGACGTATAACGTTATACACTGTTACGTTATAACGTATAACATTATGTTGCATCACTATAGGACGTATAACGTTATATTGCATCACTATATGACGTATAACGTTATATGCTACTACGTTATAACGTATGACGTTATATTGCATCACTCTATGACGTATAACGTTATATTGCATCACTATATGAATTATACCGTTTTGAAATATTACATTATAACGTATAACGTTATATTGCATCACCATGTGACGTATAACGTTATATTGCATCACTATACGACGCATAACGTTTATATTGCATCACTAAAGGAGTATAACGTTATATTGCATTACTATATGACGTATAACGTTATGAACTACTACGTTATAACGCATAACGTTATATTACATCACTATAGGACGTATAACGTTATCTTGCACCACTATATGATGTATAACGGTATATAGCGTCACTATATGACGTATAACGTTTTATACTATTGCGTAATAACGAATAACGTTATATTGTATCACTATATGATGTATAACGTTTTGAACCACTACGCAATAACGAATAACTTTAATTGCATCAGTATATGACGTATAACGTTATGAACTATTACATTATAACGTATAACGTTATATAGCATCACTATACGAGGTATAACGTTATGTACAATTACGTTATGAAGGAATAACGTTATATTGCCTCATTATATGACGTATATTTTTTTGTACTATTACTTAGTGACGTCTAACGTTATATTGCATCACTATAGGACGTATATTGTCATATACTATTGCGTTATAATGTATAACGTTATATTGCATCACTATATGACGTATAACGTTGTGAACTATTACATTATAACGCATAACGTTATATTGCAACACTATATGAAGTATACCGTTATGAACTATTACATTATAACGCATAACGTTATATTCCATCACTATATGACGTATAACGTGTTGTACTATTACGTAATAACGTATAATGTTATATTGCATCACTAAACGAGGTATAACGTTATGTACAATTACGTTATGAAGGAATAACGTCATTTTGCAACACTATATGACGTATAACGTTTTGTACTCTTACGCAATAACGTATAACGTTATATTGCATCACTATAGGACGTATAACGTCATATATTATTGCGCTATGAAGGAATAACTTTATATTGCATCACTATATGATGTATAACGTTATACTACATTACTATAGGACGTAAACGTTATAAACTATTGTGTTATAATGTATAACGGTATATTGCACCACTATATGATTTATAACGGTATATAGCGTCACTATATGACGTATAACGTTTTATACTATTACGTAATAACGAAACGTTGTATTGCATCACTATATGACGTATAACGTTATGAACTATGAAGTTATAACACATAACGTTATATTGCGTCACTATATGACGTATAACATTATATTACATTACTATAATACGTATAACGATATAAACTATTGTGTTATAATGTATAACGGTACATTGCACCACTATATGATGTATAACGTTACATTGCATCACTATATAAAGTATGCCGTTATGATCTAATACATTATAAGGTATAACGTTATATTGCATCACTATATGACGTATAACGTTGTGAACTATTACATTTGAACGCATAACGTTATATTGCAACACTATATGAAGTATACCGTTATGAACTATGACGTTATTACACATAACGTTATATTGCGTCACTATATGACGTATAACATTATATTACATTTCTATAGGACGTATAACGATATAAACTATTGTGTTATAATGTATAACGGTATATTGCACCACTGTATGATGTATAACGGTATATTGCATCACTATATGACGTATAACGTTTTGTACTAATACGTAATAACGTATAACGTTACATTGCATCACTATATGACGTATACCGTTATGAACTATGACGTTATTACACGTAACGTTATATTGCATCACTATAGGTCGTATAACGTCATATTGCATCACCATATGACGTATAACGTTATGATCTATGACGTTATAACGTATAACATTATGTTGCATCACTATAGGACGTATAACGTTATGAACTAATACGTTATAACGCATAACGTTATATTGCATCATTATATGACGTATAACGTGTTGTACTATTGCGTAATAACGTATAACGTTATATTGCATCACTATACTAGGTATAACGTTATGAACAATTATGTTATGAAGGAATAACGTTATATTGCCTTACTATATGACGTATATTGTTTTGTACTATTACTTAGTGACGTCTAACGTTATATTGCATCACTATAGGACGTATAACGTTATATTTCATCACTATATGACTTATAACGTTATATGCTACTACGTTATAACGTATAACGTTATACTGCATTACTATATGACGTTTAAAGTTATGATCTATTACGTTATAACGCATAACGCTATATTGCATCAGTATATGACGTATAACGTTATACACTGTTACGTTATAACGTATAACATTATGTTGCATCACTATAGGACGCATAACGTTATATTGCATCACTATATGACGTATAACGTTATATGCTACTACGTTATAACGTATAACGTTATATTGCATCACTCTATGACGTATAACGTTATATTGCATCACTATATGAATTATACCGTTTTGAAATATTACATTATAACGTATAACGTTATATTGCATCACCATGTGACGTACAACGTTATATTGCATCACTATACGACGCATAACGTTTATATTGCATCACTAAAGGAGTATAACGTTATATTGCATTACTATATGACGTATAACGTTATGAACTACTACGTTATAACGCATAACGTTATATTACATCACTATAGGACGTATAACGTTATCTTGCACCACTATATGATGTATAACGGTATATAGCGTCACTATATGACGTATAACGTTTTATACTATTGCGTAATAACGAATAACGTTATATTGTATCACTATATGATGTATAACGTTTTGAACCACTACGCAATAACGAATAACTTTAATTGCATCAGTATATGACGTATAACGTTATGAACTATTACATTATAACGTATAACGTTATATAGCATCACTATAGGATGTATAACGTTATATTGCATCACTATATGACGTATAACGTTATACACTATCACGTTATAACGTATAACATTATGTTGCATCACTGTAGGACGTATAACGTTATATACTATTACGTTATGACGTATAACGTTATGAACTATTACGTTATAACGCATAACGTTATATTGCATCACTATATGTCGTATAACGTTTTGTACTATTACGTAATAACGTATATCGCTATATTGCATTACTGTATGACGTATAACGTTATGAACTATTACGTTATAACGCGTAACGTTATATTGCATCAGAATATGACGTATAACGTTATATTGCATCACTATATGAAGTATACCGTTATGAACTATTACATTATAACGTATAACGTTATATTGCATCATCATAGGACGTATAGCGTCATATACTATTGCGCTATAATGTATAACGGTATATTGCATCACTATATGACGCATAACATTATACGCTATTACGTTATAACGTATAACATTATGTTGCATCACCATAGGACGTATAACGTTATATACTATTACGTTATGACGTATAACGTTATGAACTATTACGTTATAACGCATAACGTTATATTGCATCACTATATGTCGTATAACGTTTTGCACTATTACGTAATAACGTATTACGTTATATTGCATCACTATAGTACGTATAGCGTTTTGTACTATTACGCAATAACGTATAACGTTATATTGCCTCACTATATGACGTATATTTTTTTGTACTATTACTTAGTGACGTCTAACGTTATATTGCATCACTATACGAGGTATAACGTTATGTACAATTACGTTATGAAGGAATAACGTCATTTTGCAACACTATATGTCGTATAACGTTTTGTACTTTTACGCAATAACGTATAACGTTATATTGCATCACTATAGGACGAATAACGTTATATTGCATCACTATATGAAGTATAACGTTATGAACTATGACGTAATAACACATAACGTTATATTGCATCACTATATGAAGTATAACGTTATGAACTATGACGTAATAACACATAACGTTATATTGCGTCACTATATGACGTATAACATTATATTACATTACTATAATACGTATAACGATATAAACTATTGTGTTATAATGTATAACGGTATCTTGCACCACTATATGATGTATCACGGTATATTGCATCACTATGTGACGTATAACGTTTTTTACTATTACGTTATAACGTATAACGTTACATTGCATCACTATAGGACGTATAACGTCATATTGCATCACTATATGACGTATAACGTTATATATTATTGCGCTATGAAGGAATAACTTTATATTGCATCACTATATGATGTATAACTTTATATTACATTACTATAGGACGTAAACGTTATAAACTATTGTGTTATAATGTATAACGGTATACTGCACCACTATATGATGTATAACGTTATATAGCGTCACTATATGACGTATAACGCTTTATACTATTACGTAATAACGAATAACGTTGTATTACATCACTATATGACGTATAACGTTATGAACTATGACGTTATAACACATAACGTTATATTGCGTCACCATATGACGTATAACATTATATTACATTACTATAATACGTATAACGATATAAACTATTGTGTTATAATGTATAACGGTATCTTGCACCACTATATGATGTATCACGGTATATTGCATCACTATATGACGTATAACGTTTTGTACTATTACGTTATAACGTATAACGTTACATTGCATCACTATATGACGTATACCGTTATGAACTATGACGTTATTACACATAACGTTATATTGCATCACTATAGGACGTATAACGTCATATTGCATCACTATAGGACGTATAATGTTATGAACTATGACGCAATAACACATAACGTTATATTGCGTCACTGTATGACGTATAACATTATATTACATTACTATAGGACGTAAACGTTATAAACTATTGTGGTATAATGTATAATGGTATATTGCACCATTATATGATGTATAACGGTATATTGCGTCACTATATGACGTATAACGTTTTGTACTATTACGTAATAACGTATAACGTTATATTGCATGACTATAGGACGTATAACGTCATATTGCATCACTATATGACGTATAACGTTATATATTATTGCGCTATGAAGGAATAACTTTATATTGCACCACTATATGATGTATAACGTTATATTACATTACTATAGGACGTAAACGTTATAAACTATTGTGCTATAATGTATAACGGTATATTGCACCACTATATGATGTATAACGGTATATAGCGTCACTATATGACGTATAACGTTTTATAGTATTACGTAATAACGAATAACGTTATATTGTATCACTATATGGAGTATACCGTTATGAACTATTACGTTGTAACGCATAACGTTATATTGCATCACTATAGGACGTATAACGTTATATTGCATCACTATACGACGTATAACGTTATATACTACTACGTTATAACGTATAACGTTATATTGCTTTACTATATGTCGTATAACGTTATGAACTATTACGTTATAACGCATAACGTTATATTGCATCACTATATTACGCATAACGTTATGAACTAATACGTTATAACGCATAACGTTATACTGAATCACTATAGGACGTATAACGTGCTGTACTATTGCGTAATAACGTATAACGTTATATTGCATCACTATACGAGGTATAACGTTGTGTACAATTATGTTATGAAGGAATAACGTTATATTGCCTTACTATATGACGTATATTGTTTTGTACTATTACTTAGTGACGTCTAACGTTATATTGCATCACTATAGGACGTAGAGCGTCATATACTATTGCGTTATAATGTATAACGCTATATTGCATCACTGTATGACGTATAACGTTATGAACTATTACATTATAACGCATAACGTTATATTGCACCACTATATGGAGTATACCGTTATGAACTATTACGTTGTAACGCATAACGTTATATTGCATCACTATAGGAAGTATAACGTTATATGCTACTACGTTATAACGTATAACGTTATATTGCATTTCTATATGACGTATAACGTTATGAACTATTACGTTATAACGCATAACGCCATATTGCCTCACTATATGACGTATAACCTGTTGTACTATTACGTAATAACGCATAACGTTATATTGCATCACCTTACGTGGTATAACGTTATGTACAATTGCGTTATGAAGGAATAACGTCATATTGCATCACTACATGACGTATAACGTTATGAACTATTACGTTATAACGCATAACGTTATATTGCATCACTATAGGACGTATAACGTCATATTGCATCACCATATGACGTATAACGTTATGATCTATGACGTTATAATACCTAACGTTATATTGCATCACTATAGGACGTATAACGTCATATTGCATCACTATATGACGTATAACGTTATATATTATTGCGCTATGAAGGAATAACTTTATATTGCATCACTATATGATGTATAACGTTATATTTCATTACTATAGGACGTAAACGTTATAAACTATTGTGTTATAATGTATAACGGTATATTGCTCCACTATATGATGTATAACGGTATATAGCATCACTATATGACGTATAACGTTTTATAGTATTACGTAATAACGAATAACGTTATATTGTATCACTATATGATGTATAACGTTTTGAACCACTACGCAATAACGAATAACTTTAATTGCATCAGTATATGACGTATAACGTTATGAACTATTACATTATAACGTATAACGTTATATAGCATCACTATAGGACGTATAACGTTATATTGCATCACTATATGACGTATAACGTTATACACTATTACGTTATAACGTATAACATTATGTTGCATCACTGTAGGACGTATAACGTTATATACTATTACGTTATGACGCATAACGTTATATTGCATCACTAAAGGAGTATAACGTTATATTGCATTACTATATGACGTATAACGTTATGAACTATTACGTTATAACGCATAACGTTATATTGCATCACTATAGGACGTATAACGTTATAGTGCATCACTATATGACGTATAACGTTATATGCTAGTACGTTATAACGTATAACGTTATACTGCATTACTATATGACGTTTAAAGTTATGAACTGTTACGTTATAACGCATAACGCTATATTGCATCAGTATATGACGTATAACGTTATACACTATTACGTTATAACGTATAACATTATGTTGCATCACTATAGGACGTATAACGTTATATTGCATCACTATATGACGTATAACGTTATATGCTACTACGTTATAACGTATAACGTTATATTGCATCACTATATGAATTATACCGTTTTGAAATATTACATTATAACGTATAACGTTATATTGCATCACCATGTGAAGTATAACGTTATATTGCATCACTATATGACGCATAACGTTATGACCTATTACGTTATAACGCATTCCGTTATATTGCATCACTAAAGGAGTATAACGTTATATTGCATTACTATATGACGTATAACGTTATGAACTACTACGTTATAACGCATAACGTTATATTACATTACTATAGGACGTATAACGTTATCTTGCAACACTATATGACGTATAAAGTTATATGCTGCTACGTTATAACGTATAACGTTATATTGCATTACTATATGACGTTTAACGTTATGAACTATTACGTTATAACGCATAACGTTATATTGCATCACTATAGGACGTATATCGTTATATTGCATCACTATATGAAGTATAACGTTATGAAATATTACATTATAACGTGTAACGTCATATTGCATCACCATGTGACGTATAACGTTATATTGCATCACTATAGGACGTATAGCGTTATATTGCATCACTATATGACGTATAATGTCATGTACTATTCCGTTATGAAGGATTAACGTTATATTGCATCGCTATATGGCGTATAACGTTATATTGCATTACTATAGGACGTATAACGACATAAACTATTGTGTTATAATGTATAACGGTACATTGCACCACTATATGATGTATAACGTTACATTGCATGACTATATAAAGTATGCCGTTATGATCTAATACATTATAAGGTATAACGTTATATTGCATCACTATACCAGGTATAACGTTATGTACAATTACGTTATGAAGGAATAACGTTATATTGCCTCACTATATGACGTATATTTTTTTGTACTATCACTTAGTGACGTCTAACGTTATATTGCATCACTATAGGACGTATATTGTCATATACTATTGCGTTATAATGTATGACGTTATATTGCATCACTATATGACGTATAACGTTATATGCTACTACGTTATAACGTATAACGTTATACTGCATTACTATATGACGTTTAAAGTTATGAACTATTACGTTACAACGCATAACGCTATATTGCATCAGTATATGACGTATAACGTTATACACTATGACGTTATTACACATAACGTTATATTGCATCACTATAGGACGTATAATGTTATGAACTATGACGCAATAACACATAACGTTATATTGCGTCACTGTATGACGTATAACATTATATTACATTACTATAGGACGTAAACGTTATAAACTATTGTGGTATAATGTATAATGGTATATTGCACCATTATATGATGTATAACGGTATATTGCGTCACTATATGACGTATAACGTTTTGTACTATTACGTAATAACGTATAACGTTATATTGCATGACTATAGGACGTATAACGTCATATTGCATCACTATATGACGTATAACGTTATATATTATTGCGCTATGAAGGAATAACTTTATATTGCACCACTATATGATGTATAACGTTATATTACATTACTATAGGACGTAATCGTTATAAACTATTGTGTTATAATGTATAACGGTATATTGCACCACTATATGATGTATAACGGTATATAGCGTCACTATATGACGTATAACGTTTTATAGTATTACGTAATAACGAATAACGTTATATTGTATCACTATATGGAGTATACCGTTATGAACTATTACGTTGTAACGCATAACGTTATATTGCATCACTATAGGACGTATAACGTTATATTGCATCACTATACGACGTATAACGTTATATACTACTACGTTATAACGTATAACGTTATATTGCTTTACTATATGTCGTATAACGTTATGAACTATTACGTTATAACGCATAACGTTATATTGCATCACTATATTACGCATAACGTTATGAACTAATACGTTATAACGCATAACGTTATACTGAATCACTATAGGACGTATAACGTGCTGTACTATTGCGTAATAACGTATAACGTTATATTGCATCACTATACGAGGTATAACGTTGTGTACAATTATGTTATGAAGGAATAACGTTATATTGCCTTACTATATGACGTATATTGTTTTGTACTATTACTTAGTGACGTCTAACGTTATATTGCATCACTATAGGACGTAGAGCGTCATATACTATTGCGTTATAATGTATAACGCTATATTGCATCACTGTATGACGTATAACGTTATGAACTATTACATTATAACGCATAACGTTATATTGCACCACTATATGGAGTATACCGTTATGAACTATTACGTTGTAACGCATAACGTTATATTGCATCACTATAGGAAGTATAACGTTATATGCTACTACGTTATAACGTATAACGTTATATTGCATTTCTATATGACGTATAACGTTATGAACTATTACGTTATAACGCATAACGCCATATTGCCTCACTATATGACGTATAACCTGTTGTACTATTACGTAATAACGCATAACGTTATATTGCATCACCTTACGTGGTATAACGTTATGTACAATTGCGTTATGAAGGAATAACGTCATATTGCATCACTACATGACGTATAACGTTATGAACTATTACGTTATAACGCATAACGTTATATTGCATCACTATAGGACGTATAACGTCATATTGCATCACCATATGACGTATAACGTTATGATCTATGACGTTATAATACCTAACGTTATATTGCATCACTATAGGACGTATAACGTCATATTGCATCACTATATGACGTATAACGTTATATATTATTGCGCTATGAAGGAATAACTTTATATTGCATCACTATATGATGTATAACGTTATATTTCATTACTATAGGACGTAAACGTTATAAACTATTGTGTTATAATGTATAACGGTATATTGCTCCACTATATGATGTATAACGGTATATAGCATCACTATATGACGTATAACGTTTTATAGTATTACGTAATAACGAATAACGTTATATTGTATCACTATATGATGTATAACGTTTTGAACCACTACGCAATAACGAATAACTTTAATTGCATCAGTATATGACGTATAACGTTATGAACTATTACATTATTACGTATAACGTTATATAGCATCACTATAGGACGTATAACGTTATATTGCATCACTATATGACGTATAACGTTATACACTATTACGTTATAACGTATAACATTATGTTGCATCACTGTAGGACGTATAACGTTATATACTATTACGTTATGACGCATAACGTTATATTGCATCACTAAAGGAGTATAACGTTATATTGCATTACTATATGACGTATAACGTTATGAACTATTACGTTATAACGTATAACATTATGTTGCATCACTATAGGACGTATAACGTTATATTGCATCACTATATGACGTATAACGTTATATGCTACTACGTTATAACGTATAACGTTATATTGCATCACTATATGAATTATACCGTTTTGAAATATTACATTATAACGTATAACGTTATATTGCATCACCATGTGAAGTATAACGTTATATTGCATCACTATATGACGCATAACGTTATGACCTATTACGTTATAACGCATACCGTTATATTGCATCACTAAAGGAGTATAACGTTATATTGCATTACTATATGACGTATAACGTTATGAACTACTACGTTATAACGCATAACGTTATATTACATTACTATAGGACGTATAACGTTATCTTGCAACACTATATGACGTATAAAGTTATATGCTGCTTCGTTATAACGTATAACGTTATATTGCATTACTATATGACGTTTAACGTTATGAACTATTACGTTATAACGCATAACGTTATATTGCATCACTAGAGGACGTATATCGTTATATTGCATCACTATATGAAGTATAACGTTATGAAATATTACATTATAACGTGTAACGTCATATTGCATCACCATGTGACGTATAACGTTATATTGCATCACTATAGGACGTATAGCGTTATATTGCATCACTATATGACGTATAATGTCATGTACTATTCCGTTATGAAGGATTAACGTTATATTGCATCGCTATATGGCGTATAACGTTATATTGCATTACTATAGGACGTATAACGATATAAACTATTGTGTTATAATGTATACCGGTACATTGCACCACTATATGATGTATAACGTTACATTGCATGACTATATAAAGTATGCCGTTATGATCTAATACATTATAAGGTATAACGTTATATTGCATCACTATACCAGGTATAACGGTATGTACAATTACATTATGAAGGAATAACGTTATTTTGCCTCACTATATGACGTATATTTTTTTGTACTATTACTTAGTGACGTCTAACGTTATATTGCATCACTATAGGACGTATATTGTCATATACTATTGCGTTATAATGTATAACGTTATATTGCATCACTATATGACGTATAACGTTGTGAACTATTACATTATAACGTATAACGTTATATAGCATCACTATAGGACGTATAACGTTATATTGCATGACTATAGGACGTATAACGTCATATTGCATCACTATATGTCGTATAACGTTATATATTATTGCGCTATGAAGGAATAACTTTATATTGCACCACTATATGATGTATAACGTTATATTACATTACTATAGGACGTAAACGTTATAAACTATTGTGTTATAATGTATAACGGTATATTGCACCACTATATGATGTATAACGGTATATAGCGTCACTATATGACGTATAACGTTTTATAGTATTACGTAATAACGAATAACGTTATATTGTATCACTATATGGAGTATACCGTTATGAACTATTACGTTGTAACGCATAACGTTATATTGCATCACTATAGGACGTATAACGTTATATTGCATCACTATACGACGTATAACGTTATATACTACTACGTTATAACGTATAACGTTATATTGCTTTACTATATGTCGTATAACGTTATGAACTATTACGTTATAACGTATAACGTTATATTGCATCACTATATTACGCATAACGTTATGAACTAATACGTTATAACGCATAACGTTATACTGAATCACTATAGGACGTATAACGTGCTGTACTATTGCGTAATAACGTATAACGTTATATTGCATCACTATACGAGGTATAACGTTGTGTACAATTATGTTATGAAGGAATAACGTTATATTGCCTTACTATATGACGTATATTGTTTTGTACTATTACTTAGTGACGTCTAACGTTATATTGCATCACTATAGGACGTAGAGCGTCATATACTATTGTGTTATAATGTATAACGCTATATTGCATCACTGTATGACGTATAACGTTATGAACTATTACATTATAACGCATAACGTTATATTGCACCACTATATGGAGTATACCGTTATGAACTATTACGTTGTAACGCATAACGTTATATTGCATCACTATAGGAAGTATAACGTTATATGCTACTACGTTATAACGTATAACGTTATATTGCATTTCTATATGACGTATAACGTTATGAACTATTACGTTATAACGCATAACGTCATATTGCCTCACTATATGACGTATAACCTGTTGTACTATTACGTAATAACGCATAACGTTATATTGCATCACCTTACGTGGTATAACGTTATGTACAATTGCGT
The DNA here is from genome assembly GCF_910591885.1 of Bombus terrestris. Classification (NCBI taxonomy): domain Eukaryota; kingdom Metazoa; phylum Arthropoda; class Insecta; order Hymenoptera; family Apidae; genus Bombus; species Bombus terrestris. The sequence continues at coordinate 4,946,663 of NW_025963548.1, forward strand.
TATGAAGGAATAACGTCATATTGCATCACTACATGACGTATAACGTTATGAACTATTACGTTATAACGCATAACGTTATATTGCATCACTATAGGACGTATAACGTCATATTGCATCACCATATGACGTATAACGTTATGATCTATGACGTTATAATACCTAACGTTATATTGCATCACTATATTACGCATAACGTTATGAACTAATACGTTATAACGCATAACGTTATACTGAATCACTATAGGACGTATAACGTGCTGTACTATTGCGTAATAACGTATAACGTTATATTGCATCACTATACGAGGTATAACGTTGTGTACAATTATGTTATGAAGGAATAACGTTATATGGCCTTACTATATGACGTATATTGTTTTGTACTATTACTTAGTGACGTCTAACGTTATATTGCATCACTATAGGACGTAGAGCGTCATATACTATTGCGTTATAATGTATAACGTTATATTGCATCACTGTATGACGTATAACGTTATGAACTATTACATTATAACGCATAACGTTATATTGCACCACTATATGGAGTATACCGTTATGAACTATTACGTTGTTACGCATAACGTTATATTGCATCACTATAGGAAGTATAACGTTATATATTACTACGTTATAACGTATAACGTTATATTGCATTTCTATATGACGTATAACGTTATGAACTATTACGTTATAACGTATAACGTCATATTGCCTCACTATATGACGTATTACCTGTTGTACTATTACGTAATAACGCATAACGTTATATTGCATCACCTTACGAGGTATAACGTTATGTACAATTGCGTTATGAAGGAATAACGTCATATTGCATCACTACATGACGTATAACGTTATGAACTATTACGTTATAACGCATAACGTTATATTGCATCACTATATTACGTATAACGTCATATTGCATCACCATATGACGTATAACGTTATGATCTATGACATTATAATACCTAACGTTATATTGCATCACTATAGGACGTATAACGTCATATTGCATCACTATATGACGTATAACGTTATACACTATTACGTTATAACGTATAACATTATGTTGCATCACTGTAGGACGTATAACGTTATATACTATTGCGTTATGACGCATAACGTTATATTGCATCACTAAAGGAGTATAACGTTATATTGCATTACTATATGACGTATAACGTTATGAACTATTACGTTATAACGCATAACGTTATATTGCATCACTATAGGACGTATAACGTTATATTGCATCACTATATGACGTATAACGTTATATGCTACTACGTTATAACGTATAACGTTATACTGCATTACTATATGACGTTTAAAGTTATGAACTGTGACGTTATAACGCACAACGCTATATTGCATCAGTATATGACGTATAACGTTATACACTATTACGTTATAACGTATAACATTATGTTGCATCACTATAGGACGTATAACGTTATATTGCATCACTATATGACGTATAACGTTATATGCTACTACGTTATAACGTATAACGTTATATTGCATCACTATATGAATTATACCGTTTTGAAATATTACATTATAACGTATAACGTTATATTGCATCACCATGTGAAGTATAACGTTATATTGCATCACTATATGACGCATAACGTTATGACCTATTACGTTATAACGCATACCGTTATATTGCATCACTAAAGGAGTATAACGTTATATTGCATTACTATATGACGTATAACGTTATGAACTACTACGTTATAACGCATAACGTTATATTACATTACTATAGGACGTATAACGTTATCTTGCAACACTATATGACGTATAAAGTTATATGCTGCTACGTTATAACGTATAACGTTATATTGCATTACTATATGACGTTTAACGTTATGAACTATAACGTTATAACGCATAACGTTATATTGCATCACTATATGAAGTATAACGTTATGAAATATTACATTATAACGTGTAACGTTATATTGCATCACCATGTGACGTATAACGTTATATTGCATCACTATAGGACGTATAGCGTTATATTGCATCACTATATGACGTATAATGTCATGTACTATTCCGTTATGAAGGATTAACGTTATATTGCATCGCTATATGGCGTATAACGTTATATTGCATTACTATAGGACGTATAACGATATAAACTATTGTGTTATAATGTATAACGGTACATTGCACCACTATATGATGTATAACGTTACATTGCATGACTATATAAAGTATGCCGTTATGATCTAATACATTATAAGGTATAACGTTATATTGCATCACTATACCAGGTATAACGTTATGTACAATTACGTTATGAAGGAATAACGTTATATTGCCTCACTATATGACGTATATTTTTTTGTACTATTACTTAGTGACGTCTAACGTTATATTGCATCACTATAGGACGTATATTGTCATATACTATTGCGTTATAATGTATAACGTTATATTGCATCACTATATGACGTATAACGTTATATGCTACTACGTTATAACGTATAACGTTATACTGCATTACTATATGACGTTTAAAGTTATGAACTATTACGTTATAACGCATAACGCTATATTGCATCAGTATATGACGTATAACGTTATACACTATGACGTTATTACACATAACGTTATATTGCATCACTATAGGACGTATAATGTTATGAACTATGACGCAATAACACATAACGTTATATTGCGTCACTGTATGACGTATAACATTATATTACATTACTATAGGACGTAAACGTTATAAACTATTGTGGTATAATGTATAATGGTATATTGCACCACTATATGATGTATAACGTTATATTACATTACTATAGGACGTAAACGTTATAAACTATTGTGTTATAATGTATAACGGTATATTGCACCACTATATGATGTATAACGGTATATAGCGTCACTATATGACGTATAACGTTTTATAGTATTACGTAATAACGAATAACGTTATATTGTATCACTATATGGAGTATACCGTTATGAACTATTACGTTGTAACGCATAACGTTATATTGCATCACTATAGGACGTATAACGTTATATTGCATCACTATACGACGTATAACGTTATATACTACTACGTTATAACGTATAACGTTATATTGCTTTACTATATGTCGTATAACGTTATGAACTATTACGTTATAACGCATAACGTTATATTGCATCACTATATTACGCATAACGTTATGAACTAATTCGTTATAACGCATAACGTTATACTGAATCACTATAGGACGTATAACGTGCTGTACTATTGCGTAATAACGTATAACGTTATATTGCATCACTATACGAGGTATAACGTTGTGTACAATTATGTTATGAAGGAATAACGTTATATTGCCTTACTATATGACGTATATTGTTTTGTACTATTACTTAGTGACGTCTAACGTTATATTGCATCACTATAGGACGTAGAGCGTCATATACTATTGCGTTATAATGTATAACGCTATATTGCATCACTGTATGACGTATAACGTTATGAACTATTACATTATAACGCATAACGTTATATTGCACCACTATATGGAGTATACCGTTATGAACTATTACGTTGTAACGCATAACGTTATATTGCATCACTATAGGAAGTATAACGTTATATGCTACTACGTTATAACGTATAACGTTATATTGCATTTCTATATGACGTATAACGTAATGAACTATTACGTTATAACGCATAACGTCATATTGCCTCACTATATGACGTATAACCTGTTGTACTATTACGTAATAACGCATAACGTTATATTGCATCACCTTACGTGGTATAACGTTATGTACAATTGCGTTATGAAGGAATAACGTCATATTGCATCACTACATGACGTATAACGTTATGAACTATTACGTTATAACGCATAACGTTATATTGCATCACTACAGGACGTATAACGTCATATTGCATCACCATATGACGTATAACGTTATGATCTATGACGTTATAATACCTAACGTTATATTGCATCACTATAGGACGTATAACGTCATATTGCAACACTATATGACGTATAACGTTATATATTATTGCGCTATGAAGGAATAACTTTATATTGCATCACTATATGATGTATAACGTTATATTTCATTACTATAGGACGTAAACGTTATAAACTATTGTGTTATAATGTATAACGGTATATTGCTCCACTATATGATGTATAACGGTATATAGCATCACTATATGACGTATAACGTTTTATAGTATTACGTAATAACGAATAACGATATATTGTATCACTATATGATGTATAACGTTTTGAACCACTACGCAATAACGAATAACTTTAATTGCATCAGTATATGACGTATAACGTTATGAACTATTACATTATAACGTATAACGTTATATAGCATCACTATAGGACGTATAACGTTATATTGCATCACTATATGACGTATAACGTTATACACTATTACGTTATAACGTATAACATTATGTTGCATCACTGTAGGACGTATAACGTTATATACTATTACGTTGTGACGCATAACGTTATATTGTATCACTATAGGACGTATAACGTTATATTGCATCACTATATGACGTATAACGCTATATGCTAGTACGTTATAACGTATAACGTTATACTGCATTACTATATGACGTTTAAAGTTATGAACTGTTACGTTATAACGCATAACGCTATATTGCATCAGTATATGACGTATAACGTTATACACTATTACGTTATAACGTATAACATTATGTTGCATCACTATAGGACGTATAACGTTATATTGCATCACTATATGACGTATAACGTTATATGCTACTACGTTATAACGTATAACGTTATATTGCATCACTATATGAATTATACCGTTTTGAAATATTACATTATAACGTATAACGTTATATTGCATCACCATGTGAAGTATAACGTTATATTGCATCACTATATGACGCATAACGTTATGACCTATTACGTTATAACGCATTCCGTTATATTGCATCACTAAAGGAGTATAACGTTATATTGCATTACTATATGACGTATAACGTTATGAACTACTACGTTATAACGCATAACGTTATATTACATTACTATAGGACGTATAACGTTATCTTGCAACACTATATGACGTATAAAGTTATATGCTGCTACGTTATAACGCATAACGTTATATTGCATTACTATATGACGTTTAACGTTATGAACTATTACGTTATAACGCATAACGTTATATTGCATCACTATAGGACGTATAGCGTTATATTGCATCACTATATGACGTATAATGTCATGTACTATTCCGTTATGAAGGATTAACGTTATATTGCATCGCTATATGGCGTATAACGTTATGTTGCATTACTATAGGACGTATAACGATATAAACTATTGTGTTATAATGTATAACGGTACATTGCACCACTATATGATGTATAACGTTACATTGCATGACTATATAAAGTATGCCGTTATGATCTAATACATTATAAGGTATAACGTTATATTGCATCACTATACCAGGTATAACGTTATGTACAATTACATTATGAAGGAATAACGTTATTTTGCCTCACTATATGACGTATATTTTTTTGTACTATTACTTAGTGACGTCTAACGTTATATTGCATCACTATAGGACGTATATTGTCATATACTATTGCGTTATAATGTATAACGTTATATTGCATCACTATATGACGTATAACGTTATGAACTATTACATTATAACGTATAACGTTATATAGCATCACTATAGGACGTATAACGTTATATTGCATCACTATATGACGTATAACGTTATACACTATTACGTTATAACGTATAACATTATGTTGCATCACTGTAGGACGTATAACGTTATATACTATTACGTTATGACGCATAACGTTATATTGCATCACTAAAGGAGTATAACGTTATATTGCATTACTATATGACGTATAACGTAATGAACTATTACGTTATAACGCATAACGTTATATTGCATCACTATAGGACGTATAACGTTATATTGCATCACTATATGACGTATAACGTTATATGCTAGTACGTTATAACGTATAACGTTATACTGCATTACTATATGACGTTTAAAGTTATGAACTGTTACGTTATAACGCATAACGCTATATTGCATCAGTATATGACGTATAACGTTATACACTATTACGTTATAACGTATAACATTATGTTACATCACTATAGGACGTATAACGTTATATTGCATCACTATATGACGTATAACGTTATATGCTACTACGTTATAACGTATAACGTTATATTGCATCACTATATGAATTATACCGTTTTGAAATATTACATTATAACGTATAACGTTATATTGCATCACCATGTGAAGTATAACGTTATATTGCATCACTATATGACGCATAACGTTATGACCTATTACGTTATAACGCATACCGTTATATTGCATCACTAAAGGAGTATAACGTTATATTGCATTACTATATGACGTATAACGTTATGAACTACTACGTTATAACGCATAACGTTATATTACATTACTATAGGACGTATAACGTTATCTTGCAACACTATATGACGTATAAAGTTATATGCTGCTACGTTATAACGCATAACGTTATATTGCATTACTATATGACGTTTAACGTTATGAACTATTACGTTATAACGCATAACGTTATATTGCATCACTATAGGACGTATATCGTTATATTGCATCACTATATGAAGTATAACGTTATGAAATATTACATTATAACGTGTAACGTTATATTGCATCACCATGTGACGTATAACGTTATATTGCATCACTATAGGACGTATAGCGTTATATTGCATCACTATATGACGTATAACGTTATACACTATTACGTTATATCGTATAACATTATGTTGCACCACTGTAGGACGTATAACGTTATATACTATTACGTTAAGACGCATAACGTTATATTGCATCACTAAAGGAGTATAACGTTATATTGCATTACTATATGACGTATAACGTTATGAACTATTACGTTATAACGCATAACGTTATATTGCATCACTATAGGACGTATAACGTTATATTGCATCACTATATGACGTATAACGCTATATGCTAGTACGTTATAACGTATAACGTTATACTGCATTACTATATGACGTTTAATGTTATGAACTGTTACGTTATAACGCATAACGCTATATTGCATCAGTATATGACGTATAACGTTATACACTATTACGTTATAACGTATAACATTATGTTGCATCACTATAGGACGTATAACGTTATATTGCATCACTATATGACGTATAACGTTATATGCTACTACGTTATAACGTATAACGTTATATTGCATCACTATATGAATTATACCGTTTTGAAATATTACATTATAACGTATAACGTTATATTGCATCACCATGTGAAGTATAACGTTATATTGCATCACTATATGACGCATAACGTTATGACCTATTACGTTATAACGCATTCCGTTATATTGCATCACTAAAGGAGTATAACGTTATATTGCATTACTATATGACGTATAACGTTATGAACTACTACGTTATAACGCATAACGTTATATTACATTACTATAGGACGTATAACGTTATCTTGCAACACTATATGACGTGTAAAGTTATATGCTGCTACGTTATAACGTATAACGTTATATTGCATTACTATATGACGTTTAACGTTATGAACTATTACGTTATAACGCATAACGTTATATTGCATCACTATAGGACGTATATCGTTATATTGCATCACTATATGAAGTATAACGTTATGAAATATTACATTATAACGTGTAACGTCATATTGCATCACCATGTGACGTATAACGTTATATTGCATCACTATAGGACGTATAGCGTTATATTGCATCACCATATGACGTATAATGTCATGTACTATTCCGTTATGAAGGATTAACGTTATATTGCATCGCTATATGGCGTATAACGTTATGTTGCATTACTATAGGACGTATAACGATATAAACTATTGTGTTATAATGTATAACGGTACATTGCACCACTATATGATGTATAACGTTACATTGCATGACTATATAAAGTATGCCGTTATGATCTAATACATTATAAGGTATAACGTTATATTGCATCACTATACCAGGTATAACGTTATGTACAATTACATTATGAAGGAATAACGTTATTTTGCCTCACTATATGACGTATATTTTTTTGTACTATTACTTAGTGACGTCTAACGTTATATTGCATCACTATAGGACGTATATTGTCATATACTATTGCGTTATAATGTATAACGTTATATTGCATCACTATATGACGTATAACGTTATGAACTATTACATTATAACGTATAACGTTATATAGCATCACTATAGGACGTATAACGTTATATTGCATCACTATATGACGTATAACGTTATACACTATTACGTTATAACGTATAACATTATGTTGCATCACTGTAGGACGTATAACGTTATATACTATTACGTTATGACGCATAACGTTATATTGCATCACTAAAGGAGTATAACGTTATATTGCATTACTATATGACGTATAACGTAATGAACTATTACGTTATAACGCATAACGTTATATTGCATCACTATAGGACGTATAACGTTATATTGCATCACTATATGACGTATAACGTTATATGCTAGTACGTTATAACGTATAACGTTATACTGCATTACTATATGACGTTTAAAGTTATGAACTGTTACGTTATAACGCATAACGCTATATTGCATCAGTATATGACGTATAACGTTATACACTATTACGTTATAACGTATAACATTATGTTACATCACTATAGGACGTATAACGTTATATTGCATCACTATATGACGTATAACGTTATATGCTACTACGTTATAACGTATAACGTTATATTGCATCACTATATGAATTATACCGTTTTGAAATATTACATTATAACGTATAACGTTATATTGCATCACCATGTGAAGTATAACGTTATATTGCATCACTATATGACGCATAACGTTATGACCTATTACGTTATAACGCATACCGTTATATTGCATCACTAAAGGAGTATAACGTTATATTGCATTACTATATGACGTATAACGTTATGAACTACTACGTTATAACGCATAACGTTATATTACATTACTATAGGACGTATAACGTTATCTTGCAACACTATATGACGTATAAAGTTATATGCTGCTACGTTATAACGTATAACGTTATATTGCATTACTATATGACGTTTAACGTTATGAACTATTACGTTATAACGCATAACGTTATATTGCATCACTATAGGACGTATATCGTTATATTGCATCACTATATGAAGTATAACGTTATGAAATATTACATTATAACGTGTAACGTTATATTGCATCACCATGTGACGTATAACGTTATATTGCATCACTATAGGACGTATAGCGTTATATTGCATCACTATATGACGTATAACGTTATACACTATTACGTTATATCGTATAACATTATGTTGCACCACTGTAGGACGTATAACGTTATATACTATTACGTTAAGACGCATAACGTTATATTGCATCACTAAAGGAGTATAACGTTATATTGCATTACTATATGACGTATAACGTTATGAACTATTACGTTATAACGCATAACGTTATATTGCATCACTATAGGACGTATAACGTTATATTGCATCACTATATGAATTATACCGTTTTGAAATATTACATTATAACGTATAACGTTATATTGCATCACCATGTGACGTATAACGTTATATTGCATCACTATATGACGCATAACGTTATGACCTATTACGTTATAACGCATACCGTTATATTGCATCACTATAGGACGTATATCGTTATATTGCATCACTATATGAAGTATAACGTTATGAAATATTACATTATAACGTGTAACGCTATATTGCATCACCATGTGACGTATAACGTTATATTGTATCACTATAGGAGGTGTAGCGTTATATTGCATCACTATATGACGTATAATGTCACGTACTATTCCGTTATGAAGGATTAACGTTATATTGCATCGCTATATGGCGTATAACGTTATATTGCATTACTATAGGACGTATAACGTTATAACCTATTGTGTTATAATGTATAACGGTACATTGCACCACTATATGATGTATAACGTTACATTGCATCACTATATAAAGTATGCCGTTATGATCTAATACATTATAAGGTATAACTTTATATTGCATCACTATATGAAGTATACCGTTATGAACTATTACATTATAACGCATAACGTTATATTGCATCACTATACGAGGTATAACGTTATGTACAATTACGTTATGAAGGAATAACGTTATATTGCCTCACTATATGACGTATAACGTGTTGCACTATTACGCAGTAACGTATAACGTTATATTGCATCACTATAGGACGTATAGCGGTATATTGCATCACTATATGAAGTATACCGTGATGAACTATTACGTTATAACGTATAACGTTATATAGCACCACTATATGAAGCATTCCGTTATGAACTATTACAATTATAACGTATAACGTTATATTGCATCACTATAGGACGTATAACGTTATATTGCATCACTATATGACGTATAACGTTATGAACTATAACGTTATAACACATAACGTTATATTGCGTCACTATATGACATATAACATTATATTACATTACTATTTTACGTATAACGATATAAACTATTGTGTTATAATGTATAACGGTATATTTCACCACTATATGATATATAACGGTATATTGCATCACTATATGACGTATAACGTTTTGTACAATTACGTTATAACGTATAACGTTACATTGCATCACTATATGACGTATACCGTTATGAACTATGACGTTATTACACATAAAGTTATATTGCATCACTATATCACGTATAACGTCATATTGCATCACCATATGACGTACAACGTTATAATCTATGACGTTATAACGTATAATATTATGTTGCATCACTTTATGTCGTATAACTTTATATACTATTACGTTATGACGCATAACGTTATATTGCATCACTAAAGGGGTAGAACGTTATATTGCATTACTATATGACGTATAACGTTATGAACTATTACGTTGTAATGCATAACGTTATATTGCATCACTATATGTCGTATAACGTGTTGTACTATTGCGTAATAACGTATAACGTTATATTGCATCACTGTACGAGGTATAACGTTATGTACAATTATGTTATGAAGGAATAACGTTATATTGCCTTACTATATGACGTATATTGTTTTGTACTATTACTTAGTGACGTCTAACGTTATATTGCATCACTATAGGACGTAGAGCGTCATATACTATTGCGTTATAATGTATAACGTTATATTGCATCACTATATGACGTATAACGTTATGAACTATTACGTTGTAACGCATAACGTTATATTGCATCACTATAGGACGTATAACGTTATATGCCACTACGTTATAACGTATAACGTTATATTGCATTTCTATATGACGTATAACGTTATGTACTATTACGTTATAACGCATAACGTTATATTGCATCACTATTTGACGTATAACGTTTTGTACTATTACGTAATAAGGTATAACGTTATATTGCATCACTATAGGACGTATAACATTTTATTGCATCACTATAGGACGTATAACGTTACATTGCATCACTATAGGACGTATAACGTTGTATTGCATCACTATAGGAAGTGTAATGTTATATTGCATCACTATTTGACGTATAACGTTTGGTACTATTACGTAATAACGTATAGCGTTACATTGCATCACTATAGGACGTATAACGTTATGAACTATTACGTTATGACGCGTAACGTTATATTGCATTACTATATGACGTATAACGTTATGAACTCCTACGTTATAACGCATAACGTTATATTACATCACTATAGGACGTATAACGTTATGAAATATTACATTATAACGTGTAACGTTATATTGCATCACCATGTGACGTATAACGCTATATTGCATCACTATAGGACGTGTAGCGTTATATTGCATCACTATATGACGTATAATGTCACGTACTATTCCGTGATGAAGGATTAACGTTATATTGCATCGCTATATGGCGTATATTTTTTTGTACTATTACTTAGTGACGTCTAACGTTATATGGCATCACTATAGGTCGTATAGCGTCATATACTATTGCGTTATAATGTATAACGTTATACTGCATCACTATATGACGTATAACGTTGTGAACTATTACATTATGACGCATAACGTTATATTGCAACACTATATGAAGTATACCGTTATGAACTATTACATTATAACGCATAACGTTATATTCCATCACTATATGACGTATAACGTGTTGTACTATTACGTAATATCGTATAACGCTATGTTGCATCACTATAGGACGCATAACGTTATATTGCATCACTAAAGGACGTATAACGTTATATGACATCACTATACGACGTATAACGTTATATACTACTACGTTATAACGTATAACGTTATATTGCTTTACTATGTGTCGTATAACGTTATGAACTATTACGTTATAACGCATAACGTTATATTGCATTACTATAGGACGTATAACGTTATGAACTATTACGTTATAACGCATAACGTTATACTGCCTCACTATATGACGTATAACGTTATGAACTATTACGTTATGACGCATAACGTTATATTGCCTCACTATATGACGTATAACGTGTTGTACTATTACGTAATAACGTATAACGTTATATTGCATCACTATACGAGGTATAACGTTATGTACAATTGCGTTATGAAGGAATAACGTCATATTGCATCACTATAGGACGTATAACCTGTTGTACTATTTGCGTAATAACGTATAACGTTATTTTGCCTCACTATACGAGGTATAACGTTATGTACAATTATGTTATGAAGGAATAACGTTACATTGCCTTACTATATGACGTATAACGTTATGAACTGTTACGTTATAACGCATAACGTTATATTGCATCACTATAGGACGTATAACGTTATAATACATCACTATACGACGTATAACGTTATATACTACTACGTTATAACGTATAACGTTATATTGCTTTACTATGTGTCGTATAACGTTATGAACTATTACGTTATAACGCATAACGTTATATTGCATCACTATATGACGTATAACGTTGTGAACTATTACATTATAACGCATAACGTTATATTGCATCGCTATATGGAGTATACCGTTATGAACTATTACGTTGTAACGCATAACGTTATATTGCATCACTATAGGACGTATAACGTTATATTGCATTACTATATGACGTCTAACGTAATGAACTCTTACGTTATAACGCATAACGTTATATTGCCTCACTATATGACGTATAACGTGTTGCACTATTACGCAGTAACGTATAACGTTATATTGCATCACTATAGGACGTATAGCGGTATATTGCATCACTATATGAAGTATACCGTTATGAACTATGACGTTATAACGCATAACGTTATATAGCACCACTATATGAAGTATTCCGTTATGAACTGTTACAATTATAACGTATAACGTTATATTGCATCACTATAGGACGTATAACGTTATATTGCATCACTATATGACGTATAACGTTATGAACTATAACGTTATAACACATAACGTTATATTGCGTCACTATATGACATATAACATTATATTGCATTACTATATGACGTATAACGTTATGAACTATTACGTTATAACGCATAACGTTATATTGAACCACTATAGGACGTATAACGTTATATTGCATCACTATATGACGTATAACGTTATACACTATTACGTTATAACGTATAACATTATGTTGCATCACTATAGGACGTATAACGTTATATTGCATCACTACATGAAGTATACCGTTTTGAAATATTACATTATAACGTATAACGTTATATTGCATCACCATGTGACGTATAACGATATATTGCATCACTATAGGACGTATAACGTTATATACTATTATGTTATTACGTATAACGCTATATTGCATCACCATGTGACGTATAACGTTTGAACTAATACGCAATAACGTATAACGTTATATTGCATCACTATATGAAGTATACCGTTATGAACTATTACATTATAACGTATAACGTTATATTGCATCACCATGTGACGTATAACGATATATTGCATCACTATAGGACGTATAACGTTATATACTATTATGTTATTACGTATAACGCTATATTGCATCACCATGTGACGTATAACGTTTGAACTAATACGCAATAACGTATAACGTTATATTGCATCACTATATGAAGTATACCGCTGTGAACTATGACATTACAACGTATAACGTTATATTGCATGACTATAGGTCGTATAACGTTATATTGCATCAGTATATGAAGTATAACATTATACACTATTGCGATATAACGTATAACATTATATTGCATCACTATAGGACGTATAACGTTATATACTATTATGTTATGACGTATAACATTATGTTGCATCACTATAGGACGTATAACATTATATTGCATCACTATAGGACGTATAACGTTATATTGCATCACTACATGAAGAATACCGTTATGAACTATTACATTATATCGTATAACGTTATATTGCATCACCATGTGACGTATAACGTTTTGTACTATTACGTAGTAACGTATAACGTTATATTGCATCACTATAGGACGTATAACGTTATATTGCATCACTATATGACGTATAACGTTATATGCTACTACGTTATAACGTATAACGTTATATTGCATTACTATATGACGTATAACGTTATGAACTATTACGTTATAACGCATAACGTTATATTGCCTCACTATATATCGTATAACGTGTTGTACTATTACGTAATAACGTATAACGTTATATTGCATCACTATACGAGGTATAACGTTATGTACAATTGCGTTATGAAGGAATAACGTCATATTGCATCACTACATGACGTATAACGTTTTGTACTCTTACGCAATAACGTATAACGTTATATTGCATCACTATAGGACGTATAACGTTATACTGCATCACTATATGACGTATAGCGTCTAATACTATTGCGTTATAATGTATAACCGAATATTGCATCACTATATGACGTATAACGTGTTGTTCTATTACGTAATAACGTATAACGTTATATTGCATCACGATACGAGGTATAACGTTATGTACAATTGCGTTATGAAGGAATAACGTCATATTGCATCACTACATGACGTATAACGTTTTGTACTATTACGTAGTAACGTATAACGTTATATTGCATCACTATAGGACGTATAACGTTATATTGCATCACTATATGACGTATAACGTTATATGCTACTACGTTATAACGTATAACGTTATATTGCATTACTATATGACGTATAACGTTATGAACTATGACGTTATAGCACATAACGTTATATTGCATCACTATAGGACGTATAACGTTATATACTATTATGTTATGACGTATAACGCTATATTGAATCACCATGTGACGCATATCGTTTTGAACTAATACGTAATAACGTATAGCGGTACATTGCATCACTATATGAAGTATTCCTTTATGAACTATTACAATTATAACGTATAACGTTATATTGCATCACCATAAGACGTATAACGTTATATTGCATCACTATATGAAGTATACCGCTATGAACTATTACATTACAACGTATAACGTTATATTGCATCACTATAGGACGTATATCGTTATGTTGCATCACTATAGGACGTATAACGTTATATTGAATCACTATAGGACGTATAGCGTCATATACTATTGCGTTATAATGTATAACGGTGTATTGCATCACTATATGACGTACAACGTTATGAACTATTACGTTGTAACGCATAACGTTATATTGCATCACTATATGAAGTATTCCGTTATGAACTATTACAATTATAACGTATAACGTTATATTGCATCACTATAGAACGTATAACGTTATGTTGCATCACTATAGGACGTATAACGTTATATACCATTACGTTATGACGCATAACGTTATATTGCATCACTAAAGGAGTATAACGTTATATTGCATTACTATATGACGTATAACGTTATGAACTATTACGTTATAACGCATAACGTTATATTGCATCACTATAGGACGTACAACGTTATATTGCATTACTATATGACGTATAACGTTATGCACTATTACGTTATAACGCATAACGGTATATTGCATCACGCATAGGACGTATAACGTTATAGTGCATCACTATAGGACGTATAACGTTATATTGCATCACTATAGGACGTATAACGTAATATTGCATCACCATAGGACGTATAACGTTATATTGCATCACTATAGGACCTGTAATGTTATATTGCATCACTATTTGACGTATAACGTTATATTGCATCACTATATGAAGTATACCGTCATGAACTATTACTTTATAACGTATAACGATATATTGCATCACCATGTGACGTATAAAGTTTTGTACTATTACGTGATATCGTATAACGTTATATGGCATCACTATAGGACGTATAACGTCATATTGCATCACTTCACGAAGTATACCGTTATGAACTATTACAGTATACCGTACAACGTTATATTGCATCACCATGTGACGTATAACGTTTTGTACTATTACGTAGTAACGTATAACGTTATATTGCATCACTATAGGACGTATAACGTCATATTGCATCACCATATGACGTATAACGTTATGATCTATGACGTTATAACACCTAACGTTATATTGCATCACTATAGGGCGTATAACCTCATATTGCATCACTATAAGACGTATAACGTTATATATTATTGCGCTATGAAGGAATAACTTTATATTGCATCACTATATGATGTATAACGTTATATTACATTACTATAGGACGTAAACGTTATAAACTATTGTGTTATAATGTGTAACGTTATATTGCACCACTATATGACGTACAATGTTATGAGCTATTACGTTGTAACGCATAACGTTATATTGCATCACTATATGACGTATAACGTTTTGTACTATTACGTAATAAGGTATAACGTTATATTGCATTACTATATGACGTTTAACGTTATGAACTATTACGTTATAACGCATAACGTTTTATTGCATCACTATAGGACGTATAACGTGTTGTTCTATTACGTAATAACGTATAACGTTATATTGCATCACTATACGAGGTATAACGTTATGTACAATTGCGTTATGAAGGAATAACGTCATATTCCATCACTACATGACGTATAACGTTTTGTACTCTTACGCAATAACGTTATATCGCATCACTATAGGACGTATAACGTTTTACTGCATCAGTATATGACGTATAACGTTATGAACTATGACGTTATAGCACATAACGTTATATTCCATCACTATAGGACGTATAACGTCATATTGCATCACCATATGACGTATAACGTTATGATCTATGACGTTATAACACCTAACGTTATATTGCATCGCTATAGGGCGTATAACCTCATATTGCATCACTATATGACGTATAACGTTATATATTATTGCGCTATGAAGGAATAACTTTATATTGCATCACTATATGATGTATAACGTTATATTACATTACTATAGGACGTAAACGTTATAAACTATTGTGTTATAATGTGTAACGTTATATTGCACCACTATATGACGTACAATGTTATGAGCTATAACGTTGTAACGCATAACGTTATATTGCATCACTATATGACGTATAACGTTTTGTACTATTACGTAATAAGGTATAACGTTATATTGCATTACTATATGACGTTTAACGTTATGAACTATTACGTTATAACGCATAACGTTTTATTGCATCACTATAGGACGTATATCTTTATATTGCACCACTATATGAAGTATACCGTTATGAAATATTACATTATAACGTATAACGTTATATTGCATCACTATATGAAGTATACCGCTATGAACTATTACATTACAACGTATAACGTTATATTGCATGACTATAGGTCGTATAACGTTATATTGCATCAGTATATGAAGTATAACATTATACACTATTGCGATATAACGTATAACATTATATTGCATCACTATAGGACGTATAACGTTATATACTATTATGTTATGACGTATAACGCTATATTGCATCACCATGTGACGCATACCGTTTTGAACTAACAGTAATAACGTATAGCGGTACATTGCATCACTATATGAAGTATTTCTTTATGAACCATTACAATTATAACGTATAACGTTATATTGCATCACTATAAGACGTATAACGGTATATTGCATCACTGTATGACGTACAACGTTATGAACTATTACGTTGTAACGCATAACGTTATATTGCATCACTATATGAAGTATTCCGTTATGAACTATTACAATTATAACGTATAACGTTATATTGCATGACTATATGACGTACAACGTTATGTTGCATCACTATAGAACGTATAACGTTATATACTACTACGTTATGACGTATAACGCTATGTTGCATCACCATGTGACGTATAACGTTTTGTACTATTACGTAATAGCGTATAGCGTTACATTGCATCACTATAGGACGTATAACGTTATATTGCATCACTACATGAAGAATACCGTTATGAAACATTTCATTATATCGTATAACGTTATATTGCATCACCATGTCACGTATGACGTTTTGTACTATTACGTAGTAACGTATAACGTTATATTGCATCACTATAGGACGTATAACGTTATATACTATTATGTTATTACGTATAACGCTATATTGCATCACCATGTGACGTATAACGTTTTGAACTCATACGCAATAACGTATAACGTTATATTGCATCACTATATGAAGTATACCGCTATGAACTATAACATTACAACGTATAACGTTATATTGCATCACTATAGGACGTATAACGTTATGTTGCATCACTATAGGACGTATAACGTTATATTGCATCACTATAGGACGTATAGCGTCATATACTATTGCGTTATAATGTATAACGGTGTATTGCATCACTATATGACGTACAACGTTATGAACTATTACGTTGTAACGCATAACGTTATATTGCATCACTATATGAAGTATTCCGTTATGAACTATTACAATTATAACGTATAACGTTATATTTCATCACTATATGACGTATAACGTTATGAACTATGACTTTATAGCACATAACGTTATATTGCATCACTATAGGACGTATAACGTGTTGTACTATTACGTAATAACGTATAACGTTATATTGCATCACTATACGAGGTATAACGTTATGTACAATTGCGTTATGAAGGAATAACGTCATAATGCATCACTACATGACGTATAACGTTTTGTACTCTTACGCAATAACGTATAACGATATATTGCATCACTATAGGACGTATATCGTTATACTGCATCACTATATGACGTATAACGTTATGAACTATGACGTTATAGCACATAACGTTATATTGCAACACTATAGGACGTAAAACGTCATATTCCATCACTATATGACGTATAACGTTATACACTATTACGTCTTAACGTATAACATTATGTTGCATCACTATAGGACGTATAACGTTATATACTATTACGTTATGACGCATAACGTTATATTGCATCACTAAATGAGTATAACGTTATATTGCATTACTATATGACGTATAACGTTATGAACTATGACTTTATAGCACATAACGTTATATTGCATCACTATAGGACGTATAACGTGTTGTACTATTACGTAATAACGTATAACGTTATATTGCATCACTATACGAGGTATAACGTTATGTACAATTGCGTTATGAAGGAATAACGTCATAATGCATCACTACATGACGTATAATGTTTTGTACTCTTACGCAATAACGTATAACGATATATTGCATCACTATAGGACGTATAACGCTATACTGCATCACTATATGACGTATAACGTTATGAACTATGACGTTATAGCACATAACGTTATATTGCATCACTATAGGACGTATAACGTCATATTCCATCACTATATGACGTATAACGTTATACACTATTACGTTTTAACGTATAACATTATGTTGCATCACTATAGGACGTATAACGTTATATACTATTACGTTATGACGAATAACGTTATATTGCATCACTAAAGGAGTATAACGTTATATTGCATTACTATATGACGTTCAACGTTATATGCTAATACGTTATAACGCATAACGTTATATTGCATTACTATATGACGTATAACGTTATGAACTATTACGTTGTAACGCATAACGTTATATTGCCTCACTATATGACGTATAACGTGTTGTTCTATTACGTAATAACGTATAACGTTATATTGCATCACTATACGAGGTATAACGTTATGTACAATTGCGTTATGAAGGAATAACGTCATATTGCATCACTACATGACGTATAACGTTTTGTACTCTTACGCAATAACGTTATATCGCATCACTATAGGACGTATAACTTTTTACTGCATCAGTATATGACGTATAACGTTATGAACTATGACGTCATAGCACATAACGTTATATTCCATCACTATAGGACGTATAACGTCATATTGCATCACCATATGACGTATAACGTTATGATCTATGACGTTATAACACCTAACGATATATTGCATCACTATAGGGCGTATAACCTCATATTGCATCACTATATGACGTATAACGTTATATATTATTGCGCTATGAAGGAATAACTTTATATTGCATCACTATATGATGTATAACGTTATATTACATTACTATAGGACGTAAACGTTATAAACTATTGTGTTATAATGTATAACGGCATATTGCACCACTATATGACGTACAGTGTTATGAGCTATTACGTTGTAACACATAACGTTATATTGCATCACTATAGGACGTATAACGTTATATTGCATTACTATATGACGTATAACGTTATGAATTATTTCGTTATAACGCATAACGTTATATTGCATCACTATATGACGTATAACGTTTTGTACTATTACGTAATAAGGTATAACGTTATATTGCATTACTATATGACGTTTAACGTTATGAACTATTACGTTATAACGCATAACGTTTTATTGCATCACTATAGGACGTATATCGTTATATTGCACCACTATATGAAGTATACCGTTATGAAATATTACATTATAACGTATAACGTTATATTGCATCACTATATGAAGTATACCGCTATGAAATATTACATTACAACGTATAACGTTATATTGCATGACTATAGGTCGTATAACGTTATATTGAATCAGTATATGAAGTATAACATTATACACTATTACGATATAACGTATAACATTATATTGCATCACTATAGGACGTATAACGTTATATTGCATCACTACATGAAGAATACCGTTATGAACTATTACATTATATCGTATAACGTTATATTGCATCACC
The DNA here is from genome assembly GCF_910591885.1 of Bombus terrestris. Lineage (NCBI taxonomy): Eukaryota > Metazoa > Arthropoda > Insecta > Hymenoptera > Apidae > Bombus > Bombus terrestris. Next base: position 4,968,020 of record NW_025963548.1, read on the forward strand.
ATGTGAAGTATAACGTTTTGTACTATTACGTAGTAACGTATAACGTTATATTGCATCACTATAGGACGTATAACGTTATATTGCATCACTATATGACGTATAACGTTATATGCTACTACGTTATAACGTATAACGTTATATTGCATTACTATATGACGTATAACGTTATGAACTATTACGTTATAACGCATAACGTTATATTGCCTCACTATATATCGTATAACGTGTTGTACTATTACGTAATAACGTATAACGTTATATTGCATCACTATACGAGGTATAACGTTATGTACAATTGCGTTATGAAGGAATAACGTCATATTGCATCACTACATGACGTATAACGTTTTGTACTCTTACGCAATAACGTATAACGTTATATTGCATCACTATAGGACGTATAACGTTATACTGCATCACTATATGACGTATAGCGTCTAATACTATTGCGTTATAATGTATAACCGAATATTGCATCACTATATGACGTATAACGTGTTGTTCTATTACGTAATAACGTATAACGTTATATTGCATCACGATACGAGGTATAACGTTATGTACAATTGCGTTATGAAGGAATAACGTCATATTGCATCACTACATGACGTATAACGTTTTGTACTATTACGTAGTAACGTATAACGTTATATTGCATCACTATAGGACGTATAACGTTATATTGCATCACTATATGACGTATAACGTTATATGCTACTACGTTATAACGTATAACGTTATATTGCATTACTATATGACGTATAACGTTATGAACTATGACGTTATAGCACATAACGTTATATTGCATCACTATAGGACGTATAACGTTATATACTATTGTGTTATGACGTATAACGCTATATTGAATCACCATGTGACGCATATCGTTTTGAACTAATACGTAATAACGTATAGCGGTACATTGCATCACTATATGAAGTATTCCTTTATGAACTATTACAATTATAACGTATAACGTTATATTGCATCACCATAAGACGTATAACGTTATATTGCATCACTATATGAAGTATACCGCTATGAACTATTACATTACAACGTATAACGTTATATTGCATCACTATAGGACTTATATCGTTATGTTGCATCACTATAGGACGTATAACGTTATATTGAATCACTATAGGACGTATAGCGTCATATACTATTGCGTTATAATGTATAACGGTGTATTGCATCACTATATGACGTACAACGTTATGAACTATTACGTTGTAACGCATAACGTTATATTGCATCACTATATGAAGTATTCCGTTATGAACTATTACAATTATAACGTATAACGTTATATTGCATCACTATAGAACGTATAACGTTATGTTGCATCACTATAGGACGTATAACGTTATATACCATTACGTTATGACGTATAACGTTATATTGCATCACCATGTGACGTATAACGTTTTGTACTATTACGTAATATCGTATAACGTTATATTGCATCACTATAGTACGTATAACGTTATATTTCATCACTATATGACGTATAACGTTATGAACTATGACTTTATAGCACATAACATTATATTGCATCACTATAGGACGTATAACGTGTTGTACTATTACGTAATAACGTATAACGTTATATTGCATCACTATACGAGGTATAACGTTATGTACAATTGCGTTATGAAGGAATAACGTCATAATGCATCACTACATGACGTATAACGTTTTGTACTCTTACGCAATAACGTATAACGTTATATTGCATCACTATAGGACGTATAACGTTATATTGCATTACTATATGACGTTTAACGTTATGAACTATTACGTTATAACGCATAACGTTATATTGCATCACTATAGGACGTATATCGTTATATTGCACCACTATATGAAGTATACCGTTATGAAATATTACATTATATCGTATAACGTTATATTGCATCACCATGTGACGTATAACGTTTTGTACTATTACGTAGTAACGTATAACGTTATATTGCATCACTATATGACGTATAACGTTTTGTACTATTACGTAATAAGGTATAACGTTATATTGCATTACTATATGACGTTTAACGTTATGAACTATTACGTTATAACGCATAACGTTTTATTGCATCACTATAGGACGTATATCGTTATATTGCACCACTATATGAAGTATACCGTTATGAAATATTACATTATAACGTATAACGTTATATTGCATCACCACGTGACGTATAACGATATATTGCATCACTATAGGACGTATAACGTTAGATTGCATCAGTATATGACGTATAACGTTATATGCTACTACGTTATAACGTATAACGTTATATTGCATTACTATATGACGTATAACGTTATGAACTATTACGTTAGAACGCATAACGGTATATTGCATCACGCATAGGAAGTATAACGTTATATTGCATCACTATAGGACGTATAACGTTATATTGCATCACTATAGGACGTATAACGTTATGATCTATGACGTTATAACACCTAACGTTATATTGCATCACTATAGGACGTATAACGTCATATTGCATCACTATATGACGGATAACGTTATGATCTATGACGTTATAACACCTAACGTTATATTGCATCACTATAGGACGTATAACGTCATATTGCATCACTATATGACGTATAACGTTATATTGCATCACTATAGTACGTATAACGTTATATTGCATTACTATATGACGTATAACGTTATAAACTATTGTGTTATAATGTATAACGGTATATTGCACCACTATATGACATACAACGTTATGAACTATTACATTGTAACGCATAACGTTATATTGCATTACCATATGACGTATAACGTTATGAATTATTACGTTATAACGCATAACGTTATATTGCATCACTATATGACGTATAACGTTTTGTACTATTACGTAATAAGGTATAACGTTATATTGCATTACTATATGACGTTTAACGTTATGAACTATTACATTTTAACGCATAACGTTATATTGCATCACTATAGGGCGTACATCGTTATATTGCACCACTATATGAAGTATACCGTTATGAAATATTACATTATAACGTATAACGTTATATTGCATCACCACGTGACGTATAACGATATATTGCATCACTATAGGACGTATAACGTTTTGTACTATTACGTAATAACGAATAACGTTATATTGCATCACTATAGGACGTATAACGTTATATGCTATTACGTTATAACGTATAACGTTATACTGCATCACTATTTGACATATAACGTTATATTGCATCACTATAGGACGTATAGCGTCATATACTATCGCGCTATAATGTATAACTGTATATTGCATCACTATATGACGTACAACGTTATGAACTATTACGTTGTAACGCATGACGTTATATTGCATCACTATAGGACGTGTAACATTATATTGCGTCACTATAGGACGTATAACGTTATATGCTATTACGTTATAACGTATAACGTTATATAGCATCACTATAGGACGTATAGCGTCATATACTATTGCGCTATAATGTATAACTGTATATTGCATCACTATATGACGTACAACGTTATGAACTATTACGTTGTAACGCATAACGGTATATTGCATCACGCATAGGAAGTATAACGTTATATTGCATCACTATAGGACGTATAACGTTATATTGCATCACTATAGGACGTATAACGTTATATTGCATCACTATAGGACGTGTAATGTTATATTGCATCACTATTTTACGTTTAACGTCTTGTACTATTACGTAATAACGTATAGCGTTACATTGCATCACTATAGGACGTATAACGTTATATTGCATCACTATATGACGTATAGCGTTATGAACTACTACATTATAACGTATAACGTTATATTGCATCACCGTGTGACATATAAAGTTTTGTACTATTACGTGATATCGTATAACGCTATATGGCATCACTATTGGACGTATAACGTTATATTGCATCACTTCATGAAGTATACCGTTATGAACTATTACAGTATACCTTATAACGTTATATTGCATCACCATGTGACGTATAACGTTTTGTACTATTACGTAGTAACGTATAACGTTATATTGCATCACTATAGGACGTATAACGTTATATTGCAACACTATATGCCGTATAACGTTATATGCTACTACGTTATAACGCATAACGTTATATTGCATTACTATATGACGTATAACGTTATGAACTATTACTTTATAACGCATAACGTTATATTGCCTCACTATATGACGTATAACGTGTTGTTCTATTACGTAATAACGTATATCGTTATATTACATCACTATCGACATATAACGTTATATTGCATCACTATATCAAGTATACCGTTATGAACTACTACATTATAACGTATAACGTTATATTGTATCACCATGTGACGTATAACGTATGTACCATTACGTAATAAGGTATAACGTTATATTGCATTACTATAGGACGTATAGCGTCATATACTATTGCGCTATAATGTATAACTGTATATTGCATCACTATATGACGTACAACGTTATGAACTATTACGTTGTAACGCATAGCGGTATATTGCATCACGCATAGGAAGTATAACGTTATATTGCATCACTATAGGACGCATAACGTTATATTGCATCACTATAGGACGTATAACGTTATATTGCATTACTATATGACGTATAACGTTTTGTACTATTACGTAATAAGGTATAACGTTATATTGCATTACTATATGACGTTTAACGTTATGAACTATTACATTATAACGCATAACGTTATATTGCATCACTATAGGGCGTATATCGTTATATTGCACCACTATATGAAGTATACCGTTATGAAATATTACATTATAACGTATAACGTTATATTGCATCACCACGTGACGTATAACGATATATTGCATCACTATAGGACGTATAACGTTTTGTACTATTACGTAATAACGAATAACGTTATATTGCATCACTATAGGACGTATAACGTTATATGCTATTACGTTATAACGTATAACGTTATATTGCATCACTATAGGACATATAACGTTATATTGCATCACTATAGGACGTATAGCGTCACATACTATTGCGCTATAATGTATAACTGTATATTGCATCACTATATGACGTACAACGTTATGTACTATTACGTTGTAACGCATAACGGTATATTGCATCACGCATAGGAAGTATAACGTTATATTGCATCACTATAGGACGTATAACGTTATATTGCATCACTATAGGACGTATAACGTTATATTGCATCACTATAGGACGTGTAATGTTATATACTATTGCGCTATAATGTATAACTGTATATTGCATCACTATATGACGTATAACGTTATATTGCATCACTATATGACGTATAGCGTTATGAACTATTACATTATACCGTATAACGTTATATTGCATCACCATCGACATATAACGTTATATTGTATCACTATATCAAGAATACCGTTATGAACTACTACATCATAACGTATAACGTTATATTGCATCAGCATGTGACGTATAACGTTTTGTACCATTACGTAATAAGGTATAACGTTATATTGCATCACTATAGGACGTATAGCGTCATATTCTATTGCGTTATAATGTATAACGGTATATTCCATCACTATATCACGCATAACGTTATGAACTATTACGTTATAACGCATAACGGTATATTGCATCACGCATAGGAAGTATAACGTTATTATTGCATCACTATAGGACGCATAGCGTTATATTGCATCACTATAGGACGTATAACGTTATACTGCATTACTATATGACGTATAATGTTATAAACTATTGTGTTATAATGTATAACGGTATATTGCACCACTATATGACATACAACGTTATGAACTATTACATTGTAACGCATAACGTTATAATGCATTACCATATGACGTATAACGTTATGAATTATTACGTTATAACGCATAACGTTATATTGCATCACTATATGACGTATAACGTTTTGTACTATTACGTAATAAGGTATAACGTTATATTGCATTACTATATGACGTTTAACGTTATGAACTATTACATTACAACGCATAACGTTATATTGCATCACTATAGGGCGTATATCGTTATATTGCACCACTATATGAAGTATACCGTTATGAAATATTACATTACAACGCATAACGTTATATTGCATCACTATAGGGCGTATATCGTTATATTGCACCACTATATGAAGTATACCGTTATGAAATATTACATTATAACGTATAACGTTATATTGCATCACCACGTGACGTATAACGATATATTGCATCACTATAGGACGTATAACGTTAGATTGCATCAGTATATGACGTATAACGTCATATGCTACTACGTTATAACGTTTAACGTTATATTGCATTACTGAATGACGTATAACGTTATGATCTATGACGTTATAACACCTAACGTTATATTGCATCACCATGTGACGTATAACGTTATATTGCATCACTATAGGACGTACAACGTTATATTGCATCACTATAGGACGTACAACGTTATATTGCATCACTATATGACGTATAACGTTATATGCTACTACGTTATAACGTATAACGTTATATTGCATTACTATTTGACGTTTAACGTTATGAACTATTACGTTATAACGCATAACGTTATATTGCGTCACTATAGGACGTATATCGTTATATTGCACCACTATATGAAGTATACCGTTATGAAATATTACATTATAACGTATAACGTTATATTGCATCACCAGCGTGACGTATAACATTATATTGCATCACCATGTGACGTATAACGTTTTGTACTATTACGTAATATCGTATAACGTTATGTTGCATCACTATAGGACGTATAACGTTATATTGCATCACTATACGACGTATAACGTTATGTGCAACTACGTTATAACGTATAACGTTACATTGCATTACTATATGACGTATGACGTTATGAAATATTACGTTATAACGCATAACGTTATATTGCATTACTATATGCCGTATAACATTATGAACTATTAGTGTTATAACGCATAACGTCATACTGCATCACTATATGTCGTATAACGTTTTGCACTATTACGTAATAACGTATAACGTCATATTGCATCACTATAGGACGTATAGCGGTATATTGCATCACTATATGAAGTATACCGTTATGAGCTATTACGTTATAACGTATAACGTTATATTGCACCACTATATGAAGTATTCCGTTATGAACTATTACAATAATAACGTATAACGTTATATTGCCTCACTATAGGACGTATAGCGTCATATACTATTGCGTTATAATGTATAACGTTATATTGCATCACTATATGACGTACAATGTTATGAACTATTACGTTGTAACGCATAACGTTATATTGCATCACTATAGGACGTATAACGTTATATTGCATTACTATCTGACGTATAACGTTATGAACTATTACGTTATAACGCATAACGTTATGTTGCAACACTAATGGACGTATAGCGTCATATTCTATTGCGTTATAATGTATAACGGTATATTCCATCACTATATGACGCATAACGTTATGAACTATTACGTTATAAAGCATAACGTTATATTGCATCACTATAGGACGTATAACGTTATATTGCATCAGTATAGGACGTATAGCGTCTAATACTATTGCGTTATAATGTATATCGTTATATTGCATCACTATATGACGTATAACGTTATGAACTATTACGTTATAACGCATAACGTTATGTTGCAACACTAATGGACGTATAGCGTCATATTCTATTGCGTTATAATGTATAACGGTATATTCCATCACTATATGACGCATAACGTTATGAACTATTACGTTATAAAGCATAACGTTATATTGCATCACTATAGGACGTATAACGTTATATTGCATCACTATAGGACGTATAGCGTCTAATACTATTGCGTTATAATGTATATCGCTATATTGCATCACTATAGGACGTATAACGTTATATTGCATTACTATATGGCGTATAACGTTATGAACTATTACGTTAAAACGCATAACGTTATATTGCATCACTATATGACGTATAACGTTATGAACTATTACGTTATAACGCATAACGTTATGTTGCAACACTAATGGACGTATAGCGTCATATTCTATTGCGTTATAATGTATAACGGTATATTCCATCACTATATGACGCATAACGTTATGAACTATTACGTTATAACGCATAACGGTATATTGCATCACGCATAGGACGTATAACGTTATATTGCATCACTATAGGACGTATAGCGTCTAATACTATTGCGTTATAATGTATAACGGTATATTGCATCACTATATGACGTATAACGTTATATGGTACTACGTTATGATGCATAACGTTATATTGCATCACCATGTGACGTATAACGTTTTGTACTATTACGTAGTAACGTAAAACGTTATATTGCATCACTATAGGACGTATAACGTTATATTGCATCACTATAGGACCTATAGCGTCATATACTATTGCGCTATAATGTGTAACGGTATATTGCATCACTATATGACGTACAACGTTATGAACTATTACGTTGTAACGCATAACGTTATATTGCATCACTATAGGTCGTATAACGTTATATTGCATCACTATAGGACGTATAGCGTCTAATACTATTGCGTTATAATGTATAACGGTATATTGCATCACTATATGACGTATAACGTTATGAACTATTACGTTATAACGCATAACGGTATATTGCATCACGCATAGGACGTATAACGTTACATTGCATCACTATAGGACGTATAACGTTATATTGCATCACTATAGGACGTATAACGTTATATTGCATCACTATAGGACGTGTAATGTTATATTGCATCACTATTTCACGTATAACGTTTTGTACTATTACGTAATAACGTATAGCGTTACATTGCATCACTATAGGACGTATAACGTTATATTGCATCACTATATGAAGTATACCGTTATGAACTATTACATTATAACGTATAACGTTATATTGCATCACCATGTGACGTATAAAGTTTTGTACTATTACGTAATATCGTATAACGTTATATTGCATCACTATAGGACGTATAACGTTATATTGCATCACTACATGAAGTATACCGTTATGAACTATTACATTAAACCGTATAACGTTATATTGCATCACCATGTGACGTATAACGTTTTGTACTATTACATAGTAACGTATAACGTTATATTGCATCACAATAGGACGTTTAACGTTATATTGCATCACTATAGGACGTATAACGTTATATTGCATCACTATAGGACCTATAGCGTCATATACTATTGCGCTATAATGTATAACGGTATATTGCATCACTGTATGACGTACAACGTTATGAACTATTACGTTGTAACGCATAAAGTTATATTGCATCACTATAGGACGTATAACGTTATATTGCATCACTATAGGACGTATAGCGTCTAATACTATTGCGTTATAATGTATAACGGTATATTGCATCACTATATGACGTATAACGTTATGAACTATTACGTTATAACGCATAACGGTATATTGCATCACGCATAGGACGTATAACGTTACATTGCATCACTATAGGACGTATAACGTTATATTGCATCACTATGGGACGTATAACGTTATATTGCATCACTATAGGACGTGTAATGTTACATTGCATCACTATTTGACGTATAACGTTTTGTACTATTACGTAATAACGTATAGCGTTACATTGCATCACTATAGGACGTATAACGTTATATTGCATCACTATATGAAGTATACCGTTATGAACTATTACATTATAACGTATAACGTTATATTGCATCACCATGTGACGTATAAAGTTTTGTACTATTACGTAATATCGTATAACGTTATATTGCATCACTATAGGACGTATAACGTTATATTGCATCACTACATGAAGTATACCGTTATGAACTATTACATTAAACCGTATAACGTTATATTGCATCACCATGTGACGTATAACGTTTTGTACTATTACATAGTAACGTATAACGTTATATTGCATCACAATAGGACGTATAACGTCATATTGCATCACTATATGACGTATAACGTTATATGCTATACGTTATAACGTATAACGTTATATTGCATTACTATATGACGTATAACGTTATGAACTATTACGTTATAACGCATAACGTTATATTGCCTCACCATATGACGTATAACGTTATGATCTATGACGTTATAACACCTAACGTTATATTGCATCACTATAGGACGTATAACGTCATATTGCATCACTTTATGACGTATAACGTTATATATTATTGCGCTATGAAGGAATAACTTTATATTGCATCACTATATGATGCATAACGTTATATTACATTACTATAGGACGTAAACGTTATAAACTATTGTGTTATAATGTATAACGGTATATTGCACCACTATATGATGTATAACGGTATATTGCGTCACTATATGACGTATAACGTTTTGTACTATTACGTAATAACGAATAACGTTATATTGCTTCACTATATGATGTTTAGCGTGTTGAACTTTAATTGCATCAGTATATGACGTATAACGTTATGAACTATTACATTATAACCTATAACGTTATATTGCATCACTATAGGACGTATAACATTATATTGCATCACTATATGACGTATAACGTTATGAACTATTACGTTATAACGCATAACGTTATGTTGCAACACTATAGGACGTATAGCGTCATATTCTATTGCGTTATAATGTATAACGGTATATTCCATCACTATATGACGCATAACGTTATGAACCATTACGTTATAACGCATAACGTTATATTGCATCACTATAGGACGTATAACGTTATATTGCATTACTATATGACGTATAACGTTATAAACTATTGTGTTATAATGTATAACGGTATATTGCACCACTATATGACGTACAACGTTATGAACTATTACGTTGTAACGCATAACGTTATATTGCATTACTATATGACGTATAACGTTATGAAATATTACGTTATAACGCATAACGTCATATTGCAACACTAAAGGAAGTATAGCGTCATATACTATTGCGTTATAATGTATAACGGTATATTCCATCACTATATGACGCATAACGTTATGAACCATTACGTTATAACGCATAACGTTATATTGCATCACTATAGGACGTATAACGTTATATTGCAATACTATATGACGTATAACGTTATAAACTATTGTGTTACAATGTATAACGGTATATTGCACCACTATATGACGTACAACGTTATGAACTATTACGTTGTAACGCATAACGTTATATTGCATTACTATATGACGTATAACGTTATGAACTATTACGTTGTAACGCATAACGTTATATTGCATTACTATATGACGTATAACGTTATGAACTATTACGTTAGAACGCATAACGTTATATTGCCTCACCATATGACGTATAACGTTATGATCTATGACGTTATAACACCTAACGTTATATTGCATCACTATAGGACGTATAACGACATATTGCATCACTATATGACGTATAACGTTATATTGCATCACTATAGTACGTATAACGTTATATTGCATTACTATATGACGTATAACGTTATAAACTATTGTGTTATAATGTATAACGGTATATTGCACCACTATATGACATACAACGTTATGAACTATTACATTGTAACGCATAACGTTATATTGCATTACCATATGACGTATAACGTTATGAATTATTACGTTATAACGCATAACGTTATATTGCATCACTATATGACGTATAACGTTTTGTACTATTACGTAATAAGGTATAGCGTTACATTGCATTACTATATGACGTTTAACGTTATGAACTATTACATTTTAACGCATAACGTTATATTGCATCACTATAGGGCGTACATCGTTATATTGCACCACTATATGAAGTATACCGTTATGAAATATTACATTATAACGTATAACGTTATATTGCATCACCACGTGACGTATAACGATATATTGCATCACTATAGGACGTATAACGTTTTGTACTATTACGTAATAACGAATAACGTTATATTGCATCACTATAGGACGTATAACGTTATATGCTATTACGTTATAACGTATAACGTTATACTGCATCACTATTTGACATATAACGTTATATTGCATCACTATAGGACGTATAGCGTCATATACTATTGCGCTATAATGTATAACTGTATATTGCATCACTATATGACGTACAACGTTATGAACTATTACGTTGTAACGCATGACGTTATATTGCATCACTATAGGACGTGTAACATTATATTGCATCACTATAGGACGTATAACGTTATATGCAATTACGTTATAACGTATAACGTTATATTGCATCACTATAGGACATATAACGTTATATTGCATCACTATAGGACGTATAGCGTCATATACTATTGCGCTATAATGTATAACTGTATATTGCATCACTATATGACGTACAACGTTATGAACTATTACGTTGTAACGCATAACGGTATATTGCATCACGCATAGGAAGTATAACGTTATATTGCATCACTATAGGACGTATAACGTTATATTGCATCACTATAGGACGTATAACGTTATATTGCATCACTATAGGACGTGTAATGTTATATTGCATCACTATATGACGTATAGCGTTATGAACTACTACATTATAACGTATAACGTTATATTGCATCACCATGTGACATATAAAGTTTTGTACTATTACGTGATATCGTATAACGCTATATGGCATCACTATAGGACGTATAACGTTATATTGCATCACTTCATGAAGAATACCGTTATGAACTATTACAGTATACCTTATATAGTTATATTGCATCACCATGTGACGTATAACGTTTTGTACTATTACGTAGTAACGTATAACGTTATATTGCATCACTATAGGACGTATATCGTTATATTGCAACACTATATGCCGTATAACGTTATATGCTACTACGTTATAACGAATAACGTTATATTGCATTACTATATGACGTATAACGTTATGAACTATTACGTTATAACGCATAACGTTATATTGCCTCACTATATGACGTATAACGTGTTGTTCTATTACGTAATAACGTATAACGTTATATTGCATCACCATCGACATATAACGTTATATTGCATCACTATATCAAGTATACCGTTATGAACTACTACATTATAACGTATAACGTTATATTGTATCACCATGTGACGTATAACGTTTTGTACCATTACGTAATAAGGTATAACGTTATATTGCATCACTATAGGACGTATAGCGTCATATTCTATTGCGCTACAATGTATAACGGTATATTCCATCACTATATGACGCATAACGTTATGAACTATTACGTTATAACGCATAACGGTATATTGCATCATGCATAGGAAGTATAACGTTATATTGCATCACTATAGGACGCATAACGTTATATTGCATCACTATAGGACGTATAACGTTATATTGCATTACTATATGACGTATAACGTTATAAACTATTGTGTTATAATGTATAACGGTATATTGCACCACTATATGACATACAACGTTATGAACTATTACATTGTAACGCATAACGTTATATTGCATTACCATATGACGTATAACGTTATGAATTATTACGTTATAACGCATAACGTTATATTGCATCACTATAGGGCGTACATCGTTATATTGCACCACTATATGAAGTACACCGTTATGAAATATTACATTATAACGTATAACGATATATTGCATCACTCTAGGACGTATAACGTTTTGTACTATTACGTAATAACGAATAACGTTATATTGCATCACTATAGGACGTATAACGTTATATGCTATTTCGTTATAACGTATAACGTTATATTGCATCACTATAGGACATATAACGTTATATTGCATCACTATAGGACGTATAGCGTCATATACTATTGCGCTATAATGTATAACTGTATATTGCATCACTATATGACGTACAACGTTATGAACTATTACGTTGTAACGCATGACGTTTTATTGCATCACTATAGGACGTGTAACATTATATTGCATCACTATAGGACGTATAACGTTATATGCTATTACGTTATAACGTATAACGTTATATTGCATCACTATAGGACATATAACGTTATATTGCATTACTATAGGACGTATAGCGTCATATACTATTGCGCTATAATGTATAACTGTATATTGCATCACTATATGACGTACAACGTTATGAACTATTACGTTGTAACGCATAACGGTATATTGCATCACGCATAGGAAGTATAACGTTATATTGCATCACTATAGGACGTATAACGTTATATTGCATCACTATAGGGCGTATAACATTATATTGCCTCAGTATATGAAGTATAACGTTATACACTATTACGATATAACGTATAACATTATATTGCATCACTATAGGACGTATAACGTTATATGCTATTACGTTATAACGTATAACGTTATATTACATCACTATAGGACATATAACGTTATATTGCATCACTATAGGACGTATAGCGTCATATACTATTGCGCTATAATGTATAACTGTATATTGCATCACTATATGACGTACAACGTTATGAACTATTACGTTGTAACGCATGACGTTATATTGCATCACTATAGGACGTGTAACATTATATTGCATCACTATAGGACGTATAACGTTATATGCTATTACGTTATAACGTACAACGTTATATAGCATCACTATAGGACATATAACGTTATATTGCATCACTATAGGACGTATAGCGTCATATACTATTGCGCTATAATGTATAACTGTATATTGCATCACTATATGACGTACAACGTTATGAACTATTACGTTGTAACGCATAACGGTATATTGCATCACGCATAGGAAGTATAACGTTATATTGCATCGCTATAGGATGTATAACGTTATATTGCATCACTATAGGACGTATAACGTTATATTGCATCACTATAGGACGTGTAATGTTATATTGCATCACTATTTTACGTTTAACGTCTTGTACTATTACGTAATAACGTATAGCGTTACATTGCATCACTATAGGACGTATAACGTTATATTGCATCACTATATGACGTATAGCGTTATGAACTACTACATTATAACGTATAACGTTATATTGCATCACCGTGTGACATATAAAGTTTTGTACTATTACGTGATATCGTATAACGCTATATGGCATCACTATAGGACGTATAACGTTATATTGCATCACTTCATGAAGTATACCGTTATGAACTATTACAGTATACCTTATAACGTTATATTGCTTCACCATGTGACGTATAACGTTTTGTACTATTACGTAGTAACGTATAACGTTATATTGCATCACGATAGGACGTATAACGTTATATTGCAACACTATATGCCGTATAACGTTATATGCTACTACGTTATAACGCATAACGTTATATTGCATTACTATATGACGTATAACGTTATGAACTATTACTTTATAACGCATAACGTTATATTGCCTCACTATATGACGTATAACGTGTTGTTCTATTGCGTAATAACGTATAACGTTATATTGCATCACTATCGACATATAACGTTATATTGCATCACTATCGACATATAACGCTATATTGCATCACTATATCAAGTATACCGTTATGAACTACTACATTATACCGTATAACGTTATATTGTATCACCATGTGACGTATAACGTTTTGTACCATTACGTAATAAGGTATAACGTTATATTGCATCACTATAGGACGTATAGCGTCATATTCTATTGCGTTATAATGTATAACGGTATATTCCATCACTATATGACGCATAACGTTATGAACTATTACGTTATAACGCATAACGGTATATTGCATCACGCATAGGAAGTATAACGTTATATTGCATCACTATAGGACGCATAACGTTATATTGCATCACTATAGGACGTATAACGTTATATTGCATTACTATATGACGTATAACGTTTTGTACTATTACGTAATAAGGTATAACGTTATACTGCATTACTATATGACGTTTAACGTTATGAACTATTACATTATAACGCATAACGTTATATTGCATCACTATAGGGCGTATATCGTTATATTGCACCACTATATGAAGTATACCGTTATGAAATATTACATTATAACGTATAACGTTATATTGCATCACCATGTGACGTATAACGTTATATTGCATCACTATAGGACGTACAACGTTATATTGCATCACTATATGACGTATAACGTTATATGCTACTACGTTATAACGTATAACGTTATATTGCATTACTATTTGACGTTTAACGTTATGAACTATTACGTTATAACGCATAACGTTATATTGCGTCACTATAGGACGTATATCGTTATATTGCACCACTATATGAAGTATACCGTTATGAAATATTACATTATAACGTATAACGTTATATTGCATCACCAGCGTGACGTATAACATTATATTGCATCACCATGTGACGTATAACGTTTTGTACTATTACTTAATATCGTATAACGTTATGTTGCATCACTATAGGACGTATAACGTTATATTGCATCACTATACGACGTATAACGTTATGTGCAACTACGTTATAACGTATAACGTTATATTGCATTACTATATGACGTATGACGTTATGAAATATTACGTTATAACGCATAACGTTATATTGCATTACTATATGCCGTATAACATTATGAACTATTAGTGTTATAACGCATAACGTCATACTGCATCACTATATGTCGTATAACGTTTTGCACTATTACGTAATAACGTATAACGTCATATTGCATCACTATAGGGCGTATAGCGGTATATTGCATCACTATATGAAGTATACCGTTATGAGCTATTACGTTATAACGTATAACGTTATATTGCACCACTATATGAAGTATTCCGTTATGAACTATTACAATAATAACGTATAACGTTATATTGCCTCACTATAGGACGTATAGCGTCATATACTATTGCGTTATAATGTATAACGTTATATTGCATCACTATATGACGTACAATGTTATGAACTATTACGTTGTAACGCATAACGTTATATTGCATCACTATAGGACGTATAACGTTATATTGCATTACTATATGACGTATAACGTTATGAACTATTACGTTATAACGCATAACGTTATGTTGCAACACTAATGGACGTATAGCGTCATATTCTATTGCGTTATAATGTATAACGGTATATTCCATCACTATATGACGCATAACGTTATGAACTATTACGTTATAAAGCATAACGTTATATTGCATCACTATAGGACGTATAACGTTATATTGCATCAGTATAGGAAGTATAGCGTCTAATACTATTGCGTTATAATGTATATCGTTATATTGCATCACTATATGACGTATAACGTTATGAACTATTACGTTATAACGCATAACGTTATGTTGCAACACTAATGGATGTATAGCGTCATATTCTATTGCGTTATAATGTATAACGGTATATTCCATCACTATATGACGCATAACGTTATGAACTATTACGTTATAAAGCATAACGTTATATTGCATCACTATAGGACGTATAACGTTATATTGCATCACTATAGGACGTATAGCGTCTAATACTATTGCGTTATAATGTATATCGTTATATTGCATCACTATAGGACGTATAACGTTATATTGCATTACTATATGGCGTATAACGTTATGAACTATTACGTTAAAACGCATAACGTTATATTGCATCACTATATGACGTATAACGTTTTGTACTATTACGTAATAAGGTATAACGTTATATTGCATCACTATAGGACGTATATCGTTATATTGCATCACTATAGGACGTATAGCGTCTAATACTATTGCGTTATAATGTATAACGGTATATTGCATCACTATATGACGCATAACGTTATGAACTATTACGTTATAACGCATAACGGTATATTGCATCACGCATAGGACGTATAACGTTATATTGCATCACTATAGGACGTATAGCGTCTAATACTATTGCGTTATAATGTATAACGGTATATTGCATCACTATATGACGTATAACGTTATATGGTACTACGTTATGATGCATAACGTTATATTGCATCACCATGTGACGTATAACGTTTTGTACTATTACGTAGTAACGTAAAACGTTATATTGCATCACTATAGGACGTATAACATTATATTGCCATACTATATGACGTATAACGTTATATTGCATCACTATAGGACCTATAGCGTCATATACTATTGCGCTATAATGTGTAACGGTATATTGCATCACTATATGACGTACAACGTTATGAACTATTACGTTGTAACGCATAACGTTATATTGCATCACTATAGGTCGTATAACGTTATATTGCATCACTATAGGACGCATAGCGTCTAATACTATTGCGTTATAATGTACAACGGTATATTGCATCACTATATGACGTATAACGTTATGAACTATTACGTTATAACGCATAACGGTATATTGCATCACGCATAGGACGTATAACGTTACATTGCATCACTATAGGACGTATAACGTTATATTGCATCACTATAGGACGTATAACGTTATATTGCATCACTATAGAACGTGTAATGTTATATTGCATCACTATTTCACGTATAACGTTTTGTACTATTACGTAATAACGTATAGCGTTACATTGTATCACTATAGGACGTATAACGTTATATTGCATCACTATATGAAGTATACCGTTATGAACTATTACATTATAACGTATAACGTTATATTGCATCACCATGTGACGTATAAAGTTTTGTACTATTACGTAATATCGTATAACGTTATATTGCATCACTATAGGACGTATAACGTTATATTGCATCACTACATGAAGTATCCCGTTATGAACTATTACATTAAACCGTATAACGTTATATTGCATCACCATGTGACGTATAACGTTTTGTACTATTACATAGTAACGTATAACGTTATATTGCATCACAATAGGACGTTTAACGTTATATTGCATCACTATAGGACGTATAACGTTATATTGCATCACTATAGGAACTATAGCGTCATATACTATTGCGCTATAATGTATAATGGTATATTGCATCACTGTATGACGTACAACGTTATGAACTATTACGTTGTAACGCATAACGTTATATTGCATCACTATAGGACGTATAACGTTATATTGCATCACTATAGGACGTATAGCGTCTAATACTATTGCGTTATAATGTATAACGGTATATTGCATCACTATATGACGTATAACGTTATGAACTATTACGTTATAACGCATAACGGTATATTGCATCACGCATAGGACGTATAACGTTACATTGCATCACTATAGGACGTATAACGTTATATTGCATCACTATAGGACGTATAACGTTATATTGCATCACTATAGGACGTGTAATGTTACATTGCATCACTATTTGACGTATAACGTTTTGTACTATTACGTAATAACGTATAGCGTTACATTGCATCACTATAGGACGTATAACGTTATATTGCATCACTATATGAAGTATACCGTTATGAACTATTACATTATAACGTATAACGTTATATTGCATCACCATGTGACGTATAAAGTTTTGTACTATTACGTAATATCGTATAACGTTATATTGCATCACTATAGGACGTATAACGTTATATTGCATCACTACATGAAGTATACCGTTATGAACTATTACATTAAACCGTATAACGTTATATTGCATCACCATGTGACGTATAACGTTTTGTACTATTACATAGTAACGTATAACGTTATATTGCATCACAATAGGACGTATAACGTCATATTGCATCACTTTATGACGTATAACGTTATATATTATTGCGCTATGAAGGAATAACTTTATATTGCATCACTATATGATGCATAACGTTATATTACATTACTATAGGACGTAAACGTTATAAACTATTGTGTTATAATGTATAACGGTATATTGCACCACTATATGATGTATAACGGTATATTGCGTCACTATATGACGTATAACGTTTTGTACTATTACGTAATAACGAATAACGTTATATTGCTTCACTATATGATGTTTAGCGTTTTGAACTTTAATTGCATCAGTATATGACGTATAACGTTATGAACTATTACATTATAACCTATAACGTTATATTGCATCACTATAGGACGTATAACATTATATTGCATCACTATATGACGTATAACGTTATGAACTATTACGTTATAACGCATAACGTTATGTTGCAACACTATAGGACGTATAGCGTCATATTCTATTGCGTTATAATGTATAACGGTATATTCCATCACTATATGACGCATAACGTTATGAACCATTACGTTATAACGCATAACGTTATATTGCATCACTATAGGACGTATAACGTTATATTGCATTACTATATGACGTATAACGTTATAAACTATTGTGTTATAATGTATAACGGTATATTGCACCACTATATGACGTACAACGTTATGAACTATTACGTTGTAACGCATAACGTTATATTGCATTACTATATGACGTATAACGTTATGAACTATTACGTTATAACGCATAACGTTATATTGCAACACTAAAGGACGTATAGCGTCATATACTATTGCGTTATAATGTATAACGGTATATTCCATCACTATATGACGCATAACGTTATGAACCATTACGTTATAACGCATAACGTTATATTGCATCACTATAGGACGTATAACGTTATATTGCAATACTATATGACGTATAACGTTATAAACTATTGTGTTATAATGTATAACGGTATATTGCACCACTATATGACGTACAACGTTATGAACTACTACGTTGTAACGCATAACGTTATATTGCATTACTATATGACGTATAACGTTATGAACTATTACGTTGTAACGCATAACGTTATATTGCATCACTATAGGACGTATAACGTCATATTGCATTACTATATGACGTATAACGTTATGAACTATTACGTTGTAACGCATAACGTTATATTGCATTACTATATGACGTATAACGTTATGAACTATTACGTTATAACGCATAACGTTATATTGCAACACTAAAGGACGTATAGCGTCATATACTATTGCGTTATAATGTATAACGGTATATTCCATCACTATATGACGCATAACGTTATGAACCATTACGTTATAACGCATAACGTTATATTGCATCACTATAGGACGTATAACGTTATGTTGCATCACCATGTGACGTATAACGTTTTGTACTATTACGTAATAGCGTATAGCGTTACATTGCATCACTATAGGACGTATAACGTTATATTGCATCACTACATGAAGAATAACGTTATGAACTATTACATTATATCGTATAACGTTATATTGCATCACTATAGGACGTATAACGTTATATTGCATTACTATGTGACGTATAACGTTATGAATTATTTCGTTATAACGCATAACGTTATATTGCATCACTATATGACGTATAACGTTTTGTACTATTACGTAATAAGGTATAACGTTATATTGCATTACTATATGACGTTTAACGTTATGAACTATTACGTTATAACGCATAACGTTTTATTGCATCACTATAGGACGTATAACGTTATATTGCATCACTACATGAAGTATACCGTTATGAACTATTACATTAAACCGTATAACGTTATATTGCATCACCATGTGACGTATAACGTTTTGTACTATTACATAGTAACGTATAACGTTATATTGCATCACAATAGGACATATAACGTCATATTGCATCACTATATGACGTATAACGTTATATGCTATACGTTATAACGTATAACGTTATATTGCATTACTATATGACGTATAACGTTATGAACTATTACGTTATAACGCATAACGTTATATTGCCTCACCATATGACGTATAACGTTATGATCTATGACGTTATAACACCTAACGTTATATTGCATCACTATAGGACGTATAACGTCATATTGCATCACTTTATGACGTATAACGTTATATATTATTGCGCTATGAAGGAATAACTTTATATTGCATCACTATATGATGCATAACGTTATATTACATTACTATAGGACGTAAACGTTATAAACTATTGTGTTATAATGTATAACGGTATATTGCACCACTATATGATGTATAACGGTATATTGCGTCACTATATGACGTATAACGTTTTGTACTATTACGTAATAACAAATAACGTTATATTGCTTCACTGTATGATGTTTAGCGTTTTGAACTTTAATTGCATCAGTATATGACGTATAACGTTATGAACTATTACATTATAACCTATAACGTTATATTGCATCACTATAGGACGTATAACATTATATTGCATCACTATATGACGTATAACGTTATGAACTATTACGTTATAACGCATAACGTTATGTTGCAACACTATAGGACGTATAGCGTCATATTCTATTGCGTTATAATGTATAACGGTATATTCCATCACTATATGACGCATAACGTTATGAACCATTACGTTATAACGCATAACGTTATATTGCATCACTATAGGACGTATAACGTTATATTGCATTACTATATGACGTATAACGTTATAAACTATTGTGTTATAATGTATAACGGTATATTGCACCACTATATGACGTACAACGTTATGAACTATTACGTTGTAACGCATAACGTTATATTGCATTACTATATGACGTATAACGTTATGAACTATTACGTTATAACGCATAACGTTATATTGCAACACTAAAGGACGTATAGCGTCATATACTATTGCGTTATAATGTATAACGGTATATTCCATCACTATATGACGCATAACGTTATGAACCATTACGTTATAACGCATAACGTTATATTGCATCACTATAGGACGTATAACGTTATATTGCAGTACTATATGACGTATATCGTTATAAACTATTGTGTTATAATGTATAACGGTATATTGCACCACTATATGACGTACAACGTTATGAACTACTACGTTGTAACGCATAACGTTATATTGCATTACTATATGACGTATAACGTTATGAACTATTACGTTGTAACGCATAACGTTATATTGCATTACTATATGACGTATAACGTTATGAACTATTACGTTATAACGCATAACGTTATATTGCATCACTATAGGACGTATAACGTCATATTGCATTACTATATGACGTATAACGTTATGAACTATTACGTTGTAACGCATAACGTTATATTGCATTACTATATGACGTATAACGTTATGAACTATTACGTTATAACGCATAACGTTATATTGCAACACTAAAGGACGTATAGCGTCATATACTATTGCGTTATAATGTATAACGGTATATTCCATCACTATATGACGCATAACGTTATGAACCATTACGTTATAACGCATAACGTTATATTGCATCACTATAGGACGTATAACGCTATGTTGCATCACCATGTGACGTATAACGTTTTGTACTATTACGTAATAGCGTATAGCGTTACATTGCATCACTATAGGACGTATAACGTTATATTGCATCACTACATGAAGAATACCGTTATGAACTATTACATTATATCGTATAACGTTATATTGCATCACCATGTGACGTATAACGTTTTGTACTATTACGTAGTAACGTATAACGTTATATTGCATCACTATAGGTCGTATAACGTTATATTGCATCACTATATGACGTATAACGTTATATGCTACTACGTTATAACGTATAACGTTATATTGCATTACTATAGGACGTATAACGTTATGAACTATTACGTTATAACGCATAACGTTATATTGCCTCACTATATATCGTATAAGGTGTTGTACTATTACGTAATAACGTATAACGTTATATTGCATCACTATACGAGGTATAACGTTATGTGCAATTGCGTTATGAAGGAATAACGTCATATTGCATCACTACATGACGTATAACGTTTTGTACTATTACGTAATAGCGTATAGCGTTACATTGCATCACTATAGGACGTATAACGTTATATTGCATCACTATATGAAGTATACCGTTATGAACTATTACATTATAACGTATAACGTTATATTGCATCACCATGTGACGTATAACGTTTTGTACTATTACGTAATATCGTATAACGTTATGTTGCATCACTATAGGACGTATAACGTTATATTGCATTACTATAGGACGTATAACGTTATATTGCATCACTATATGACGTATAACGTTATATGCTACTACGTGATAACGTATAACGTTATATTGCATTACTATATGACGTTTAACGTTATGAACTATTACGTTATAACGCATAACGTTATATTGCATCACTATAGGACGTATATCGTTATATTGCACCACTATATGAAGTATACCGTTATGAAATATTACATTATAACGTATAACGTTATATTGCATCACCACGTGACGTATAACGATATATTGCATCACTATAGGACGTATAACGTTCTATACTATTATGTTATTACGTATAACGCTATATTGCATCACCTTGTGACGTATGACGTTTTGAACTAATACGCAATAACGTATAACGTTATATTGCATCACTATATGAAGTATACCGCTATGAACTATTACATTACAACGTATAACGTTATATTGCATGACTAAAGGTCGTATAACGGTATATTGCATCACGATATAACGTACAACGTTATGAACTATTACGTTGTAACGCATAACGTTATATTGCATCACTATAGGACGTATAACGTTATATTGCATTACTATATGACGTATAACGTTATGAACTATTACGTTATAACGCATAACGTTATATTGCCTCACTATATGACGTATAACGTGTTGTTCTATTACGTAATAACGTATAACGTTATATTGCATCGCTATACGAGGTATGACGTTATGTACAATTGCGTTATGAAGGAAGAACGTCATATTGCATCACTACATGACGTATATCGTTTTGTACTCTTACGCAATAACGTTATATCGCATCACTATATTACGTATAACGTTATGACCTATTACGTTATAACGCATAACGTTATATTGCATCACTAAATTAGTATAACGTTATATTGCATTACTATATGACGTTTAACGTTATGATCTCTTACGTTATAACGCATAACGTTATATTGCATCACTATAGGACGTATATCGTTATATTGCACCACTATATGAAGTATACCGTTATGAAATATTACATTATAACGTATAACGTTATATTGCATTACTATATGACGTATAACGTTATGAACTATTACGTTATAACGCATAACGTTATATTGCCTCATCATATGACGTATAACGCTATGATCTATGACGTTATAACACCTAACGTTATATTGCATCACTATAGGACGTATAACGTTATATTGCATCACTATATGACGTATAACGTTTTGTACTATTACGTTGTAACGCATGACGTTATATTGCATCACTATAGGACGTGTAACATTATATGCTACTACGTTATAACGTATAACGTTATATTGCATCACTATAGGACATATAACGTTATATTGCATCACTATAGGACGTATAGCGTCATATACTATTGCGCTATAATGTATAACTGTATATTGCATCACTATATGACGTACAACGTTATGAACTATTACGTTGTAACGCATAACGGTATATTGCATCACGCATAGGAAGTATAACGTTATATTGCATCACTATAGGACGTATAACGTTATGAACTATTACGTTGTAACGCATAACGGTATATTGCATCACGCATAGGAAGTATAACGTTATATTGCATCACTATAGGACGTATAACGTTATATTGCATCACTATAGCACGTATAACATTATATTGCCTCAGTATATGAAGTATAACGTTATACACTATTACGATATAACGTATAACATTATATTGCATCACTATAGGACGTATAACGTTATATGCTATTACGTTATAACGTATAACGGTATAATGCATCACTATAGGACATATAACGTTATATTGCATCACTATAGGACGTATAGCGTCATATACTATTGCGCTATAATGTATAACTGTATGTTGCATCACTATATGACGTACAACGTTATGAACTATTACGTTGTAACGCATGACGTTATATTGCATCACTATAGGACGTGTAACATTATATTGCATCACTATAGGACGTATAACGTTATATGCTATTACGTTATAACGTATAACGTTATATTGCATCACTATAGGACATATAACGTTATATTGCATCACTATAGGACGTATAGCGTCATATACTATTGCGCTATAATGTATAACTGTATATTGCATCACTATATGACGTACAACGTTATGAACTATTACGTTGTAACGCATAACGGTATATTGCATCACGCATAGGAAGTATAACGTTATATTGCATCACTATAGGACGTATAACGTTATATTGCATCACTATAGGACGTATAACATTATATTGCCTCAGTATATGAAGTATAACGTTATACACTATTACGATATAACGTATAACATTATATTGCATCACTATAGGACGTATAACGTTATATGCTATTACGTTATAACGTATAACGATATATTGCATCACTATAGGACATATAACGTTATATTGCATCACTATAGGACGTATAGCGTCATATACTATTGCGCTATAATGTTTAACTGTATATTGCATCACTATATGACGTACAACGTTATAAACTATTACGTTGTAACGCATGACGTTATATTGCATCACTATAGGACGTGTAACATTATATTGCATCACTATAGGACGTATAACGTTATATGCTATTACGTTATAACGTATAACGTTATATTGCATCACTATAGGACATATAACGTTATATTGCATCACTATAGGACGTATAGCGTCATATACTATTGCGCTATAATGTATAACTGTATATTGCATCACTATATGACGTACAACGTTATATTGCATCACTATAGGACGTATAACGTTATATTGCATCACTATAGGACGTGTAATGTTATATTCTATCACTATTTGACGTTTAACGTCTTGTACTATTACGTAATAACGTATAGCGTTACATTGCATCACTATAGGACGTATAACGTTATATTGCATCACTATATGACGTATAGCGTTATGAACTACTACATTATAACGTATAACGTTATATTGCATCACCATGTGACATATAAAGTTTTGTACTATTACGTGATATCGTATAACGCTATATGGCATCACTATAGGACGTATAACGTTATATTGCATCACTTCATGAAGTATGCCGTTATGAACTATTACAGTATACCTTATAACGTTATATTGCATCACCATGTGACGTATAACGTTTAGTACTATTACGTAGTAACGTATAACGTTATATTGCATCACTATAGGACGTATAACGTTATATTGCAACACTATATGCCGTATAACGTTATTAGCTACTACGTTATAACGCATAACGTTATATTGCATTACTATATGACGTATAACGTTATGAACTATTACGTTATAACGCATAACGTTATATTGCCTCACTATAGGACGTATAACGTTATATTGCATCACTATAGGATGTATAACGTCATATTGCATCACCATATGACGTATAACGTTATGATCTATGACCTTATAACACCTAACGTTATATTTCATCACTATAGGACGTATAACCTCATATTGCATCACTATATGACGTATAACGTTATATATTATTGCGCTATGAAGGAATAACTTTATATTGCATCACTATATGATGTATAACGTTATATTACATTACTATATGACGTAAACGTTATAAACTATTGTGTTATAATGTATAACGGTATATTGCACCACTATATGACGTACAACGGTATGAACTATTACGTTGTAACGCATAACGTTATATTGAATCACTATAGGACGTATAACGTTATATTGCATTACTATGGGACGTATAACGTTATATTGCATCACTATATGACGTATAACGTTATGAACTATTACGTTATAACGCATAACGTTATATTGCCTCACCATATGACGTATAACGCTATGATCTATGACGTTATAACACCTAACGTTATATTGCATCACTATAGGACGTATAACGTCATATTGCATCACTATATGACGTATAACGTTTTGTACTATTACGTTGTAACGCATGACGTTATATTGCATCACTATAGGACGTGTAACATTATATGCTATTACGTTATAACGTATAACGTTATATTGCATCACTATAGGACATATAACGTTATATTGCATCACTATAGGACGTATAGCGTCATATACTATTGCGCTATAATGTATAACTGTATATTGCATCACTATATGACGTACAACGTTATGAACTATTACGTTGTAACGCATGACGTTATATTGCATCACTATAGGACGTGTAACATTATATGCTATTACGTTATAACGTATAACGTTATATTGCATCACTATAGGACATATAACGTTATATTGCATCACTATAGGACGTATAGCGTCATATACTATTGCGCTATAATGTATAACTGTATATTGCATCACTATATGACGTACAACGTTATGAACTATTACGTTGTAACGCATAACGGTATATTGCATCACGCATAGGAAGTATAACGTTATATTGCATCACTATAGGACGTATAACGTTATGAACTATTACGTTGTAACGCATAACGGTATATTGCATCACGCATAGGAAGTATAACGTTATATTGCATCACGCATAGGAAGTATAACGTTATATTGCATCACTATAGGACGTATAACGTTATATTGCATCACTATAGGACGTATAACATTATATTGCCTCAGTATATGAAATATAACGTTATACACTATTACGATATAACGTTTAACATTATATTGCATCACTATAGGACGTATAACTTTATATGCTATTACGTTATAACGTATAACGTTATATTGCATCACTATAGGACATATAACGTTATATTGCATCACTATAGGACGTATAGCGTCATATACTATTGCGCTATAATGTATAACTGTATATTGCATCACTATATGACGTACAACGTTATAAACTATTACGTTGTAACGCATGACGTTATATTGCATCACTATAGGACGTGTAACATTATATTGCATCACTATAGGACGTATAACGTTATATGCTATTACGTTATAACGTATAACGTTATATTGCATCACTATAGGACATATAACGTTATAGTGCATCACTATAGGACGTATAGCGTCATATACTATTGCGCTATAATGTATAACTGTATATTGCATCACTATATGACGTACAACGTTATGAACTATTACGTTGTAACGCATAACGGTATATTGCATCACGCCTAGGAAGTATAACGTTATATTGCATCACTATAGGACGTATAACGTTATATTGCATCACTATAGGACGTATAACGTTATATGCTATTACGTTATAACGTATAACGTTACATTGCACCACTATAGGGCGTATAACGTTATATTGCATCACTATATGACGTATAGCGTTATGAACTACTGCATTATAACGTATAACGTTATATTGCATCACCATGTGACATATAAAGTTTTGTACTATTACGTAATATCGTATAACGTTATGTTGCATCACTATAGGACGTATAACGTTATATTGCTTCACTATACGACGTATAACGTTATGTGCTACTACGTTATAACGTATAACGTTATATTGCATTACTATATGACGTATGACGTTATGAAATATTACGTTATAACGCATAACGTTATATTGCATTACTATATGCCGTATAACATTATGAACTATTAGTGTTATAACGCATAACGTCATATTGCATCACAATATGTCGTATAACGTTTTTCACTATTACGTAATAACGTATAACGTCATATTGCATCACTATAGGACGTATAGCGGTATATTGCATCACTATATGACGCATAACGTCATGAACTATTACGTTATAACGCATAACGGTATATTGCATCACTATAGGACGTATAACGTTATATTGCATCACTATATGACGTATAACGTTTTGTACTATTACGTAATAAGGTATAACGTTATATTGCATCACTATAGGACGTATATCGTTATATTGCATCACTATAGGACGTATAGCGTCTAATACTATTGCGTTATAATGTATACTGTTATATTGCATCACTATATGACGTATAACGTTATGAACTATTACGTTATAACGCATAACGCTATATTGCATCACGCATAGGACGTATAACGTTACATTGCATCATTATAGGACGTTTAAAGTTATATTGCATCACTAAAGGACTTATAACGTTATATTGCATCACTATAGGACGTATAGCGTCCTATACTATTGCGCTATAATGTATAACGGTATATTGCATCACTATATGACGTACAACGTTATGAACTATTACGTTGTAACGCATGACGTTATATTGCATCACTATAGGACGTGTAACGTTATATTGCATCATTATAGGACGTATAGCGTCTAATACTATTGCGTTATAATGTATAACGGTATATTGCATCACTATATGACGTATAACGTTATATGGTACTACGTTATAACGCATAACGTTATATTGCATCACCATGTGACGTATAACGTTTTGTACTATTACGTAGTAACGTAAAACGTTATATTGCATCACTATAGGACGTATAACATTATATTGCCATACTATATGACGTATAACGTTATATGCTACTACGTTATAACGCATAACGTTATATTGCATTACTATATGACGTATAACGTTATGAACTATTACGTTATAACGCATAACGTTATATTGCATCACCATGTGACGTATAACGTTTTGTTCTATTACGTAATAACGTATAACGTTATATTGCATCACTATAGGACGTATAACGTTATATGGCATCACTATATCAAGTATACCGTTATGAACTACTACATCATAATGTATAACGTTATATTGCAACACTATAGGACGTATAGCGTCATATTCTATTGCGTTATAACGTATAACGGTATATTCCATCACCATATGACGCATAACGTTATGAACTATTACGTTATAACGCATAACGGTATATTGCATCACTATAGAACGTATAACGTTACATTGCATCACTATAGGACGTGTAATGATATATTGCATCACTATTTGACGTATAACGTTTTGTACTATTACGTAATAACGTATAGCGTTACATTGCATCACTATAGGACGTATAACGTTATATTGCATCACTATATGAAGTATACCGTTATGAACTATTACATTATAACGTATAACGTTATATTGCATCACCATGTGACGTATAAAGTTTTGTACTATTACGTAATATCGTATAACGTTATATTGCATCACTATAGGACGTATAACGTTATATTGCATCACTTCATGTACTATACCGTTATGAACTATTACAGTATACCGTATAACGTTATATTGCATCAGCATGTGACGTATAACGATTTGTACTATTACGTTGTAACGCATGACGTTATATTGCATCACTATAGGACGTGTAACGTTATATTGCATCACTATATGACGTATAACGTTATATGCTACTACGTTATAACGTATAACGTTATATTGCATTACTATATGACGTTTAACGTTATGAACTATTACGTTATAACGCATAACGTTATATTGCATCACTATACGACGTATAACGTTATATTGCATCATTATATGACGCATAACGTCATGAACCATTACGTTATAACGCATAACGTCATATTGCATCACTATAGGACGTATAACGTTTTGTACCATTACGTAATAAGGTATAACGTTATATTGCATCACTATAGGACGTATAACGTTATATTGCATTACTATATGACGTATAACGTTATGAACTATTACGTTATAACGCATAACGTTATGTTGCAACACTATAGGACGTATAGCGTCATATTCTATTGCGTTATAATGTATAACGGTATATTCCATCACTATATGACGCATAACGTTATGAACTATTACGTTATAGCGCATAACGGTATATTGCATCACGCATAGGACGTATAACGTTACATTGCATCACTATAGGTCGTATAACGTTATATTGCATCACTATAGGACGTATAACGTTAGATTGCATCACTATAGGACGTGTAATGTTATATTGCATCACTATTTGACGTATAACGTTTTGTACTATTACGTAATAACGTATAGCGTTACATTGCATCACTATAGGACGTATAACGTTATATTGCATCACTATATGATGTATACCGTTATGAACTACTACATTATAACGTATAACGTTATATTGCATCACCATGTGACGTATAAAGTTTTGTACTATTACGTAATATCTTATAACGTTATATTGCATCACTATAGGACATTATAACGTTATATTGCATTACTATATGACGTATAACGTTATGAACTATTACGTTAAAACGCATAACGGTATATTCCATCACTATATGACGCATAACGTTATGAACTATTACGTTATAGCGCATAACGGTATATTGCATCACGCATAGGACGTATAACGTTACATTGCATCACTATAGGACGTATAACGTTATATTGCATCACTATAGGACGTATAGCGTCATATACTATTGCGTTATAATGTATAACGGTATATTGCATCACTATATGACGTATAACGGTATGAACTATTACGTTATAACGCATAACGTTATATTGCATCACTATAGGACGTATAACGTTATATTGCATTACTATATGACGTATAACGTTATGAACTATTACGTTAAAACGCATAACGTTATATTGCATTACTATATGACGTATAACGTTTTGTACTATTACGTAATAAGGTATAACGTTATATTGCATCACTATAGGACGTATAACGTTACATTGCATCATTATAGGACGTTTAAAGTTATAAACTATTGTGTTATAATGTATAACGGTATATTGCACCACTATATGACGTACAACGTTATGAACTATTACGTTGTAACGCATAACGTTGTATTGCACCACTATAGGACGTATAACGTTATATTGCATCACTATAGGACGTGTAACGTTATATTGCATCATTATAGGACGTATAACGTTATATTGCATCACTATATCAATTATACCGTTATGAACTACTACATTATAACGTATAACGTTATATTGCAACACTATAGGACGTATAGCGTCATATTCTATTGCGTTATAACGTATATATTCGTATATAACGGTATATTCCATCACCATATGACGCATAACGTTATGAACTATTACGTTATAACGCATAACGGTATATTGCATCACTATAGGACGTATAGCGTTACATTGCATCACTATAGGACGTGTAATGATATATTGCATCACTATTTGACGTATAACGTTTTGTACTTTTACGTAATAACGTATAGCGTTACATTGCATCACTATAGGACGTATAACGTTATATTGCATCACTATATGAAGTATACCGTTATGAACTATTACATTATAACGTATAACGTTATATTGCATCACCATGTGACGTATAAAGTTTTGTACTATTACGTAATATCGTATAACGTTATATTGCATCACTATAGGACGTATAACGTTATATTGCATCACTACATGAAGTATACCGTTATGAACTATTACATTATACCGTATAACGTTATATTGCATCACCATGTGACGTATAAAGTTTTGTACTCTTACGTGGTATCGTACAACGCTATATGGCATCACTATAGGACGTATAACGTTATATTGCATCACTTCATGTACTATACCGTTATGAACTATTACAGTATACCGTATAACGTTATATTGCATCAGCATGTGACGTATAACGTTTTGTACTATTACGTAGTAACGTATAACGTTATATTGCATCACTATAAGACGTATAACGTTATATTGCAACACTATATGACGTATAACGTTATATGCTACTACGTTATAACGCATAACGTTATATTGCATCACCATGTGACGTATAACGTTTTGTACTATTACGCAATAACGTATAACGTTATGTTGCAACACTATAGGACGTATAGCGTCATATTCTATTGCGTTATAATGTATAACGGTATATTCCATCACTATATGACGCATAACGTTATGAACTATTACGTTATAACGCATAACGCTATATTGCCTCGCCATATGACGTATAACGTTATGATCTATGACGTTATAACGCATAACGTTATATTGCATCACTATAGGACGTATAACGTTATATTGCATTACTATATGACGTATAACGTTATAAACTA
The DNA here is from genome assembly GCF_910591885.1 of Bombus terrestris. Classification (NCBI taxonomy): domain Eukaryota; kingdom Metazoa; phylum Arthropoda; class Insecta; order Hymenoptera; family Apidae; genus Bombus; species Bombus terrestris. The sequence continues at coordinate 5,001,947 of NW_025963548.1, forward strand.
TTGTGTTATAATGTATAACGGTATATTGCACCACTATATGACGTACAACGTTATGAACTATTACGTTGTAACGCATAACGTTATATTGCATTGCTATATGACGTATAACGTTATGAACTATTACGTTATAACGCATAACGTTATATTGCAACACTAAAGGACGTATAGCGTCATATACTATTGCGTTATAATGTATAACGGTATATTGCACCACTATATGACGTACAACGTTATGAACTATTACGTTGTAACGCATAAAGTTATATTGCATTGCTATATGACGCATAACGTTATGAACCATTACGTTATAACGCATAACGTCATATTGCATCACTATAGGACGTATAACGTTATATTGCAATACTATGTGACGTATAACGTTATAAACTATTGTGTTATAATGTATACCGGTATATTGCTCCACTATATGACGTACAACGTTATGAACTATTACGTTGTAACGCATAACGTTATATTGCATTACTATATGACGTATAACGTTATGAACTATTACGTTGTAACGCATAACGTTATATTGCATTACAATATGACGTATAACGTTATGAACTATTACGTTATAACGCATAACGTTATATTGCATCACTATAGGACGTATAACGTCATATTGCATTACTATATGACGTATAACGTTATGAACTATTACGTTATAACGCATAACGTTATATTGCATCACTATAGGACGTATAGCGGTATATTGCATCACTATATGAAGTATACCGTTATGAACTATTACGTTATAACGTATAACGTTATATTGCACCACTATATGAAGTATTCCGTTATGAACTATTACAATTATAACGCATAACGTTATATTGCATCACTATAGGACGTACAACGTTATATTGCATTACTATATGACGTAAAACGTTATGAACTATTACGTTATAACGCATAACGTTTTGTTGCAACACTATAGGACGTATAGCGTCATATTCTACTGCGTTATAATGTATAACGGTATTTTGCATCACTATATGACGCATAACGTTATGAACTGTTACGTTATAACGCATAACGGTATATTCCATCACGCATAGGACGTATAACGTTACATTGCATCATTATAGGACGATTAACGTTATATTGCATCACTATAGGACGTATAACGTTATATTGCATCACTATAGGACGTGTAATGTTATATTGCATCACTATTTGACGTATAACGTTTTGTACTATTACGTAGTAACGTATAACGTTATATTGCATCACTATAAGACGTATAACGTTATATTGCAACACTATATGACGTATAACGTTATATGCTACTACGTTATAACGCATAACGTTATATTGCATCACCATGTGACGTATAACGTTTTGTACTATTACGTAATAACGTATAACGTTATATTGCATCACTATATGACGTATAACGTTATATGCTACTACGTTATAACGTATAACGTTATATTGCATTACTATATGACGTTTAACGTTATGAACTATTACGTTATAACGCATAACGTTATATTGCATCACTATACGACGTATAACGTTATATTGCATTATTATATGACGCATAACGTTATGAACCATTACGTTATAACGCATAACGTCATATTGCATCACTATAGGACGTATAACGTTATATTGCATTACTATATGACGTATAACGTTATGAACTATTACGGTATAACGCATAACGTTATATTGCATCACTATAGGACGTATAACATTATATTGCATCACTATATGACGTATAAAGTTATATGCCACTACGTTATAACGTATAACGTTATATTGCATTACTATATGACGTATGACGTTATGAACTACTACGTTATAACGCATAACGTTATATTGCATCACTATAGGACGTACAACGTTATATACTATTATGTTATTACGTATAACGATATATTGCATCAGCATGTGACGTATAACGTTTTGTACTATTACGCAATAACGTATAACGTTATGTTGCAACACTATAGGACGTATAGCGTCATATTCTATTGCGTTATAATGTATAACGGTATATTCCATCACTATATGACGCATAACGTTATGAACTATTACGTTATAACGCATAACGCTATATTGCCTCGCCATATGACGTATAACGTTATGATCTATGACGTTATAACGCATAACGTTATATTGCATCACTATAGGACGTATAACGTTATATTGCATTACTATATGACGTATAACGTTATAAACTATTGTGTTATAATGTATAACGGTATATTGCACCACTATATGACGTACAACGTTATGAACTATTACGTTGTAACGCATAACGTTATATTGCATTGCTATATGACGTATAACGTTATGAACTATTACGTTATAACGCATAACGTTATATTGCAACACTAAAGGACGTATAGTGTCATATACTATTGCGTTATAATGTATAACGGTATATTGCACCACTATATGACGTACAACGTTATGAACTATTACGTTGTAACGCATAAAGATATATTGCATTGCTATATGACGCATAACGTTATGAACCATTACGTTATAACGCATAACGTCATATTGCATCACTATAGGACGTATAACGTCATATTGCATTACTATATGACGTATAACGTTATGAACTATTACGTTATAACGCATAACGTTATATTGCATCACTATAGGACGTATAGCGGTATATTGCATCACTATATGAAGTATACCGTTATGAACTATTACGTTATAACGTATAACGTTATATTGCATCACTATAGGACGTATAGCGGTATATTGCATCACTATATGAAGTATACCGTTATGAACTATTACGTTATAACGTATAACGTTATATTGCACCACTATATGAAGTATTCCGTTATGAACTATTACAATTATAACGCATAACGTTATATTGCATCACTATAGGACGTACAACGTTATATTGCATTACTATATGACGTAAAACGTTATGAACTATTACGTTATAACGCATAACGTTTTGTTGCAACACTATAGGACGTATAGCGTCATATTCTACTGCGTTATAATGTATAACGGTATTTTGCATCACTATATGACGCATAACGTTATGAACTGTTACGTTATAACGCATAACGGTATATTCCATCACGCATAGGACGTATAACGTTACATTGCATCATTATAGGACGATTAACGTTATATTGCATCACTATAGGACGTATAACGTTATATTGCATCACTATAGGACGTGTAATGTTATATTGCATCACTATTTGACGTATAACGTTTTGTACTATTACGTAGTAACGTATAACGTTATATTGCATCACTATAGGACGTATAACGTTATATTGCATCACTATATGACGTATAACGTTATATGCTACTACGTTATAACGCATAACGTTATATTGCATCACCATGTGACGTATAACGTTTTGTACTATTACGCAATAACGTATAACGTTATATTGCATCACTATATGACGTATAACGTTATATGCTACTACGTTATAACGTATAACGTTATATTGCATTACTATATGACGTTTAACGTTATGAACTATTACGTTATAACGCATAACGTTATATTGCATCACTATATGACGTATAACGTTATATTGCATTATTATATGACGCATAACGTTATGAACCATTACGTTATAACGCATAACGTCATATTGCATCACTATAGGACGTATAACGTTATATTGCATTACTATATGACGTATAACGTTATGAACTATTACGGTATAACGCATAACGTTATATTGCATCACTATAGGACGTATAACATTATATTGCATCACTATATGACGTATAAAGTTATATGCTACTACGTTATAACGTATAACGTTATATTGCATTACTATATGACGTATGACGTTATGAACTACTACGTTATAACGCATAACGTTATATTGCATCACTATAGGACGTACAACGTTATATACTATTATGTTATTACGTATAACGATATATTGCATCAGCATGTGACGTATAACGTTTTGTACTATTACGCAATAACGTATAACGTTATGTTGCAACACTATAGGACGTATAGCGTCATATTCTATTGCGTTATAATGTATAACGGTATATTCCATCACTATATGACGCATAACGTTATGAACTATTACGTTATAACGCATAACGCTATATTGCCTCGCCATATGACGTATAACGTTATGATCTATGACGTTATAACGCATAACGTTATATTGCATCACTATAGGACGTATAACGTTATATTGCATTACTATATGACGTATAACGTTATAAACTATTGTGTTATAATGTATAACGGTATATTGCACCACTATATGACGTACAACGTTATGAACTATTACGTTGTAACGCATAACGTTATATTGCATTGCTATATGACGTATAACGTTATGAACTATTACGTTATAACGCATAACGTTATATTGCAACACTAAAGGACGTATAGTGTCATATACTATTGCGTTATAATGTATAACGGTATATTGCACCACTATATGACGTACAACGTTATGAACTATTACGTTGTAACGCATAAAGATATATTGCATTGCTATATGACGCATAACGTTATGAACCATTACGTTATAACGCATAACGTCATATTGCATCACTATAGGACGTATAACGTTACATTGCAATACTATGTGACGTATAACGTTATAAACTATTGTGTTATAATGTATACCGGTATATTGCTCCACTATATGACGTACAACGTTATGAACTATTACGTTATAACGCATAACGTTATATTGCATCACTATAGGACGTATAACGTTATATTGCATCACTATAGGACGTATAACGTTATATTGCATCACTATTTGACGTATAACGTTTTGTACTATTACGTAATAACGTATAGCGTTACATTGCATCACTATAGGACGTATAACGTTATATTGCATCACTATATGATGTATACCGTTATGAACTACTACATTATAACGTATAACGTTATATTGCATCACCATGTGACGTATAAAGTTTTGTACTATTACGTAATATCGTATAACGTTATATTGCATCACTATAGGACCTATAACGTTATATTGCATTACTATATGACGTATAACGTTATGAACTATTACGTTATAACGCATAACGGTATATTCCATCACTATATGACGCATAACGTTATGAACTATTACGTTATAGCGCATAACGGTATATTGCATCACGCATAGGACGTATAACGTTACATTGCATCACTATAGGACGTATAACGTTATATTGCATCACTATAGGACGTATAGCGTCATATACTATTGCGTTATAATGTATAACGGTATATTGCATCACTATATGACGTATAACGTTATGAACTATTACGTTATAACGCATAACGTTATATTGCATCACTATAGGACGTATAACGTTATATTGCATTACTATATGACGTATAACGTTATGAACTATTACGTTAAAACGCATAACGTTATATTGCATTACTATATGACGTATAACGTTTTGTACTATTACGTAATAAGGTATAACGTTATATTGCATCACTATAGGACGTATAACGTTACATTGCATCATTATAGGACGTTTAAAGTTATAAACTATTGTGTTATAATGTATAACGGTATATTGCACCACTATATGACGTACAACGTTATGAACTATTACGTTGTAACGCATAACGTTGTATTGCACCACTATAGGACGTATAACGTTATATTGCATCACTATAGGACGTGTAACGTTATATTGCATCATTATAGGACGTATAACGTTATATTGCATCACTATATCAAGTATACCGTTATGAACTACTACATTATAACGTATAACGTTATATTGCAACACTATAGGACGTATAGCGTCATATTCTATTGCGTTATAACGTATAACGGTATATTCCATCACCATATGACGCATAACGTTATGAACTATTACGTTATAACGCATAACGGTATATTGCATCACTATAGGACGTATAGCGTTACATTGCATCACTATAGGACGTGTAATGATATATTGCATCACTATTTGACGTATAACGTTTTGTACTTTTACGTAATAACGTATAGCGTTACATTGCATCACTATAGGACGTATAACGTTATATTGCATCACTATATGAAGTATACCGTTATGAACTATTACATTATAACGTATAACGTTATATTGCATCACCATGTGACGTATAAAGTTTTGTACTATTACGTAATATCGTATAACGTTATATTGCATCACTATAGGACGTATAACGTTATATTGCATCACTACATGAAGTATACCGTTATGAACTATTACATTATACCGTATAACGTTATATTGCATCACCATGTGACGTATAAAGTTTTGTACTATTACGTGGTATCGTACAACGCTATATGGCATCACTATAGGACGTATAACGTTATATTGCATCACTTCATGTACTATACCGTTATGAACTATTACAGTATACCGTATAACGTTATATTGCATCAGCATGTGACGTATAACGTTTTGTACTATTACGTAGTAACGTATAACGTTATATTGCATCACTATAAGACGTATAACGTTATATTGCAACACTATATGACGTATAACGTTATATGCTACTACGTTATAACGCATAACGTTATATTGCATCACCATGTGACGTGTAACGTTTTGTACTATTACGCAATAACGTATAACGTTATATTGCATCACTATATGACGTATAACGTTATATGCTACTACGTTATAACGTATAACGTTATATTGCATTACTATATGACGTTTAACGTTATGAACTATTACGTTATAACGCATAACGTTATATTGCATCACTATACGACGTATAACGTTATATTGCATCATTATATGACGCATAACGTTATGAACCATTACGTTATAACGCATAACGTCATATTGCATCACTATAGGACGTATAACGTTATATTGCATTACTATATGACGTATAACGTTATGAACTATTACGGTATAACGTATAACGTTATATTGCATCACTATAGGACGTATAACATTATATTGCATCACTATATGACGTATAAAGTTATATGCTACTACGTTATAACGTATAACGTTATATTGCATTACTATATGACGTATGACGTTATGAACTACTACGTTATAGCGCATAACGGTATATTGCATCACGCATAGGACGTATAACGTTACATTGCATCACTATAGGACGTATAACGTTATATTGCATCACTATAGGACGTATAGCGTCATATACTATTGCGTTATAATGTATAACGGTATATTGCATCACTATATGACGTATAACGTTATGAACTATTACGTTATAACGCATAACGTTATATTGCATCACTATAGGACGTATAACGTTATATTGCATTACTATATGACGTATAACGTTATGAACTATTACGTTAAAACGCATAACGTTATATTGCATTACTATATGACGTATAACGTTTTGTACTATTACGTAATAAGGTATAACGTTATATTGCATCACTATAGGACGTATAACGTTATATTGCATTACTATATGACGTATAACGTTATAAACTATTGTGTTATAATGTATAACGGTATATTGCACCACTATATGACGTACAACGTTATGAACTATTACGTTGTAACGCATAACGTTATATTGCATTGCTATATGACGTATAACGTTATGAACTATTACGTTATAACGCATAACGTTATATTGCAACACTAAAGGACGTATAGTGTCATATACTATTGCGTTATAATGTATAACGGTATATTGCACCACTATATGACGTACAACGTTATGAACTATTACGTTGTAACGCATAAAGATATATTGCATTGCTATATGACGCATAACGTTATGAACCATTACGTTATAACGCATAACGTCATATTGCATCACTATAGGACGTATAACGTCATATTGCATTACTATATGACGTATAACGTTATGAACTATTACGTTATAACGCATAACGTTATATTGCATCACTATAGGACGTATAGCGGTATATTGCATCACTATATGAAGTATACCGTTATGAACTATTACGTTATAACGTATAACGTTATATTGCATCACTATAGGACGTATAGCGGTATATTGCATCACTATATGAAGTATACCGTTATGAACTATTACGTTATAACGTATAACGTTATATTGCACCACTATATGAAGTATTCCGTTATGAACTATTACAATTATAACGCATAACGTTATATTGCATCACTATAGGACGTACAACGTTATATTGCATTACTATATGACGTAAAACGTTATGAACTATTACGTTATAACGCATAACGTTTTGTTGCAACACTATAGGACGTATAGCGTCATATTCTACTGCGTTATAATGTATAACGGTATTTTGCATCACTATATGACGCATAACGTTATGAACTGTTACGTTATAACGCATAACGGTATATTCCATCACGCATAGGACGTATAACGTTACATTGCATCATTATAGGACGATTAACGTTATATTGCATCACTATAGGACGTATAACGTTATATTGCATCACTATAGGACGTGTAATGTTATATTGCATCACTATTTGACGTATAACGTTTTGTACTATTACGTAGTAACGTATAACGTTATATTGCATCACTATAAGACGTATAACGTTATATTGCAACACTATATGACGTATAACGTTATATGCTACTACGTTATAACGCATAACGTTATATTGCATCACCATGTGACGTATAACGTTTTGTACTATTACGCAATAACGTATAACGTTATATTGCATCACTATATGACGTATAACGTTATATGCTACTACGTTATAACGTATAACGTTATATTGCATTACTATATGACGTTTAACGTTATGAACTATTACGTTATAACGCATAACGTTATATTGCATCACTATACGACGTATAACGTTATATTGCATTATTATATGACGCATAACGTTATGAACCATTACGTTATAACGCATAACGTCATATTGCATCACTATAGGACGTATAACGTTATATTGCATTACTATATGACGTATAACGTTATGAACTATTACGGTATAACGCATAACGTTATATTGCATCACTATAGGACGTATAACATTATATTGCATCACTATATGACGTATAAAGTTATATGCCACTACGTTATAACGTATAACGTTATATTGCATTACTATATGACGTATGACGTTATGAACTACTACGTTATAACGCATAACGTTATATTGCATCACTATAGGACGTACAACGTTATATACTATTATGTTATTACGTATAACGATATATTGCATCAGCATGTGACGTATAACGTTTTGTACTATTACGCAATAACGTATAACGTTATGTTGCAACACTATAGGACGTATAGCGTCATATTCTATTGCGTTATAATGTATAACGGTATATTCCATCACTATATGACGCATAACGTTATGAACTATTACGTTATAACGCATAACGCTATATTGCCTCGCCATATGACGTATAACGTTATGATCTATGACGTTATAACGCATAACGTTATATTGCATCACTATAGGACGTATAACGTTATATTGCATTACTATATGACGTATAACGTTATAAACTATTGTGTTATAATGTATAACGGTATATTGCACCACTATATGACGTACAACGTTATGAACTATTACGTTGTAACGCATAACGTTATATTGCATTGCTATATGACGTATAACGTTATGAACTATTACGTTATAACGCATAACGTTATATTGCAACACTAAAGGACGTATAGTGTCATATACTATTGCGTTATAATGTATAACGGTATATTGCACCACTATATGACGTACAACGTTATGAACTATTACGTTGTAACGCATAAAGATATATTGCATTGCTATATGACGCATAACGTTATGAACCATTACGTTATAACGCATAACGTCATATTGCATCACTATAGGACGTATAACGTCATATTGCATTACTATATGACGTATAACGTTATGAACTATTACGTTATAACGCATAACGTTATATTGCATCACTATAGGACGTATAGCGGTATATTGCATCACTATATGAAGTATACCGTTATGAACTATTACGTTATAACGTATAACGTTATATTGCATCACTATAGGACGTATAGCGGTATATTGCATCACTATATGAAGTATACCGTTATGAACTATTACGTTATAACGTATAACGTTATATTGCACCACTATATGAAGTATTCCGTTATGAACTATTACAATTATAACGCATAACGTTATATTGCATCACTATAGGACGTACAACGTTATATTGCATTACTATATGACGTAAAACGTTATGAACTATTACGTTATAACGCATAACGTTTTGTTGCAACACTATAGGACGTATAGCGTCATATTCTACTGCGTTATAATGTATAACGGTATTTTGCATCACTATATGACGCATAACGTTATGAACTGTTACGTTATAACGCATAACGGTATATTCCATCACGCATAGGACGTATAACGTTACATTGCATCATTATAGGACGATTAACGTTATATTGCATCACTATAGGACGTATAACGTTATATTGCATCACTATAGGACGTGTAATGTTATATTGCATCACTATTTGACGTATAACGTTTTGTACTATTACGTAGTAACGTATAACGTTATATTGCATCACTATAAGACGTATAACGTTATATTGCAACACTATATGACGTATAACGTTATATGCTACTACGTTATAACGCATAACGTTATATTGCATCACTATGTGACGTATAACGTTTTGTACTATTACGCAATAACGTATAACGTTATATTGCATCACTATATGACGTATAACGTTATATGCTACTACGTTATAACGTATAACGTTATATTGCATTACTATATGACGTTTAACGTTATGAACTATTACGTTATAACGCATAACGTTATATTGCATCACTATACGACGTATAACGTTATATTGCATTATTATATGACGCATAACGTTATGAACCATTACGTTATAACGCATAACGTCATATTGCATCACTATAGGACGTATAACGTTATATTGCATTACTATATGACGTATAACGTTATGAACTATTACGGTATAACGCATAACGTTATATTGCATCACTATAGGACGTATAACATTATATTGCATCACTATATGACGTATAAAGTTATATGCTACTACGTTATAACGTATAACGTTATATTGCATTACTATATGACGTATGACGTTATGAACTACTACGTTATAACGCATAACGTTATATTGCATCACTATAGGACGTACAACGTTATATACTATTATGTTATTACGTATAACGATATATTGCATCAGCATGTGACGTATAACGTTTTGTACTATTACGCAATAACGTATAACGTTATGTTGCAACACTATAGGACGTATAGCGTCATATTCTATTGCGTTATAATGTATAACGGTATATTCCATCACTATATGACGCATAACGTTATGAACTATTACGTTATAACGCATAACGCTATATTGCCTCGCCATATGACGTATAACGTTATGATCTATGACGTTATAACGCATAACGTTATATTGCATCACTATAGGACGTATAACGTTATATTGCATTACTATATGACGTATAACGTTATAAACTATTGTGTTATAATGTATAACGGTATATTGCACCACTATATGACGTACAACGTTATGAACTATTACGTTGTAACGCATAACGTTATATTGCATTGCTATATGACGTATAACGTTATGAACTATTACGTTATAACGCATAACGTTATATTGCAACACTAAAGGACGTATAGTGTCATATACTATTGCGTTATAATGTATAACGGTATATTGCACCACTATATGACGTACAACGTTATGAACTATTACGTTGTAACGCATAAAGATATATTGCATTGCTATATGACGCATAACGTTATGAACCATTACGTTATAACGCATAACGTCATATTGCATCACTATAGGACGTATAACGTTACATTGCAATACTATGTGACGTATAACGTTATAAACTATTGTGTTATAATGTATACCGGTATATTGCTCCACTATATGACGTACAACGTTATGAACTATTACGTTATAACGCATAACGTTATATTGCATCACTATAGGACGTATAACGTTACATTGCATCACTATAGGACGTATAACGTTATATTGCATCACTATTTGACGTATAACGTTTTGTACTATTACGTAATAACGTATAGCGTTACATTGCATCACTATAGGACGTATAACGTTATATTGCATCACTATATGATGTATACCGTTATGAACTACTACATTATAACGTATAACGTTATATTGCATCACCATGTGACGTATAAAGTTTTGTACTATTACGTAATATCGTATAACGTTATATTGCATCACTATAGGACCTATAACGTTATATTGCATTACTATATGACGTATAACGTTATGAACTATTACGTTAAAACGCATAACGGTATATTCCATCACTATATGACGCATAACGTTATGAACTATTACGTTATAGCGCATAACGGTATATTGCATCACGCATAGGACGTATAACGTTACATTGCATCACTATAGGACGTATAACGTTATATTGCATCACTATAGGACGTATAGCGTCATATACTATTGCGTTATAATGTATAACGGTATATTGCATCACTATATGACGTATAACGTTATGAACTATTACGTTATAACGCATAACGTTATATTGCATCACTATAGGACGTATAACGTTATATTGCATTACTATATGACGTATAACGTTATGAACTATTACGTTAAAACGCATAACGTTATATTGCATTACTATATGACGTATAACGTTTTGTACTATTACGTAATAAGGTATAACGTTATATTGCATCACTATAGGACGTATAACGTTACATTGCATCATTATAGGACGTTTAAAGTTATAAACTATTGTGTTATAATGTATAACGGTATATTGCACCACTATATGACGTACAACGTTATGAACTATTACGTTGTAACGCATAACGTTGTATTGCACCACTATAGGACGTATAACGTTATATTGCATCACTATAGGACGTGTAACGTTATATTGCATCATTATAGGACGTATAACGTTATATTGCATCACTATATCAAGTATACCGTTATGAACTACTACATTATAACGTATAACGTTATATTGCAACACTATAGGACGTATAGCGTCATATTCTATTGCGTTATAACGTATAACGGTATATTCCATCACCATATGACGCATAACGTTATGAACTATTACGTTATAACGCATAACGGTATATTGCATCACTATAGGACGTATAGCGTTACATTGCATCACTATAGGACGTGTAATGATATATTGCATCACTATTTGACGTATAACGTTTTGTACTTTTACGTAATAACGTATAGCGTTACATTGCATCACTATAGGACGTATAACGTTATATTGCATCACTATATGAAGTATACCGTTATGAACTATTACATTATAACGTATAACGTTATATTGCATCACCATGTGACGTATAAAGTTTTGTACTATTACGTAATATCGTATAACGTTATATTGCATCACTATAGGACGTATAACGTTATATTGCATCACTACATGAAGTATACCGTTATGAACTATTACATTATACCGTATAACGTTATATTGCATCACCATGTGACGTATAAAGTTTTGTACTATTACGTGGTATCGTACAACGCTATATGGCATCACTATAGGACGTATAACGTTATATTGCATCACTTCATGTACTATACCGTTATGAACTATTACAGTATACCGTATAACGTTATATTGCATCAGCATGTGACGTATAACGTTTTGTACTATTACGTAGTAACGTATAACGTTATATTGCATCACTATAAGACGTATAACGTTATATTGCAACACTATATGACGTATAACGTTATATGCTACTACGTTATAACGCATAACGTTATATTGCATCACCATGTGACGTGTAACGTTTTGTACTATTACGCAATAACGTATAACGTTATATTGCATCACTATATGACGTATAACGTTATATGCTACTACGTTATAACGTATAACGTTATATTGCATTACTATATGACGTTTAACGTTATGAACTATTACGTTATAACGCATAACGTTATATTGCATCACTATACGACGTATAACGTTATATTGCATCATTATATGACGCATAACGTTATGAACCATTACGTTATAACGCATAACGTCATATTGCATCACTATAGGACGTATAACGTTATATTGCATTACTATATGACGTATAACGTTATGAACTATTACGGTATAACGCATAACGTTATATTGCATCACTATAGGACGTATAACATTATATTGCATCACTATATGACGTATAAAGTTATATGCTACTACGTTATAACGTATAACGTTATATTGCATTACTATATGACGTATGACGTTATGAACTACTACGTTATAGCGCATAACGGTATATTGCATCACGCATAGGACGTATAACGTTACATTGCATCACTATAGGACGTATAACGTTATATTGCATCACTATAGGACGTATAGCGTCATATACTATTGCGTTATAATGTATAACGGTATATTGCATCACTATATGACGTATAACGTTATGAACTATTACGTTATAACGCATAACGTTATATTGCATCACTATAGGACGTATAACGTTATATTGCATTACTATATGACGTATAACGTTATGAACTATTACGTTAAAACGCATAACGTTATATTGCATTACTATATGACGTATAACGTTTTGTACTATTACGTAATAAGGTATAACGTTATATTGCATCACTATAGGACGTATAACGTTATATTGCATTACTATATGACGTATAACGTTATAAACTATTGTGTTATAATGTATAACGGTATATTGCACCACTATATGACGTACAACGTTATGAACTATTACGTTGTAACGCATAACGTTATATTGCATTGCTATATGACGTATAACGTTATGAACTATTACGTTATAACGCATAACGTTATATTGCAACACTAAAGGACGTATAGTGTCATATACTATTGCGTTATAATGTATAACGGTATATTGCACCACTATATGACGTACAACGTTATGAACTATTACGTTGTAACGCATAAAGATATATTGCATTGCTATATGACGCATAACGTTATGAACCATTACGTTATAACGCATAACGTCATATTGCATCACTATAGGACGTATAACGTCATATTGCATTACTATATGACGTATAACGTTATGAACTATTACGTTATAACGCATAACGTTATATTGCATCACTATAGGACGTATAGCGGTATATTGCATCACTATATGAAGTATACCGTTATGAACTATTACGTTATAACGTATAACGTTATATTGCATCACTATAGGACGTATAACGGTATATTGCATCACTATATGAAGTATACCGTTATGAACTATTACGTTATAACGTATAACGTTATATTGCACCACTATATGAAGTATTCCGTTATGAACTATTACAATTATAACGCATAACGTTATATTGCATCACTATAGGACGTACAACGTTATATTGCATTACTATATGACGTAAAACGTTATGAACTATTACGTTATAACGCATAACGTTTTGTTGCAACACTATAGGACGTATAGCGTCATATTCTACTGCGTTATAATGTATAACGGTATTTTGCATCACTATATGACGCATAACGTTATGAACTGTTACGTTATAACGCATAACGGTATATTCCATCACGCATAGGACGTATAACGTTACATTGCATCATTATAGGACGATTAACGTTATATTGCATCACTATAGGACGTATAACGTTATATTGCATCACTATAGGACGTGTAATGTTATATTGCATCACTATTTGACGTATAACGTTTTGTACTATTACGTAGTAACGTATAACGTTATATTGCATCACTATAGGACGTATAACGTTATATTGCAACACTATATGACGTATAACGTTATATGCTACTACGTTATAACGCATAACGTTATATTGCATCACCATGTGACGTATAACGTTTTGTACTATTACGCAATAACGTATAACGTTATATTGCATCACTATATGACGTATAACGTTATATGCTACTACGTTATAACGTATAACGTTATATTGCATTACTATATGACGTTTAACGTTATGAACTATTACGTTATAACGCATAACGTTATATTGCATCACTATACGACGTATAACGTTATATTGCATTATTATATGACGCATAACGTTATGAACCATTACGTTATAACGCATAACGTCATATTGCATCACTATAGGACATATAACGTTATATTGCATTACTATATGACGTATAACGTTATGAACTATTACGGTATAACGCATAACGTTATATTGCATCACTATAGGACGTATAACATTATATTGCATCACTATATGACGTATAAAGTTATATGCTACTACGTTATAACGTATAACGTTATATTGCATTACTATATGACGTATGACGTTATGAACTACTACGTTATAACGCATAACGTTATATTGCATCACTATAGGACGTACAACGTTATATACTATTATGTTATTACGTATAACGATATATTGCATCAGCATGTGACGTATAACGTTTTGTACTATTACGCAATAACGTATAACGTTATGTTGCAACACTATAGGACGTATAGCGTCATATTCTATTGCGTTATAATGTATAACGGTATATTCCATCACTATATGACGCATAACGTTATGAACTATTACGTTATAACGCATAACGCTATATTGCCTCGCCATATGACGTATAACGTTATGATCTATGACGTTATAACGCATAACGTTATATTGCATCACTATAGGACGTATAACGTTATATTGCATTACTATATGACGTATAACGTTATAAACTATTGTGTTATAATGTATAACGGTATATTGCACCACTATATGACGTACAACGTTATGAACTATTACGTTGTAACGCATAACGTTATATTGCATTGCTATATGACGTATAACGTTATGAACTATTACGTTATAACGCATAACGTTATATTGCAACACTAAAGGACGTATAGTGTCATATACTATTGCGTTATAATGTATAACGGTATATTGCACCACTATATGACGTACAACGTTATGAACTATTACGTTGTAACGCATAAAGATATATTGCATTGCTATATGACGCATAACGTTATGAACCATTACGTTATAACGCATAACGTCATATTGCATCACTATAGGACGTATAACGTTACATTGCAATACTATGTGACGTATAACGTTATAAACTATTGTGTTATAATGTATACCGGTATATTGCTCCACTATATGACGTACAACGTTATGAACTATTACGTTATAACGCATAACGTTATATTGCATCACTATAGGACGTATAACGTTATATTGCATCACTATAGGACGTATAACGTTATATTGCATCACTATTTGACGTATAACGTTTTGTACTATTACGTAATAACGTATAGCGTTACATTGCATCACTATAGGACGTATAACGTTATATTGCATCACTATATGATGTATACCGTTATGAACTACTACATTATAACGTATAACGTTATATTGCATCACCATGTGACGTATAAAGTTTTGTACTATTACGTAATATCGTATAACGTTATATTGCATCACTATAGGACCTATAACGTTATATTGCATTACTATATGACGTATAACGTTATGAACTATTACGTTAAAACGCATAACGGTATATTGCATCACTATATGACGCATAACGTTATGAACTATTACGTTATAGCGCATAACGGTATATTGCATCACGCATAGGACGTATAACGTTACATTGCATCACTATAGGACGTATAACGTTATATTGCATCACTATAGGACGTATAGCGTCATATACTATTGCGTTATAATGTATAACGGTATATTGCATCACTATATGACGTATAACGTTATGAACTATTACGTTATAACGCATAACGTTATATTGCATCACTATAGGACGTATAACGTTATATTGCATTACTATATGACGTATAACGTTATGAACTATTACGTTAAAACGCATAACGTTATATTGCATTACTATATGACGTATAACGTTTTGTACTATTACGTAATAAGGTATAACGTTATATTGCATCACTATAGGACGTATAACGTTACATTGCATCATTATAGGACGTTTAAAGTTATAAACTATTGTGTTATAATGTATAACGGTATATTGCACCACTATATGACGTACAACGTTATGAACTATTACGTTGTAACGCATAACGTTGTATTGCACCACTATAGGACGTATAACGTTATATTGCATCACTATAGGACGTGTAACGTTATATTGCATCATTATAGGACGTATAACGTTATATTGCATCACTATATCAAGTATACCGTTATGAACTACTACATTATAACGTATAACGTTATATTGCAACACTATAGGACGTATAGCGTCATATTCTATTGCGTTATAACGTATAACGGTATATTCCATCACCATATGACGCATAACGTTATGAAC
Source organism: Bombus terrestris (assembly GCF_910591885.1). NCBI lineage: Eukaryota > Metazoa > Arthropoda > Insecta > Hymenoptera > Apidae > Bombus > Bombus terrestris. The sequence goes on from NW_025963548.1 coordinate 5,020,230, forward strand.
TATTACGTTATAACGCATAACGGTATATTGCATCACTATAGGACGTATAGCGTTACATTGCATCACTATAGGACGTGTAATGATATATTGCATCACTATTTGACGTATAACGTTTTGTACTTTTACGTAATAACGTATAGCGTTACATTGCATCACTATAGGACGTATAACGTTATATTGCATCACTATATGAAGTATACCGTTATGAACTATTACATTATAACGTATAACGTTATATTGCATCACCATGTGACGTATAAAGTTTTGTACTATTACGTAATATCGTATAACGTTATATTGCATCACTATAGGACGTATAACGTTATATTGCATCACTACATGAAGTATACCGTTATGAACTATTACATTATACCGTATAACGTTATATTGCATCACCATGTGACGTATAAAGTTTTGTACTATTACGTGGTATCGTACAACGCTATATGGCATCACTATAGGACGTATAACGTTATATTGCATCACTTCATGTACTATACCGTTATGAACTATTACAGTATACCGTATAACGTTATATTGCATCAGCATGTGACGTATAACGTTTTGTACTATTACGTAGTAACGTATAACGTTATATTGCATCACTATAAGACGTATAACGTTATATTGCAACACTATATGACGTATAACGTTATATGCTACTACGTTATAACGCATAACGTTATATTGCATCACCATGTGACGTGTAACGTTTTGTACTATTACGCAATAACGTATAACGTTATATTGCATCACTATATGACGTATAACGTTATATGCTACTACGTTATAACGTATAACGTTATATTGCATTACTATATGACGTTTAACGTTATGAACTATTACGTTATAACGCATAACGTTATATTGCATCACTATACGACGTATAACGTTATATTGCATCATTATATGACGCATAACGTTATGAACCATTACGTTATAACGCATAACGTCATATTGCATCACTATAGGACGTATAACGTTATATTGCATTACTATATGACGTATAACGTTATGAACTATTACGGTATAACGCATAACGTTATATTGCATCACTATAGGACGTATAACATTATATTGCATCACTATATGACGTATAAAGTTATATGCTACTACGTTATAACGTATAACGTTATATTGCATTACTATATGACGTATGACGTTATGAACTACTACGTTATAACGCATAACGTTATATTGCATCACTATAGGACGTACAACGTTATATACTATTATGTTATTACGTATAACGATATATTGCAGCACCATGTGACGTATAACGTTTTGAACTAATACGTAATAACGTATAGCGGTACATTGCATCACTATGTGAAGTACACCGTTATGGACTATTACATTTTAACGTGTAACGTTATATTGCGTCACTATAGGACGTATAACGTTATATTGCATCACTATATGAAGTACACCGTTATGGACTATTACATTTTAACGTGTAACGCTATATTGCGTCACTATAGGACGTATAACGTTATATTGCATCACTATATGACGTATAACGTTATATGCTACTACGTTATAACGTATAACGTTATATTGCATCACCATGTGACGTATAACGTTTTGTACTATTACGCAGTAACGTATAACGTTATGTTGCAACACTATAGGACGTATAGCGTCATATTCTATTGCGTTATAATGTATAACGGTATATTCCATCACTATATGACGCATAACGTTATGAACTATTACGTTATAACGCATAACGCTATATTGCCTCGCCATATGACGTATAACGTTATGATCTATGACGTTATAACGCATAACGTTATATTGCATCACTATAGGACGTATAACGTTATATTGCATTACTATATGACGTTTAACGTTATAAACTATTGTGTTATAATGTATAACGGTATATTGCACCACTATATGACGTACAACGTTATGAACTATTACGTTGTAACGCATAACGTTATATTGCATTGCTATATGACGTATAACGTTATGAACTATTACGTTATAACGCATAACGTTATATTGCAACACTAAAGGACGTATAGCGTCATATACTATTGCGTTATAATGTATAACGGTATATTGCACCACTATATGACGTACAACATTATGAACTATTACGTTGTAACGCATAAAGTTATATTGCATTGCTATATGACGCATAACGTTATGAACCATTACGTTATAACGCATAACGTCATATTGCATCACTATAGGACGTATAACGTTATATTGCAATACTATGTGACGTATAACGTTATAAACTATTGTGTTATAATGTATACCGGTATATTGCTCCACTATATGACGTACAACGTTATGAACTATTACGTTGTAACGCATAACGTTATATTGCATTACTATATGACGTATAACGTTATGAACTATTACGTTGTAACGCATAACGTTATATTGCATTACAATATGACGTATAACGTTATGAACTATTACGTTATAACGCATAACGTTATATTGCATCACTATAGGACGTATAGCGGTATATTGCATCACTATATGAAGTATACCGTTATGAACTATTACGTTATAACGTATAACGTTATATTGCACCACTATATGAAGTATTCCGTTATGAACTATTACAATTATAACGCATAACGTTATATTGCATCACTATAGGACGTACAACGTTATATTGCATTACTATATGACGTATAACGTTATGAACTATTACGTTATAACGCATAACGTTTTGTTGCAACACTATAGGACGTATAGCGTCATATTCTACTGCGTTATAATGTATAACGGTATTTTGCATCACTATATGACGCATAACGTTATGAACTGTTACGTTATAACGCATAACGGTATATTCCATCACGCATAGGACGTATAACGTTACATTGCATCATTATAGGACGATTAACGTTATATTGCATCACTATAGGACGTATAACGTTATATTGCATCACTATAGGACGTGTAATGTTATATTGCATCACTATTTGACGTATAACGTTTTGTACTATTACGTAATATCGTATAACGTTATATTGCATCATTATAGGACGTATACCGTTATATTGCATCACTACATGAAGTATACCGTTATGAACTATTACATTATACCGTATAACGTTATATTGCATCACCATGTGACGTATAAAGTTTTGTACTATTACGTGGTAACGAATAACGTTATATTGCATCACTATAAGACGTATAACGTTATATTGCAACACTATATGACGTATAACGTTATATGCTACTACGTTATAACGCATAACGTTATATTGCATCACCATGTGACGTATAACGTTTTGTACTATTACGCAATAACGTATAACGTTATATTGCATCACTATATGACGTATAACGTTATATGCTACTACGTTATAACGTATAACGTTATATTGCATTACTATATGACGTATGACGTTATGAACTACTACGTTATAACGCATAACGTTATATTGCATCACTATAGGACGTACAACGTTATATACTATTATGTTATTACGTATAACGATATATTGCATCACCATGTGACGTATAACGTTTTGAACTAATACGTAATAACGTATAGCGGTACATTGCATCACTATATGAAGTACACCGTTATGGACTATTACATTTTAACGTGTAACGTTATATTGCGTCACTATAGGACGTATAACGTTATATTGCATCACTATATGAAGTACACCGTTATGGACTATTACATTTTAACGTGTAACGTTATATTGCGTCACTATAGGACGTATAACGTTATATTGCATCACTATATGACGTATAACGTTATATGCTACTACGTTATAACGTATAACGTTATATTGCATCACCATGTGACGTATAACGTTTTGTACTATTACGCAATAACGTATAACGTTATATTGCATCACTGTAGGACGTATATCGTTATATTGCATCACTATAGGACGTATAGCGTCTAATACTATTGCGTTATAATGTATAACGGTATATTGCATCACTATATGACGTATAACGTTATATGCTATACGTTATAACGTATAACGATATATTGCATTACTATATGACGTATAACGTTATGAACTATTACGTTATAACGCATAACGTTATATTGCCTCACCATATGACGTATAACGTTATGATCTATGACGTTATAACACCTAACGTTATATTGCATCACTATAGGACGTATAACGTCATATTGCATCACTTTATGACGTATAACGTTATATATTATTGCGCTATGAAGGAATAACTTTATATTGCATCACTATATGATGCATAACGTTATATTACATTACTATAGGACGTAAACGTTATAAACTATTGTGTTATAATGTATAACGGTATATTGTACCACTATATGATGTATAACGGTATATTGCGTCACTATATGACGTATAACGTTTTGTACTATTACGTAATAACGAATAACGTTATATTCCTTCACTATATGATGTTTAGCGTTTTGAACTTTAATTGCATCAGTATATGACGTATAACGTTATGAACTATTACATTATAACCTATAACGTTATATTGCATCACTATAGGACGCATAACATTATATTGCATCACTATATGACGTATAACGTTATGAACTATTACGTTATAACGCATAACGTTATGTTGCAACACTATAGGACGTATAGCGTCATATTCTATTGCGTTATAATGTATAACGGTATATTCCATCACTATATGACGCATAACGTTATGAACCATTACGTTATAACGCATAACGTTATATTGCATCACTATAGGACGTATAACGTTATATTGCATTACTATATGACGTATAACGTTATAAACTATTGTGTTATAATGTATAACGGTATATTGCACCACTATATGACGTACAACGTTATGAACTATTACTTTGTAACGCATAACGTTATATTGCATTACTATATGACGTATAACGTTATGAACTATTACGTTATAACGCATAACGTTATATTGCAACACTAAAGGACGTATAGCGTCATATACTATTGCGCTATAATGTATAACGGTATATTCCATCACTATATGACGCATAACGTTATGAACCATTACGTTATAACGCATAACGTCATATTGCATCACTATAGGACGTATAACGTTATATTGCAATACTATATGACGTATAACGTTATAAACTATTGTGTTATAATGTATACCGGTATATTGCACCACTATATGACGTACAACGTTATGAACTATTACGTTGTAACGCATAACGTTATATTGCATTACTATATAACGTATAACGTTATGAACTATTACGTTGTAACGCATAACGTTATATTGCATTACTATATGACGCATAACGTTATGAACTATTACGTTATAACGCATAACGTTATATTGCAACACTATAGGACGTATAACGTCATATTGCATTACTATATGACGTATAACGTTATGAACTATTACGTTATAACGCATAACGTTATATTGCATCACTATAGGACGTATAGCGTTATATTGCATCACTATATGAAGTATACCGTTATGAACTATTACGTTATAACGTATAACGTTATATTGCCCCACTATATGAAGTATTCCGTTATGAACTATTACGTTATAACGCATAACGGTATATTGCATCACGCATAGGACGTATAACTTTTCATTGCATCACTATAGGACGTATAACGTTATATTGCATCACTATAGGACGTATAACGCTATATCGCATCACTATAGGACGTGTAATGTTATATTGCATTACTATTTGACGTATAACGTTTTGTACTATTACGTAATAACGTATAGCGTTACATTGCATCACTATAGGACGTATAACGTTATATTGCATCACTATATGAAGTATACCGTTATGAACTATTACATTATAAGGTATAACGTTATATTGCATCACCATGTGACGTATAAAGTTTTGTACTATTACGTAATATCGTATAACGTTATATTGCATCACTATAGGACGTATAACGTTATATTGCATCACCATGTGACGTATAAAGTTTTGTACTATTACGTAATATCGTATAAGGTTATATTGCATCACTATAGGACGTATAACGTTATATTGCATCACTACATGAAGTATACCGTTATGAACTATTACATTATACCGTATAACGTTATATTGCATCACCATGTGACGTATAACGTTTTGTACTATTGAATAGTAACGTATAACGTTATATTGCATCACTATAGGACGTACAACGTTATATTGCATTACTATAAGACGTATAACGTTATGAACTATTACGTTATAACGCATAACGTTATATTGCATCACTATAGGACGTATAGCGTCATATTCTATTGCGTTATAATGTATAACGGTATATTGCATCACTATATGACGCATAACGTTATGAACTGTTACGTTATAACGCATAACGGTATATCGCATCACGCATAGGACGTATAACGTTACATTGCATCACTATAGGACGTTTAACGTTATATTGCATCACTATAGGACGTATAACGTTATATTGCCATACTATATGACGTATAACGTTATATGCTACTACGTTATAACGCATAACGTTATATTGCATTACTATATGACGTATAACGTTATGAACTATTACGTTATAACGCATAACGTTATATTGCCTCACTATATGACGTATAACGTGTTGTTCTATTACCTAATAACGTATAACGTTATATTGCATCACTATAGGACGTATAACGTTATATTGCATCACTATATCAAGTATACCGTTAAGAACTACTACATTATAACGTATAACGTTTTATTGCATCACCATGTGACGTATAACGTTTTGTACCATTACGTAATAGGGTATAACGTTATATTGCATCACTATAGGACGTATAACGTTATATTGCATTACTATATGACGTATAACGTTATGAACTATTACGTTATAACGCATAACGTTATGTTGCAACACTATAGGACGTATAGCGTCATATTCTATTGCGTTATAACGTATAACGGTATATTCCATCACCATATGACGCATAACGTTATGAAATATTACGTTATAACGCATAACGGTATATTGCATCACGCATAGGACATATAACGTTATATTGCATCACTATAGGACGTATAGCGTCATATACTATTGCGCTATAATGTATAACGGTATATTGCATCACTATATGACGTACAACGTTATGAAATACTACGTTGTAACGCATAACGTTATACTGCATCACTATAGGACGTATAACGTTATATTGCATCACTATAGGACGTATAGCGTCTAATACTATTGCGTTATAATGTATAACGGTATACTGTATCACTATATGACGTATAACGTTATGAACTATTACGTTATAACGCATAACGGTATATTGCATCACGCATAGGAGGTATAACGTTACATTGCATCACTATAGGACGTATAATGTTATATTGCATCACTATTTGACGTATAACGTTTTGTACTATTACGTAATAACGTATAGCGTTACATTGCATCACTATAGGACGTATAACGTTATATTGCATCACTATATGAAGTATACCGTTATGAACTATTACATTATAACGTATAACGTTATATTGCATCACCATGTGACGTATAACGTTTTGTACCATTACGTAATAGGGTATAACGTTATATTGCATCACTATAGGACGTATAACGTTATATTGCATTACTATATGACGTATAACGTTATGACCTATTACGTTATAACGCATAACGTTATGTTGCAACACTATAGGACGTATAGCGTCATATTCTATTGCGTTATAACGTATAACGGTATATACCATCAGCATATGACGCATAACGTTATGAAATATTACGTTATAACGCATAACGGTATATTGCATCACGCATAGGACATATAACGTTATATTGCATCACTATAGGACGTATAGCGTCATATACTATTGCGCTATAATGTATAACGGTATATTGCATCACTATATGACGTACAACGTTATGAAATATTACGTTGTAACGCATAACGTTATACTGCATCACTATAGGACTTATAACGTTATATTGCATCACCATGTGACGTATAAAGTTTTGTACTATTACGTGATATCGTATAACGCTATATGGCATCACTATAAGACGTATAACGTTATATTGCATCACTTCATGAAGTATACCGTTATGAACTATTACAGTATACCGTATAACGTTATAATGCATCACCATGTGACGTATAACGTTTTGTACTATTACGTAGTAACGTATAACGTTATATTGCATCACTATAGGACGTATAACGTTATCTTGCAACACTATAGGACGTATAGCGTCTAATACTATTGCGTTATAATGTATAACGGTATATTGCATCACTATATGACGTATAACGTTATGAACTATTACGTTATAACGCATAACGGTATATTGCATCACGCATAGGAGGTATAACGTTACATTGCATCACTATAGGACGGATAATGTTATATTGCATCACTATTTGACGTATAACGTTTTGTACTATTACGTAATAACGTATAGCGTTACATTGCATCACTATAGGACGTATAACGTTATATTGCATCACTATATGAAGTATACCGTTATGAACTATTACATTATAACGTATAACGTTATATTGCATCACCATGTGACGTATAAAGTTTTGTACTATTACGTAATATCGTATAACGTTATATTGCATCACTATAGGACGTATATCGTTATATTGCATCACTACATGAAGTATACCGTTATGAACTATTACATTATACCGTATAACGTTATATTGCATCACCATGTGACGTATAAAGTTTTGTACTATTACGTGATATCCTATAACGCTGTATGGCATCACTATAGGACGTATAACGTTATATTGCATCACTTCATGAACTATACCGTTATGAACTATTACAGTATACCGTATAACGTTATATTGCACCACCATGTGACGTATAACGTTTTGTACTATTACATAGTAACGTATAACGTTATATTGCATCACTATAGGACGTACAACGTTATATTGCATTACTATATGACGTATAACGTTATGAACTATTACGTTATAACGCATAACGTTATGTTGCAACACTATAGGACGTATAGCGTCATATTCTATTGCGTTCTAATGTATAACGGTATATTGCATCACTATATGACGCATAACGTTATGAACTGTTACGTTATAACGCATAACGGTATATTGCATCACGCATAGGACGTATAACGTTACATTGCATCATTATAGGACGATTAACGTTATATTGCATCACTATAGGACGTATAACGTTATATTGCATCACTATCGGACGTATAGCGTCATATACTATTGCGCTATAATGTATAACGGTATATTGCATCACTATATGACGTACAACGTTATGAACTATTACGTTGTAACGCATAACGTTATATTGCATCACTATAGGACGTATAACGTTATATTGCATCACTATAGGACGTATAGCGTCTAATACTATTGCGTTATAATTTATAACGGTATATTGCATCACTATATGACGTATAACGTTATGAACTATTACGTTATAACGCATAACGGTATATCGCATCACGCATAGGACGTATAGCGTTACATTGCATCACTATAGGACGTTTAACGTTATATTGCATCACTATAGGACGTATAACGTTATATTGCATCACTATAGGACGTATAGCGTCATATTCTATTGCGTTATAATGTATAACGGTATATTCCATCACTATATGACGCATAACGTTATGAACTATTACGTTATAACGCATAACGGTATATCGCATCACGCATAGGACGTATAACGTTACATTGCATCACTATAGGACGTATAACGTTACATTGCATCACTATATGACGTATAACGTTATATGCTATACGTTATAACGTATAACGATATATTGCATTACTATATGACGTATAACGTTATGAACTATTACGTTATAACGCATAACGTTATATTGCCTCACCATATGACGTATAACGTTATGATCTATGACGTTATAACACCTAACGTTATATTGCATCACTATAGGACGTATAACGTCACATTGCATCACTTTATGACGTATAACGTTATATATTATTGCGCTATGAAGGAATAACTTTATATTGCATCACTATATGATGCATAACGTTATATTACATTACTATAGGACGTAAACGTTATAAACTATTGTGTTATAATGTATAACGGTATATTGTACCACTATATGATGTATAACGGTATATTGCGTCACTATATGACGTATAACGTTTTGTACTATTACGTAATAACGAATAACGTTATATTCCTTCACTATATGATGTTTAGCGTTTTGAACTTTAATTGCATCAGTATATGACGTATAACGTTATGAACTATTACATTATAACCTATAACGTTATATTGCATCACTATAGGACGTATAACATTATATTGCATCACTATATGACGTGTAACGTTATGAACTATTACGTTATAACGCATAACGTTATGTTGCAACACTATAGGACGTATAGCGTCATATTCTATTGCGTTATAATGTATAACGGTATATTCCATCACTATATGACGCATAACGTTATGAACCATTACGTTATAACGCATAACGTTATATTGCATCACTAAAGGACGTATAACGTTATATTGCATTACTATATGACGTATAACGTTATAAACTATTGTGTTATAATGTATAACGGTATATTGCACCACTATATGACGTACAACGTTATGAACTATTACGTTGTAGCGCATAACGTTATATTGCATTACTATATGACGTATAACGTTATGAACTATTACGTTATAACGCATAACGTTATATTGCAACACTAAAGGACGTATAGCGTCATATACTATTGCGTTATAATGTATAACGGTATATTCCATCACTATATGACGCATAACGTTATGAACCATTACGTTATAACGCATAACGTCATATTGCATCACTATAGGACGTATAACGTTATATTGCAATACTATATGACGTATAACGTTATAAACTATTGTGTTATAATGTATACCGGTATATTGCACCACTATATGACGTACAACGTTATGAACTATTACGTTGTAACGCATAACGTTATATTGCATTACTATATGACGTATAACGTTATGAACTATTACGTTGTAACGCATAACGTTATATTGCAACACTATAGGACGTATAGCGTCATATTCTATTGCGTTATAACGTATAACGGTATATTCCATCACCATATGACGCATAACGTTATGAACTATTACGTTATAACGCATAACGGTATATTGCATCACTATAGGACGTATAGCGTTACATTGCATCACTATAGGACGTGTAATGATATATTGCATCACTATTTGACGTATAACGTTTTGTGCTTTTACGTAATAACGTATAGCGTTACATTGCATCACTATAGGACGTATAACGTTATATTGCATCACTATATGAAGTATACCGTTATGAACTATTACATTATAACGTATAACGTTATATTGCATCACCATGTGACGTATAAAGTTTTGTACTATTACGTAATATCGTATAACGTTATATTGCATCACTATAGGACGTATAACGTTATATTGCATCACGATAGGACGTATAACGTTTTGTACTATTACGTAATAACGTATAACGTTATATTGCATCACCATGTGAGGTATAACGTTTTGTACTATTACGTAATAACGTATAACGTTATATTGCATCACTATAGGACGTATAACGTTTTGTACTATTACGTAAACACGTATAACGTTATATTGCATCACTATAGTACGTATAACGTTTTGTACTATTACGTAATAACGTATATCGCTATATTGCATTACTGTATGACGTATAACGTTATGAACTATTACGTTATAACGCGTAACGTTATATTGCTTCAGAATATGACGTATAACGTTATATTGCATCACTATATGAAGTATACCGTTATGAACTATTACATTATAACGTATAACGTTATATTGCATCATCATAGGACGTATAGCGTCATATACTATTGCGCTATAATGTATAACGGTATATTGCATCACTATATGACGCATAGCATTATACGCTATTACGTTATAACGTATAACATTATGTTGCATCACCATAGGACGTATAACGTTATATACCATTACGTTATGACGTATAACGTTATGAACTATTACGTTATAACGCATAACGTTATATTGCATCACTATATGGCGTATAACGTTTTGCACTATTACGTAATAACGTATTACGTTATATTTCATCACTATAGGACGTATAACGTTATATTGTATCACTATAGGATATATAACGTTATATTGCATCACTATATAACGTATAACGTTATACACTATTACGTTATAACGTATAACATTATGTTGCATCACTATAGGACGTATAACGTTATATACTATTACGTTATGACTTATAACGTTATGAACTATTACGTCATAACGCATAACGTTATATTGCATCACTATATGACGTATAACGTTTTGTACTATTACGTAATAACGCATAACGTTATATTGCATCACTATAGGACATATAACGTTTTGTACTATTACGTAATAACGTATAACGTTATATTGCATCACTATAGGACGTATAACGTTTTGTACTATTACGTAATAACGTATAACGTTATATTGCATCACTATAGGACCTATAACGTTTTGTACTATTACGTAATAACGTATAACGTTATATTGCATCACTATAGTACGTACAACGTTTTGTACTATTACGTAATAACGTATAACGTTATATTGCATCACCATGTGACGTATAACGTTTTGTACTATTACGTAATAACGTATAAAGTTATATTGCATCACTATATGACGTATAACGCTATATTGCATCACTATAGGACGTATAGCGTCATATACTATTGCGTTATAATGTCTAACGGTATATTGCATCACTATATGACGCATAACACTATACACTATTACGTTATAACGTATAACATTATGAAGCATCACTATAGGACGTATAACGTTATATACTATTACGTTATGACGTATAACGTTATGAACTATTACGTTATAACGCATAACGTTATATTGCATCACTATATATCGTATAACGTTTTGCACTATTACGTAATAACGTATAACGTTATATTGCATCACTATAGGACGTATAACGTTATATTGCATCACCATATGAAGTATAACGTTATGAACTATTACATTATAACGTATAACGTTATATTGCATCATCATAGGACGTATAGCGTTATATACTATTACGTTATGACGTATAACGTTATGAACTATTACGTTATAACGCATAACGTTATATTACATCACTATATGTTTTATAACGTTTTGCACTATTACGTAATAACGTATAACGTTATATTGCATCACTATAGGACGTGCAACGTTATATTGCTTCACTATATGAAGTATAACGTTATGAACTATTACGTTATAGCGCGTAACTTTATATTGCATCACTATAAGAAGTATACCGTTATGAACTATTACATTCTAACGTATAACGTTATATTGCATCACTATAGGACGTATAACGTTATATACTACTACGTTATAACGTATAACGTTATATTGCATCACCATGCCACGTATAACTTTTTCAACTAATACGTAATAACGTATAACGTTATATTGAATCACTATATGAAGTATAACGTTATGAACTATTACGTTATAACGTATAACGTTACATTGCATCACCATGCTACGTATAACGTTTTGAACTAATACGTAATAACGTATAACGTTATATTGCATCACTATATGAAGTATTCCGTTATGAACTATTACAATTATAACGTATAACGTTATATAACATCACTATAGGACGTATAACGTTATACTGCATCACTATAGGACGTATAACGTTATATTGCATCACTATATAACGTATAACGATATACACTATTACGTTATAACGTATAACATTATGTTGCATCACTATAGGACATGTAACGTTATATACTATTACGTTATAACTTATAACGTTATGAACTATTACGTTATAACGCATAACGTTATATTGCATCACTATATGACGTATAACGTTCTGTACTATTACGTAATAACGTATAACGTTATATTGCATCACCATGTGACGTATAACGTTTTGAACTATTACGTAATAACGTATAACGTTATATTGCATCACTATAGGACGTATAACGTTCTGTACTATTACGTATTAACGTATAACGTTATATTGCATCACCATGTGAGGTATAACGTTTTGTACTATTACGTAATAACGTATAACGTTATATTGTATCACTATAGGACGTATAACGTTTTGTACTATTACGTAATAACGTATAACGTTATATTGCATCACTATAGTACGTATAACGTTTTGTACTATTACGTAATAGCGTATAACGTTATATTGCATCACTATATGACGTATAACGTTTTGTACTATTACGTAATAACGTATATCGCTATATTGCATTACTGTATGACGTATAACGTTATGAACAATTACGTTATAACGCGTAACGTTATGTTGCATCAGAATATGACGTATAACGTTATATTGCATCACTATATGAAGTATACAGTTATGAACTATTACATTATAACGTATAACGTTATATTGTATCATCATAGGACGTATAGCGTCGTATACTATTGCGCTATAATGTATAACGGTATATTGCATCACTATATGACGCATAATATTATACTCTATTACGTTATAACGCATTACGTTATATTGCATCACTATAGGACGTATAACGTTTTGTACTATTACGTAATAGCGTATAACGTTATATTGCATCACTATATGACGTATAACGTTTTGTACTATTACGTAATAACGTATAACGTTATATTGCATCACTATATGACGTATAACGTTTTGTACTATTACGTAATAACGTATAACGTTATATTGCATCACCATGTGACGTATAACGTTTTGTACTATTACGTAATAACGTATAACGTTATATTGCATCACTATATGACGTATAACGTTTTGTACTATTACGTAATAACGTATAACGTTATATTGCATCACTATAGGACGTATAACGTTTTGTACTATTACGTAATATCGTATAGCGTTATATTGCATCACCATGTGACGTATAACGTTTTGTACTATTACGTAATAACGTATAACGTTATATTGCATCACTATAGTACGAATAACGTTTTGTACTACTACGTAATGACGTATAACGTTATATTGCATCACTATAGGACGTATAATGTTATATTGCATCACTATATGAAGTATAACGTTATGAACTATTACATTATAACGTATAACGTTATAATGCATCACGATGTGACGTATAACGTTTTGTACTATTACGTAATAACATATAACGTTATATTGCATCACTATAGGACGTATAACGTTATATTGCATCACTATATGAGGTATATCGTTATGAACTATTACATTATAACGTATAACGCTATATTGCATCACTATAGGACGTATAACGTTATATTGCATCACCATGTGACGTATAACGTTTTGTACTATTACGTAATAACGTATAAAGTTATATTGCATCACTATATGACGTATAACGCTATATTGCATCACTATAGGACGTATAGCGTCATATACTATTGCGTTATAATGTATAACGGTATATTGCATCACTATATGACGCATAACATTATACGCTATTACGTTATAACGTATAACATTATGTTGCATCACTATAGGACGTATAACGTTATATTGCATCACCATATGAAGTATAACGTTATGAACTATTACATTATAACGTATAACGTTATATTGCATCACTATAGGACGTGCAACGTTCTATTGCATCACTATATGAAGTATAACGTTATGAACTATTAGGTTATAGCGCGTAACTTTATATTGCATCACTATAAGAAGTATACCGTTATGAACTATTACATTCTAACGTATAACGTTATATTGCATCACTATAGGACGTATAACGTTATATACTACTACGTTATAACGTATAACGTTATGTTGCATCACTATTGGACGTATAACGTTATATACTATTACGTTAGGACTTATAACATTATGAACTATTACGTTATAACGCATAACGTTATATTGCATCACTATATGACGTATAACGTTTTGTAATATTACATAATAACGTATAACGTTAGATTGCATCACCATGTGAGGTATAACGTTTTGAACTAATACGTAATAACGTATAACGTTATATTGCATCACTATATGAAGTATTCCGTTATGAACTATTACAATTATAACGTATAACGTTATATAACATCACTATAGGACGTATAACGTTATACTGCATCACTATAGGACGTATAACGTTATATTGCATCACTATATAACGTATAACGATATACACTATTACGTTATAGCGTATAACATTATGTTGCATCACTATAGGACGTATAACGATATATACTATTACGTTATAACTTATAACGTTATGAACTATTACGTTATAACGCATAACGTTATATTGCATCACTATATGACGTATAACGTTCTGTACTATTACGTAATAACGTATAACGTTATATTGCATCACCATGTGACGTATAACGTTTTGAACTATTACGTAATAACGTATAACGTTATATTGCATCACTATAGGACGTATAACGTTCTGTACTATTACGTATTAACGTATAACGTTATATTGCATCACCATGTGAGGTATAACGTTTTGTACTATTACGTAATAACGTATAACGTTATATTGTATCACTATAGGACGTATAACGTTTTGTACTATTACATAATAACGTATAACGTTATATTGCATCACTATAGTACGTATAACGTTTTGTACTATTACGTAATAGCGTATAACGTTATATTGCATCACTATATGACGTATAACGTTTTGTACTATTACATAATAACGTATAACGTTATATTGCATCACCATGTGAGGTATAACGTTTTTTACTATTACGTAATAGCGTATAACGTTATATTGCATCACTATAGGACGTATAACGTTTTGTACTATTACGTAATAACGTATAACGTTATATTGCATCACTATAGTACGTATAACGTTTTGTACTATTACGTAATAACGTATATCGCTATATTGCATTACTGTATGACGTATAACGTTATGAACTATTACGTTATAACGCGTAACGTTATATTGCATCAGAATATGGCGTATAACGTTATATTGCATCACTATATGAAGTATACCGTTATGAACTATTACATTATAACGTATAACGTTATATTGCATCATCATAGGACGTATAGCGTCATATACTATTGCGTTATAATGTATAACGGTATATTGCATCATTATATGACGCATAACATTATACGCTATTAAGTTACAACGTATAACATTATGTTGCATCACTATAAGAGGTATAACGTTATATACTATTACGTTATAACGTATAACATTATGTTGCATCACTATAGGACGTATAACGTTATATTGCATCACTATATAACGTATAACGTTTTACACTATTACGTAATAACGTATAACATTATGTTGCATCACTATTGGACGTATAACGTTATATACTGTTACGTTAGGACTTATAACATTATGAACTATTACGTTATAACGCATAACGTTATATTGCATCACTATATGACGTATAACGTTTTGTACTATTACATAATAACGTATAACGTTATATTGCATCACCATGTGAGGTATAACGTTTTGTACTATTACGTAATAGCGTATAACGTTATATTGCATCACTATAGGACGTATAACGTTTTGTACTATTACGTAGTAACGTATAACGTTATATTGCATCACTATAGTACGTATAACTTTTTGTACTATTACGTAATAACGTATATCGCTATATTGCAATACTGTATGACGTATAACGTTATGAACTATTACGTTATAACGCGTAACGTTATATTGCATCAGAATATGACGTATAACGTTATATTGCATCACTATATGAAGTATACCGTTATGAACTATTACATTATAACGTATAACGTTATATTGCATCATCATAGGACGTATAGCGTCATATACTATTGCGCTATAATGTATAACGGTATATTGCATCACTATATGACGCATAATATTATACGCTATTACGTTATAACGTATAACATTATGTTGCATCACCATAGGACGTATAACGTTATATACTATTACGTTATGACGTATAACGTTATGAACTATTACGTTATAACGCATAACGTTATATTGCATCACTATATGTCGTATAACGTTTTGCACTATTACGTAATAACGTATTACGTTATATTGCATCACTATAGTACGTATAACGTTTTGTACTATTACGCAATAACGTATAACGTTATATTGCATCACTATATGACGTATAACGTTTTGTACTATTACGTAATAACATATAACGTTATATTGCATCACTATAGGACGTATAACGTTATATTGCATCACTATATATAGTATACCGTTATGAACTATTACATTATAACGTATAACGCTATATTGCATCATCATAGGACGTATAGCGTCATATACTATTGCGTTATAATGTATAACGGTATATTTTATCACTATATGACGCATAACATTATACGCTATTACGTAATAACGTATAACGTTATATTGCATCACTATTGTACGTATAACGATTTGTACTATTACGTAATAGCGTATAACGTTATATTGCATCACTATATGACGTATAACGTTTTGTACTATTACATAATAACGTATAACGTTATATTGCATCACCATGTGACGTATAACGTTTTGTACTATTACGTAATAACGTATAACGTTATATTGCATCACTATAGGACGTATAACGTTTTGTACTATTACGTAATAGCGTATAACGTTATATTGCATCACTATATGACGTATAACGTTTTGTACTATTACGTAATAAAGTATAACGTTATATAGCATCATCATAGGACGTATAGCGTCATATACTATTGCGCTATAATGTATAACGGTATATTGCATCACTATATGACGCATAACATTATACGCTATTACGTTATAACGTATAACATTATGTTGCATCACTATAGGACGTATAACGTTATATACTATTACGTTATGACGTATAACGTTATGAACTATTACGTTATAACGCATAACGTTATATTGCATCACTATATGGCGTATAACGTTTTGCACTATTACGTAATAACGTATTACGTTATATTTCATCACTATAGGACGTATAACGTTATATTGCATCACTATAGGACGTATAACGTTATATTGCATCACTATATGACGTATAACGTTATACACTATTACGTTATAACGTATAACATTATGTTGCATCACTATAGGACGTATAACGTTATATACTATTACGTTATGACTTATAACGTTATGAACTATTACGTCATAACGCATAACGTTATATTGCATCACTATATGACGTATAACGTTTTGTACTATTACGTAATAACGTATAACGTTATATTGCATCACCATGTGACGTATAACGTTTTGTACTATTACGTAATAACGTATAACGTTATATTGCATCACTATAGGACATATAACGTTTTGTACTATTACGTAATAACGTATAACGTTATATTGCATCACTATAGGACGTATAACGTTCAGTAAGATTACGTAATATCGTATAGCGTTATATTGCATCACCATGTGACGTATAACGTTTTGTACTAATACGTAATAACGTATAACGTTATATTGCATCACTATAGTACGTATAACGTTTTGTACTATTACGTAATAACGTATAACGTTATATTGCATCACTATAGGACGTATAATGTTATATTGCATCACTATATGAAGTATAACGTTATGAACTATTACATTATAACGTATAACGTTATAATGCATCACGATGTGACGTATAACGTTTTGTACTATTACGTAATAACATATAACGTTATATTGCATCACTATAGGACGTATAACGTTATATTGCATCACTATATGAAGTATATCGTTATGAACTATTACATTATAACGTATAACGCTATATTGCATCACTATAGGACGTATAACGTTATATTGCATCACCATGTGACGTATAACGTTTTGTACTATTACGTAATAACGTATAAAGTTATATTGCATCACTATATGACGTATAACGCTATATTGCATCACTATAGGACGTATAGCGTCATATACTATTGCGTTATAATGTATAACGGTATATTGCATCACTATATGACGCATAACATTATACGCTATTACGTTATAACGTATAACATTATGTTGCATCACTATAGGACGTATAACGTTATATACTATTACGTTATGACGTATAACGTTATGAACTATTACGTTATAACGCATAACGTTGTATTGCATCACTATATATCGTATAACGTTTTGCACTATTACGTAATAACGTATAACGTTATATTGCATCACTATAGGACGTATAACGTTATATTGCATCACCATATGAAGTATAACGTTATGAACTATTACATTATAACGAATAACGTTATATTGCATCATCATAGGACATATAGCGTTATATACTATTACGTTATGACGTATAACGTTATGAACTATTACGTTATAACGCATAACGTTATATTACATCACTATATGTTTTATAACGTTTTGCACTATTACGTAATAACGTATAACGTTATATTGCATCACTATAGGACGTGCAACGTTATATTGCATCACTATGTGAAGTATAACGTTATGAACTATTACGTTATAGCGCGTAACTTTATATTGCATCACTATAAGAAGTATACCGTTATGAACTATTACATTCTAACGTATAACGTTATATTGCATCACTATAGGACGTATAACGTTATATACTACTACGTTATAACGTATAACGTTATATTGCATCACCATGCCACGTATAACTTTTTCAACTAATACGTAATAACGTATAACGTTATATTGAATCACTATATGAAGTATAACGTTATGAACTATTACGTTATAACGTATAACGTTACATTGCATCACCATGCGACGTATAACGTTTTGAACTAATACGTAATAACGTATAACGTTATATTGCATCACTATATGAAGTATTCCGTTATGAACTATTACAATTATAACGTATAACGTTATATAACATCACTATAGGACGTATAACGTTATACTGCATCACTATAGGACGTATAACGTTATATTGCATCACTATATAACGTATAACGATATACACTATTACGTTATAACGTATAACATTATGTTGCATCACTATAGGACGTATAACGTTATATACTATTACGTTATAACTTATAACGTTATGAACTATTACGTTATAACGCATAACGTTATATTGCATCACTATATGACGTATAACGTTCTGTACTATTACGTAATAACGTATAACGTTATATTGCATCACCATGTGACGTATAACGTTTTGAACTATTACGTAATAACGTATAACGTTATATTGCATCACTATAGGACGTATAACGTTCTGTACTTTTACGTATTAACGTATAACGTTATATTGCATCACCATGTGAGGTATAACGTTTTGTACTATTACGTAATAACGTATAACGTTATATTGTATCACTATAGGACGTATAACGTTTTGTACTATTACGTAATAACGTATAACGTTATATTGCATCACTATAGTACGTATAACGTTTTGTACTATTACGTAATAGCGTATAACGTTATATTGCATCACTATATGACGTATAACGTTTTGTACTATTACGTAATAACGTATATCGCTATATTGCATTACTGTATGACGTATAACGTTATGAACAATTACGTTATAACGCGTAACGTTATGTTGCATCAGAATATGACGTATAACGTTATATTGCATCACTATATGAAGTATACAGTTATGAACTATTACATTATAACGTATAACGTTATATTGTATCATCATAGGACGTATAGCGTCGTATACTATTGCGCTATAATGTATAACGGTATATTGCATCACTATATGACGCATAATATTATACTCTATTACGTTATAACGCATTACGTTATATTGCATCACTATAGGACGTATAACGTTTTGTACTATTACGTAATAGCGTATAACGTTATATTGCATCACTATATGACGTATAACGTTTTGTACTATTACGTAATAACGTATAACGTTATATTGCATCACTATATGACGTATAACGTTTTGTACTATTACGTAATAACGTATAACGTTATATTGCATCACCATGTGACGTATAACGTTTTGTACTATTACGTAATAACGTATAACGTTATATTGCATCACTATATGACGTATAACGTTTTGTACTATTACGTAATAACGTATAACGTTATATTGCATCACTATAGGACGTATAACGTTTTGTACTATTACGTAATATCGTATAGCGTTATATTGCATCACCATGTGACGTATAACGTTTTGTACTATTACGTAATAACGTATAACGTTATATTGCATCACTATAGTACGAATAACGTTTTGTACTACTACGTAATGACGTATAACGTTATATTGCATCACTATAGGACGTATAATGTTATATTGCATCACTATATGAAGTATAACGTTATGAACTATTACATTATAACGTATAACGTTATAATGCATCACGATGTGACGTATAACGTTTTGTACTATTACGTAATAACATATAACGTTATATTGCATCACTATAGGACGTATAACGTTATATTGCATCACTATATGAAGTATATCGTTATGAACTATTACATTATAACGTATAACGCTATATTGCATCACTATAGGACGTATAACGTTATATTGCATCACCATGTGACGTATAACGTTTTGTACTATTACGTAATAACGTATAACGTTATATTGCATCACTATAGTACGTATAACGTTTTGTACTATTACGTAATAACGTATATCGCTATATTGCATTACTGTATGACGTATAACGTTATGAACTATTACGTTATAACGCGTAACGTTATATTGCATCAGAATATGGCGTATAACGTTATATTGCATCACTATATGAAGTATACCGTTATGAACTATTACATTATAACGTATAACGCTATATTGCATCACTATAGGACGTATAACGTTATATTGCATCACCATGTGACGTATAACGTTTTGTACTATTACGTAATAACGTATAACGTTATATAGCATCATCATAGGACGTATAGCGTCATATACTATTGCGCTATAATGTATAACGGTATATTGCATCACTATATGACGCATAACATTATACGCTATTACGTTATAACGTATAACATTATGTTGCATCACTATAGGACGTATAACGTTATATACTATTACGTTATGACGTATAACGTTATGAACTATTACGTCATAACGCATAACGTTATATTGCATCACTATATGACGTATAACGTTTTGTACTATTACGTAATAACGTATAACGTTATATTGCATCACTATATGACGTATAACGTTCTGTACTATTACATAATAACGTATAACGTTATATTGCATCACCATGTGACGTATAACGTTTTGTACTATTACGTAATATCGTATAACGTTATATTGCATGACTATAGGACGTATAACGTTTTGTACTATTACGTAATAGCGTATAACGTTATATTGCATCACTATATGACGTATAACGTTTTGTACTATTACGTAATAACGTATAACGTTATATTGCATCACCATGCGACGTATAACGTTCTGTACTATTACGTAATAACGTATAACGTTATATTGCATCACCATGTGACGTATAACGTTTTGAACTATTACGTAATAACGTATAATGCTATATTGCATCACTATAGGACGTATAACGTTCTGTACTATTACGTAATAACGTATAACGTTATATTGCATCACCATGTGACGTATAACGTTTTGTACTATTACGTAATAACGTATAACGTTATATTGCATCACTATAGTACGTATAACGTTTTGTACTATTACGTAATAACGTATAACGTTATATTAAATCACTATAGGTCGTATAACGTTATATTGCATCACTATATGAAGTATAACGTTATGAGCTATTACGTTATAACGCGTAACGTTATATTGCATCACTATATGACGTATAACGTCATATTGCATCGCTATATGAAGTATACCGTTATGAACTATTACATTATAACGTATAACGTTATATTGCATCATCATAGGACGTATAGCGTCATATACTATTGCGTTATAATGTATAACGGTATATTGCATCACTATATGACGCATAACATCATACGCTATTAAGTTACAACGTATAACATTATGTTGCATCACTATAGGAGGTATAACGTTATATTGCATCACTATAGGACGTATAACGTTATATTGCATCACTATATGAAGTATATCGTTATGAACTATTACATTATAACGTATAACGCTATATTGCATCACTATAGGACGTATAACGTTATATTGCATCACCATGTGACGTATAACGTTTTGTACTATTACGTAATAACGTATAAAGTTATATTGCATCACTATATGACGTATAACGCTATATTGCATCACTATAGGACGTATAGCGTCATATACTATTGCGTTATAATGTATAACGGTATATTGCATCACTATATGACGCATAACATTATACGCTATTACGTTATAACGTATAACATTATGTTGCATCACTATAGGACGTATAACGTTATATACTATTACGTTATGACGTATAACGTTATGAACTATTACGTTATAACGCATAACGTTGTATTGCATCACTATATATCGTATAACGTTTTGCACTATTACGTAATAACGTATAACGTTATATTGCATCACTATAGGACGTATAACGTTATATTGCATCACTATATGAAGTATTCCGTTATGAACTATTACAATTATAACGTATAACGTTATATAACATCACTATAGGACGTATAACGTTATACTGCATCACTATAGGACGTATAACGTTATATTGCATCACTATATAACGTATAACGATATACACTATTACGTTATAACGTATAACATTATGTTGCATCACTATAGGACGTGTAACGTTATATACTATTACGTTATAACTTATAACGTTATGAACTATTACGTTATAACGCATAACGTTATATTGCATCACTATATGACGTATAACGTTCTGTACTATTACGTAATAACGTATAACGTTATATTGCATCACCATGTGACGTATAACGTTTTGAACTATTACGTAATAACGTATAACGTTATATTGCATCACTATAGGACGTATAACGTTCTGTACTATTACGTATTAACGTATAACGTTATATTGCATCACCATGTGAGGTATAACGTTTTGTACTATTACGTAATAACGTATAACGTTATATTGTATCACTATAGGACGTATAACGTTTTGTACTATTACGTAATAACGTATAACGTTATATTGCATCACTATAGTACGGATAACGTTTTGTACTATTACGTAATAGCGTATAACGTTATATTGCATCACTATATGACGTATAACGTTTTGTACTATTACGTAATAACGTATATCGCTATATTGCATTACTGTATGACGTATAACGTTATGAACAATTACGTTATAACGCGTAACGTTATGTTGCATCAGAATATGACGTATAACGTTATATTGCATCACTATATGAAGTATACAGTTATGAACTATTACATTATAACGTATAACGTTATATTGTATCATCATAGGACGTATAGCGTCGTATACTATTGCGCTATAATGTATAACGGTATATTGCATCACTATATGACGCATAATATTATACTCTATTACGTTATAACGCATTACGTTATATTGCATCACTATAGGACGTATAACGTTTTGTACTATTACGTAATAGCGTATAACGTTATATTGCATCACTATAGGACGTATAACGTTTTGTACTATTACGTAATATCGTATAGCGTTATATTGCATCACCATGTGACGTATAACGTTTTGTACTATTACGTAATAACGTATAACGTTATATTGCATCACTATAGTACGAATAACGTTTTGTACTACTACGTAATGACGTATAACGTTATATTGCATCACTATAGGACGTATAATGTTATATTGCATCACTATATGAAGTATAACGTTATGAACTATTACATTATAACGTATAACGTTATAATGCATCACGATGTGACGTATAACGTTTTGTACTATTACGTAATAACATATAACGTTATATTGCATCACTATAGGACGTATAACGTTATATTGCATCACTATATGAAGTATATCGTTATGAACTATTACATTATAACGTATAACGCTATATTGCATCACTATAGGACGTATAACGTTATATTGCATCACCATGTGACGTATAACGTTTTGTACTATTACGCAATAACGTATAAAGTTATATTGCATCACTATATGACGTATAACGCTATATTGCATCACTATAGGACGTATAGCGTCATATACTATTGCGTTATAATGTATAACGGTATATTGCATCACTATATGACGCATAACATTATACGCTATTACGTTATAACGTATAACATTATGTTGCATCACTATAGGACGTATAACGTTATATTGCATCACCATATGAAGTATAACGTTATGAACTATTACATTATAACGTATAACGTTATATTGCATCACTATAGGACGTGCAACGTTCTATTGCATCACTATATGAAGTATAACGTTATGAACTATTAGGTTATAGCGCGTAACTTTATATTGCATCACTATAAGAAGTATACCGTTATGAACTATTACATTCTAACGTATAACGTTATATTGCATCACTATAGGACGTATAACGTTATATACTACTACGTTATAACGTATAACGTTATGTTGCATCACTATTGGACGTATAACGTTATATACTATTACGTTAGGACTTATAACATTATGAACTATTACGTTATAACGCATAACGTTATATTGCATCACTATATGACGTATAACGTTTTGTAATATTACATAATAACGTATAACGTTAGATTGCATCACCATGTGAGGTATAACGTTTTGAACTAATACGTAATAACGTATAACGTTATATTGCATCACTATATGAAGTATTCCGTTATGAACTATTACAATTATAACGTATAACGTTATATAACATCACTATAGGACGTATAACGTTATACTGCATCACTATAGGACGTATAACGTTATATTGCATCACTATATAACGTATAACGATATACACTATTACGTTATAGCGTATAACATTATGTTGCATCACTATAGGACGTATAACGATATATAATATTACGTTATAACTTATAACGTTATGAACTATTACGTTATAACGCATAACGTTATATTGCATCACTATATGACGTATAACGTTCTGTACTATTACGTAATAACGTATAACGTTATATTGCATCACCATGTGACGTATAACGTTTTGAACTATTACGTAATAACGTATAACGTTATATTGCATCACTATAGGACGTATAACGTTCTGTACTATTACGTATTAACGTATAACGTTATATTGCATCACCATGTGAGGTATAACGTTTTGTACTATTACGTAATAACGTATAACGTTATATTGTATCACTATAGGACGTATAACGTTTTGTACTATTACATAATAACGTATAACGTTATATTGCATCACTATAGTACGTATAACGTTTTGTACTATTACGTAATAGCGTATAACGTTATATTGCATCACTATATGACGTATAACGTTTTGTACTATTACATAATAACGTATAACGTTATATTGCATCACCATGTGAGGTATAACGTTTTTTACTATTACGTAATAGCGTATAACGTTATATTGCATCACTATAGGACGTATAACGTTTTGTACTATTACGTAATAACGTATAACGTTATATTGCATCACTATAGTACGTATAACGTTTTGTACTATTACGTAATAACGTATATCGCTATATTGCATTACTGTATGACGTATAACGTTATGAACTATTACGTTATAACGCGTAACGTTATATTGCATCAGAATATGGCGTATAACGTTATATTGCATCACTATATGAAGTATACCGTTATGAACTATTACATTATAACGTATAACGTTATATTGCATCATCATAGGACGTATAGCTCATATACTATTGCGTTATAATGTATAACGGTATATTGCATCATTATATGACGCATAACATTATACGCTATTAAGTTACAACGTATAACATTATGTTGCATCACTATAAGAGGTATAACGTTATATACTATTACGTTATAACGTATAACATTATGTTGCATCACTATAGGACGTATAACGTTATATTGCATCACTATATAACGTATAACGTTTTACACTATTACGTAATAACGTATAACATTATGTTGCATCACTATTGGACGTATAACGTTATATACTGTTACGTTAGGACTTATAACATTATGAACTATTACGTTATAACGCATAACGTTATATTGCATCACTATATGACGTATAACGTTTTGTACTATTACATAATAACGTATAACGTTATATTGCATCACCATGTGAGGTATAACGTTTTGTACTATTACGTAATAGCGTATAACGTTATATTGCATCACTATAGGACGTATAACGTTTTGTACTATTACGTAGTAACGTATAACGTTATATTGCATCACTATAGTACGTATAACTTTTTGTACTATTACGTAATAACGCATATCGCTATATTGCAATACTGTATGACGTATAACGTTATGAACTATTACGTTATAACGCGTAACGTTATATTGCATCAGAATATGACGTATAACGTTATATTGCATCACTATATGAAGTATACCGTTATGAACTATTACATTATAACGTATAACGTTATATTGCATCATCATAGGACGTATAGCGTCATATACTATTGCGCTATAATGTATAACGGTATATTGCATCACTATATGACGCATAATATTATACGCTATTACGTTATAACGTATAACATTATGTTGCATCACCATAGGACGTATAACGTTATATACTATTACGTTATGACGTATAACGTTATGAACTATTACGTTATAACGCATAACGTTATATTGCATCACTATATGTCGTATAACGTTTTGCACTATTACGTAATAACGTATTACGTTATATTGCATCACTATAGTACGTATAACGTTTTGTACTATTACGCAATAACGTATAACGTTATATTGCATCACTATATGACGTATAACGTTTTGTACTATTACGTAATAACATATAACGTTATATTGCATCACTATAGGACGTATAACGTTATATTGCATCACTATATATAGTATACCGTTATGAACTATTACATTATAACGTATAACGCTATATTGCATCATCATAGGACGTATAGCGTCATATACTATTGCGTTATAATGTATAACGGTATATTTTATCACTATATGACGCATAACATTATACGCTATTACGTAATAACGTATAACGTTATATTGCATCACTATTGTACGTATAACGTTTTGTACTATTACGTAATAGCGTATAACGTTATATTGCATCACTATATGACGTATAACGTTTTGTACTATTACATAATAACGTATAACGTTATATTGCATCACCATGTGACGTATAACGTTTTGTACTATTACGTAATAACGTATAACGTTATATTGCATCACTATAGGACGTATAACGTTTTGTACTATTACGTAATAGCGTATAACGTTATATTGCATCACTATATGACGTATAACGTTTTGTACTATTACGTAATAAAGTATAACGTTATATAGCATCATCATAGGACGTATAGCGTCATATACTATTGCGCTATAATGTATAACGGTATATTGCATCACTATATGACGCATAACATTATACGCTATTACGTTATAACGTATAACATTATGTTGCATCACTATAGGACGTATAACGTTATATACTATTACGTTATGACGTATAACGTTATGAACTATTACGTTATAACGCATAACGTTATATTGCATCACTATATGGCGTATAACGTTTTGCACTATTACGTAATAACGTATTACGTTATATTTCATCACTATAGGACGTATAACGTTATATTGCATCACTATAGGACGTATAACGTTATATTGCATCACTATATGACGTATAACGTTATACACTATTACGTTATAACGTATAACATTATGTTGCATCACTATAGGACGTATAACGTTATATACTATTACGTTATGACTTATAACGTTATGAACTATTACGTCATAACGCATAACGTTATATTGCATCACTATATGACGTATAACGTTTTGTACTATTACGTAATAACGTATAACGTTATATTGCATCACCATGTGACGTATAACGTTTTGTACTATTACGTAATAACGTATAACGTTATATTGCATCACTATAGGACATATAACGTTTTGTACTATTACGTAATAACGTATAACGTTATATTGCATCACTATAGGACGTATAACGTTCAGTAAGATTACGTAATATCGTATAGCGTTATATTGCATCACCATGTGACGTATAATGTTTTGTACTAATACGTAATAACGTATAACGTTATATTGCATCACTATAGTACGTATAACGTTTTGTACTATTACGTAATAACGTATAACGTTATATTGCATCACTATAGGACGTATAATGTTATATTGCATCACTATATGAAGTATAACGTTATGAACTATTACATTATAACGTATAACGTTATAATGCATCACGATGTGACGTATAACGTTTTGTACTATTACGTAATAACATATAACGTTATATTGCATCACTATAGGACGTATAACGTTATATTGCATCACTATATGAAGTATATCGTTATGAACTATTACATTATAACGTATAACGCTATATTGCATCACTATAGGACGTATAACGTTATATTGCATCACCATGTGACGTATAACGTTTTGTACTATTACGTAATAACGTATAAAGTTATATTGCATCACTATATGACGTATAACGCTATATTGCATCACTATAGGACGTATAGCGTCATATACTATTGCGTTATAATGTATAACGGTATATTGCATCACTATATGACGCATAACATTATACGCTATTACGTTATAACGTATAACATTATGTTGCATCACTATAGGACGTATAACGTTATATACTATTACGTTATGACGTATAACGTTATGAACTATTACGTCATAACGCATAACGTTATATTGCATCACTATATGACGTATAACGTTTTGTACTATTACGTAATAACGTATAACGTTATATTGCATCACTATAGGACGTATAACGTTTTGTACTATTACATAATAACGTATAACGTTATATTGCATCACTATAGTACGTATAACGTTTTGTACTATTACGTAATAGCGTATAACGTTATATTGCATCACTATATGACGTATAACGTTTTGTACTATTACATAATAACGTATAACGTTATATTGCATCACCATGTGAGGTATAACGTTTTTTACTATTACGTAATAGCGTATAACGTTATATTGCATCACTATAGGACGTATAACGTTTTGTACTATTACGTAATAACGTATAACGTTATATTGCATCACTATAGTACGTATAACGTTTTGTACTATTACGTAATAACGTATATCGCTATATTGCATTACTGTATGACGTATAACGTTATGAACTATTACGTTATAACGCGTAACGTTATATTGCATCAGAATATGGCGTATAACGTTATATTGCATCACTATATGAAGTATACCGTTATGAACTATTACATTATAACGTATAACGTTATATTGCATCATCATAGGACGTATAGCTCATATACTATTGCGTTATAATGTATAACGGTATATTGCATCATTATATGACGCATAACATTATACGCTATTAAGTTACAACGTATAACATTATGTTGCATCACTATAAGAGGTATAACGTTATATACTATTACGTTATAACGTATAACATTATGTTGCATCACTATAGGACGTATAACGTTATATTGCATCACTATATAACGTATAACGTTTTACACTATTACGTAATAACGTATAACATTATGTTGCATCACTATTGGACGTATAACGTTATATACTGTTACGTTAGGACTTATAACATTATGAACTATTACGTTATAACGCATAACGTTATATTGCATCACTATATGACGTATAACGTTTTGTACTATTACATAATAACGTATAACGTTATATTGCATCACCATGTGAGGTATAACGTTTTGTACTATTACGTAATAGCGTATAACGTTATATTGCATCACTATAGGACGTATAACGTTTTGTACTATTACGTAGTAACGTATAACGTTATATTGCATCACTATAGTACGTATAACTTTTTGTACTATTACGTAATAACGCATATCGCTATATTGCAATACTGTATGACGTATAACGTTATGAACTATTACGTTATAACGCGTAACGTTATATTGCATCAGAATATGACGTATAACGTTATATTGCATCACTATATGAAGTATACCGTTATGAACTATTACATTATAACGTATAACGTTATATTGCATCATCATAGGACGTATAGCGTCATATACTATTGCGCTATAATGTATAACGGTATATTGCATCACTATATGACGCATAATATTATACGCTATTACGTTATAACGTATAACATTATGTTGCATCACCATAGGACGTATAACGTTATATACTATTACGTTATGACGTATAACGTTATGAACTATTACGTTATAACGCATAACGTTATATTGCATCACTATATGTCGTATAACGTTTTGCACTATTACGTAATAACGTATTACGTTATATTGCATCACTATAGTACGTATAACGTTTTGTACTATTACGCAATAACGTATAACGTTATATTGCATCACTATATGACGTATAACGTTTTGTACTATTACGTAATAACATATAACGTTATATTGCATCACTATAGGACGTATAACGTTATATTGCATCACTATATATAGTATACCGTTATGAACTATTACATTATAACGTATAACGCTATATTGCATCATCATAGGACGTATAGCGTCATATACTATTGCGTTATAATGTATAACGGTATATTTTATCACTATATGACGCATAACATTATACGCTATTACGTAATAACGTATAACGTTATATTGCATCACTATTGTACGTATAACGTTTTGTACTATTACGTAATAGCGTATAACGTTATATTGCATCACTATATGACGTATAACGTTTTGTACTATTACATAATAACGTATAACGTTATATTGCATCACCATGTGACGTATAACGTTTTGTACTATTACGTAATAACGTATAACGTTATATTGCATCACTATAGGACGTATAACGTTTTGTACTATTACGTAATAGCGTATAACGTTATATTGCATCACTATATGACGTATAACGTTTTGTACTATTACGTAATAAAGTATAACGTTATATAGCATCATCATAGGACGTATAGCGTCATATACTATTGCGCTATAATGTATAACGGTATATTGCATCACTATATGACGCATAACGTTATACGCTATTACGTTATAACGTATAACATTATGTTGCATCACTATAGGACGTATAACGTTATATACTATTACGTTATGACGTATAACGTTATGAACTATTACGTTATAACGCATAACGTTATATTGCATCACTATATGGCGTATAACGTTTTGCACTATTACGTAATAACGTATTACGTTATATTTCATCACTATAGGACGTATAACGTTATATTGCATCACTATAGGACGTATAACGTTATATTGCATCACTATATGACGTATAACGTTATACACTATTACGTTATAACGTATAACATTATGTTGCATCACTATAGGACGTATAACGTTATATACTATTACGTTATGACTTATAACGTTATGAACTATTACGTCATAACGCATAACGTTATATTGCATCACTATATGACGTATAACGTTTTGTACTATTACGTAATAACGTATAACGTTATATTGCATCACCATGTGACGTATAACGTTTTGTACTATTACGTAATAACGTATAACGTTATATTGCATCACTATAGGACATATAACGTTTTGTACTATTACGTAATAACGTATAACGTTATATTGCATCACTATAGGACGTATAACGTTCAGTAAGATTACGTAATATCGTATAGCGTTATATTGCATCACCATGTGACGTATAATGTTTTGTACTAATACGTAATAACGTATAACGTTATATTGCATCACTATAGTACGTATAACGTTTTGTACTATTACGTAATAACGTATAACGTTATATTGCATCACTATAGGACGTATAATGTTATATTGCATCACTATATGAAGTATAACGTTATGAACTATTACATTATAACGTATAACGTTATAATGCATCACGATGTGACGTATAACGTTTTGTACTATTACGTAATAACATATAACGTTATATTGCATCACTATAGGACGTATAACGTTATATTGCATCACTATATGAAGTATATCGTTATGAACTATTACATTATAACGTATAACGCTATATTGCATCACTATAGGACGTATAACGTTATATTGCATCACCATGTGACGTATAACGTTTTGTACTATTACGTAATAACGTATAAAGTTATATTGCATCACTATATGACGTATAACGCTATATTGCATCACTATAGGACGTATAGCGTCATATACTATTGCGTTATAATGTATAACGTTATATTGCATCACTATATGAAGTATATCGTTATGAACTATTACATTATAACGTATAACGCTATATTGCATCACTATAGGACGTATAACGTTATATTGCATCACCATGTGACGTATAACGTTTTGTACTATTACGTAATAACGTATAACGTTATATTGCATCACTATAGTACGTATAACGTTTTGTACTATTACGTAATAACGTATATCGCTATATTGCATTACTGTATGACGTATAACGTTATGAACTATTACGTTATAACGCGTAACGTTATATTGCATCAGAATATGGCGTATAACGTTATATTGCATCACTATATGAAGTATACCGTTATGAACTATTACATTATAACGTATAACGCTATATTGCATCACTATAGGACGTATAACGTTATATTGCATCACCATGTGACGTATAACGTTTTGTACTATTACGTAATAACGTATAACGTTATATAGCATCATCATAGGACGTATAGCGTCATATACTATTGCGCTATAATGTATAACGGTATATTGCATCACTATATGACGCATAACATTATACGCTATTACGTTATAACGTATAACATTATGTTGCATCACTATAGGACGTATAACGTTATATACTATTACGTTATGACGTATAACGTTATGAACTATTACGTCATAACGCATAACGTTATATTGCATCACTATATGACGTATAACGTTTTGTACTATTACGTAATAACGTATAACGTTATATTGCATCACTATATGACGTATAACGTTCTGTACTATTACATAATAACGTATAACGTTATATTGCATCACCATGTGACGTATAACGTTTTGTACTATTACGTAATATCGTATAACGTTATATTGCATGACTATAGGACGTATAACGTTTTGTACTATTACGTAATAGCGTATAACGTTATATTGCATCACTATATGACGTATAACGTTTTGTACTATTACGTAATAACGTATAACGTTATATTGCATCACCATGCGACGTATAACGTTCTGTACTATTACGTAATAACGTATAACGTTATATTGCATCACCATGTGACGTATAACGTTTTGAACTATTACGTAATAACGTATAATGCTATATTGCATCACTATAGGACGTATAACGTTCTGTACTATTACGTAATAACGTATAACGTTATATTGCATCACCATGTGACGTATAACGTTTTGTACTATTACGTAATAACGTATAACGTTATATTGCATCACTATAGTACGTATAACGTTTTGTACTATTACGTAATAACGTATAACGTTATATTAAATCACTATAGGTCGTATAACGTTATATTGCATCACTATATGAAGTATAACGTTATGAGCTATTACGTTATAACGCGTAACGTTATATTGCATCACTATATGACGTATAACGTCATATTGCATCGCTATATGAAGTATACCGTTATGAACTATTACATTATAACGTATAACGTTATATTGCATCATCATAGGACGTATAGCGTCATATACTATTGCGTTATAATGTATAACGGTATATTGCATCACTATATGACGCATAACATCATACGCTATTAAGTTACAACGTATAACATTATGTTGCATCACTATAGGAGGTATAACGTTATATTGCATCACTATAGGACGTATAACGTTATATTGCATCACTATATGAAGTATATCGTTATGAACTATTACATTATAACGTATAACGCTATATTGCATCACTATAGGACGTATAACGTTATATTGCATCACCATGTGACGTATAACGTTTTGTACTATTACGTAATAACGTATAAAGTTATATTGCATCACTATATGACGTATAACGCTATATTGCATCACTATAGGACGTATAGCGTCATATACTATTGCGTTATAATGTATAACGGTATATTGCATCACTATATGACGCATAACATTATACGCTATTACGTTATAACGTATAACATTATGTTGCATCACTATAGGACGTATAACGTTATATACTATTACGTTATGACGTATAACGTTATGAACTATTACGTTATAACGCATAACGTTGTATTGCATCACTATATATCGTATAACGTTTTGCACTATTACGTAATAACGTATAACGTTATATTGCATCACTATAGGACGTATAACGTTATATTGCATCACTATATGAAGTATTCCGTTATGAACTATTACAATTATAACGTATAACGTTATATAACATCACTATAGGACGTATAACGTTATACTGCATCACTATAGGACGTATAACGTTATATTGCATCACTATATAACGTATAACGATATACACTATTACGTTATAACGTATAACATTATGTTGCATCACTATAGGACGTGTAACGTTATATACTATTACGTTATAACTTATAACGTTATGAACTATTACGTTATAACGCATAACGTTATATTGCATCACTATATGACGTATAACGTTCTGTACTATTACGTAATAACGTATAACGTTATATTGCATCACCATGTGACGTATAACGTTTTGAACTATTACGTAATAACGTATAACGTTATATTGCATCACTATAGGACGTATAACGTTCTGTACTATTACGTATTAACGTATAACGTTATATTGCATCACCATGTGAGGTATAACGTTTTGTACTATTACGTAATAACGTATAACGTTATATTGTATCACTATAGGACGTATAACGTTTTGTACTATTACGTAATAACGTATAACGTTATATTGCATCACTATAGTACGGATAACGTTTTGTACTATTACGTAATAGCGTATAACGTTATATTGCATCACTATATGACGTATAACGTTTTGTACTATTACGTAATAACGTATATCGCTATATTGCATTACTGTATGACGTATAACGTTATGAACAATTACGTTATAACGCGTAACGTTATGTTGCATCAGAATATGACGTATAACGTTATATTGCATCACTATATGAAGTATACAGTTATGAACTATTACATTATAACGTATAACGTTATATTGTATCATCATAGGACGTATAGCGTCGTATACTATTGCGCTATAATGTATAACGGTATATTGCATCACTATATGACGCATAATATTATACTCTATTACGTTATAACGCATTACGTTATATTGCATCACTATAGGACGTATAACGTTTTGTACTATTACGTAATAGCGTATAACGTTATATTGCATCACTATAGGACGTATAACGTTTTGTACTATTACGTAATATCGTATAGCGTTATATTGCATCACCATGTGACGTATAACGTTTTGTACTATTACGTAATAACGTATAACGTTATATTGCATCACTATAGTACGAATAACGTTTTGTACTACTACGTAATGACGTATAACGTTATATTGCATCACTATAGGACGTATAATGTTATATTGCATCACTATATGAAGTATAACGTTATGAACTATTACATTATAACGTATAACGTTATAATGCATCACGATGTGACGTATAACGTTTTGTACTATTACGTAATAACATATAACGTTATATTGCATCACTATAGGACGTATAACGTTATATTGCATCACTATATGAAGTATATCGTTATGAACTATTACATTATAACGTATAACGCTATATTGCATCACTATAGGACGTATAACGTTATATTGCATCACCATGTGACGTATAACGTTTTGTACTATTACGCAATAACGTATAAAGTTATATTGCATCACTATATGACGTATAACGCTATATTGCATCACTATAGGACGTATAGCGTCATATACTATTGCGTTATAATGTATAACGGTATATTGCATCACTATATGACGCATAACATTATACGCTATTACGTTATAACGTATAACATTATGTTGCATCACTATAGGACGTATAACGTTATATTGCATCACCATATGAAGTATAACGTTATGAACTATTACATTATAACGTATAACGTTATATTGCATCACTATAGGACGTGCAACGTTCTATTGCATCACTATATGAAGTATAACGTTATGAACTATTAGGTTATAGCGCGTAACTTTATATTGCATCACTATAAGAAGTATACCGTTATGAACTATTACATTCTAACGTATAACGTTATATTGCATCACTATAGGACGTATAACGTTATATACTACTACGTTATAACGTATAACGTTATGTTGCATCACTATTGGACGTATAACGTTATATACTATTACGTTAGGACTTATAACATTATGAACTATTACGTTATAACGCATAACGTTATATTGCATCACTATATGACGTATAACGTTTTGTAATATTACATAATAACGTATAACGTTAGATTGCATCACCATGTGAGGTATAACGTTTTGAACTAATACGTAATAACGTATAACGTTATATTGCATCACTATATGAAGTATTCCGTTATGAACTATTACAATTATAACGTATAACGTTATATAACATCACTATAGGACGTATAACGTTATACTGCATCACTATAGGACGTATAACGTTATATTGCATCACTATATAACGTATAACGATATACACTATTACGTTATAGCGTATAACATTATGTTGCATCACTATAGGACGTATAACGATATATAATATTACGTTATAACTTATAACGTTATGAACTATTACGTTATAACGCATAACGTTATATTGCATCACTATATGACGTATAACGTTCTGTACTATTACGTAATAACGTATAACGTTATATTGCATCACCATGTGACGTATAACGTTTTGAACTATTACGTAATAACGTATAACGTTATATTGCATCACTATAGGACGTATAACGTTCTGTACTATTACGTATTAACGTATAACGTTATATTGCATCACCATGTGAGGTATAACGTTTTGTACTATTACGTAATAACGTATAACGTTATATTGTATCACTATAGGACGTATAACGTTTTGTACTATTACATAATAACGTATAACGTTATATTGCATCACTATAGTACGTATAACGTTTTGTACTATTACGTAATAGCGTATAACGTTATATTGCATCACTATATGACGTATAACGTTTTGTACTATTACATAATAACGTATAACGTTATATTGCATCACCATGTGAGGTATAACGTTTTTTACTATTACGTAATAGCGTATAACGTTATATTGCATCACTATAGGACGTATAACGTTTTGTACTATTACGTAATAACGTATAACGTTATATTGCATCACTATAGTACGTATAACGTTTTGTACTATTACGTAATAACGTATATCGCTATATTGCATTACTGTATGACGTATAACGTTATGAACTATTACGTTATAACGCGTAACGTTATATTGCATCAGAATATGGCGTATAACGTTATATTGCATCACTATATGAAGTATACCGTTATGAACTATTACATTATAACGTATAACGTTATATTGCATCATCATAGGACGTATAGCTCATATACTATTGCGTTATAATGTATAACGGTATATTGCATCATTATATGACGCATAACATTATACGCTATTAAGTTACAACGTATAACATTATGTTGCATCACTATAAGAGGTATAACGTTATATACTATTACGTTATAACGTATAACATTATGTTGCATCACTATAGGACGTATAACGTTATATTGCATCACTATATAACGTATAACGTTTTACACTATTACGTAATAACGTATAACATTATGTTGCATCACTATTGGACGTATAACGTTATATACTGTTACGTTAGGACTTATAACATTATGAACTATTACGTTATAACGCATAACGTTATATTGCATCACTATATGACGTATAACGTTTTGTACTATTACATAATAACGTATAACGTTATATTGCATCACCATGTGAGGTATAACGTTTTGTACTATTACGTAATAGCGTATAACGTTATATTGCATCACTATAGGACGTATAACGTTTTGTACTATTACGTAGTAACGTATAACGTTATATTGCATCACTATAGTACGTATAACTTTTTGTACTATTACGTAATAACGCATATCGCTATATTGCAATACTGTATGACGTATAACGTTATGAACTATTACGTTATAACGCGTAACGTTATATTGCATCAGAATATGACGTATAACGTTATATTGCATCACTATATGAAGTATACCGTTATGAACTATTACATTATAACGTATAACGTTATATTGCATCATCATAGGACGTATAGCGTCATATACTATTGCGCTATAATGTATAACGGTATATTGCATCACTATATGACGCATAATATTATACGCTATTACGTTATAACGTATAACATTATGTTGCATCACCATAGGACGTATAACGTTATATACTATTACGTTATGACGTATAACGTTATGAACTATTACGTTATAACGCATAACGTTATATTGCATCACTATATGTCGTATAACGTTTTGCACTATTACGTAATAACGTATTACGTTATATTGCATCACTATAGGACGTATAACGTTTTGTACTATTACGCAATAACGTATAACGTTATATTGCATCACTATATGACGTATAACGTTTTGTACTATTACGTAATAACATATAACGTTATATTGCATCACTATAGGACGTATAACGTTATATTGCATCACTATATATAGTATACCGTTATGAACTATTACATTATAACGTATAACGCTATATTGCATCATCATAGGACGTATAGCGTCATATACTATTGCGTTATAATGTATAACGGTATATTTTATCACTATATGACGCATAACATTATACGCTATTACGTAATAACGTATAACGTTATATTGCATCACTATTGTACGTATAACGTTTTGTACTATTACGTAATAGCGTATAACGTTATATTGCATCACTATATGACGTATAACGTTTTGTACTATTACATAATAACGTATAACGTTATATTGCATCACCATGTGACGTATAACGTTTTGTACTATTACGTAATAACGTATAACGTTATATTGCATCACTATAGGACGTATAACGTTTTGTACTATTACGTAATAGCGTATAACGTTATATTGCATCACTATATGACGTATAACGTTTTGTACTATTACGTAATAAAGTATAACGTTATATAGCATCATCATAGGACGTATAGCGTCATATACTATTGCGCTATAATGTATAACGGTATATTGCATCACTATATGACGCATAACATTATACGCTATTACGTTATAACGTATAACATTATGTTGCATCACTATATGACGTATAACGTTATATACTATTACGTTATGACGTATAACGTTATGAACTATTACGTTATAACGCATAACGTTATATTGCATCACTATATGGCGTATAACGTTTTGCACTATTACGTAATAACGTATAACGTTATATTTCATCACTATAGGACGTATAACGTTATATTGCATCACTATAGGACGTATAACGTTATATTGCATCACTATATGACGTATAACGTTATACACTATTACGTTATAACGTATAACATTATGTTGCATCACTATAGGACGTATAACGTTATATACTATTACGTTATGACTTATAACGTTATGAACTATTACGTCATAACGCATAACGTTATATTGCATCACTATATGACGTATAACGTTTTGTACTATTACGTAATAACGTATAACGTTATATTGCATCACCATGTGACGTATAACGTTTTGTACTATTACGTAATAACGTATAACGTTATATTGCATCACTATAGGACATATAACGTTTTGTACTATTACGTAATAACGTATAACGTTATATTGCATCACTATAGGACGTATAACGTTCAGTAAGATTACGTAATATCGTATAGCGTTATATTGCATCACCATGTGACGTATAATGTTTTGTACTAATACGTAATAACGTATAACGTTATATTGCATCACTATAGTACGTATAACGTTTTGTACTATTACGTAATAACGTATAACGTTATATTGCATCACTATAGGACGTATAATGTTATATTGCATCACTATATGAAGTATAACGTTATGAACTATTACATTATAACGTATAACGTTATAATGCATCACGATGTGACGTATAACGTTTTGTACTATTACGTAATAACATATAACGTTATATTGCATCACTATAGGACGTATAACGTTATATTGCATCACTATATGAAGTATATCGTTATGAACTATTACGTAATAACGTATAGCGTTACATTGCATCACTATAGGACGTATAACGTTATATTGCATCACCATGTGACGTATAACGTTTTGTACTATTACGTAATAACGTATAAAGTTATATTGCATCACTATATGACGTATAACGCTATATTGCATCACTATAGGACGTATAGCGTCATATACTATTGCGTTATAATGTATAACGGTATATTGCATCACTATATGACGCATAACATTATACGCTATTACGTTATAACGTATAACATTATGTTGCATCACTATAGGACGTATAACGTTATATACTATTACGTTATGACGTATAACGTTATGAACTATTACGTTATAACGCATAACGTTGTATTGCATCACTATATATCGTATAACGTTTTGCACTATTACGTAATAACGTATAACGTTATATTGCATCACTATAGGACGTATAACGTTATATTGCATCACCATATGAAGTATAACGTTATGAACTATTACATTATAACGAATAACGTTATATTGCATCATCATAGGACATATAGCGTTATATACTATTACGTTATGACGTATAACGTTATGAACTATTACGTTATAACGCATAACGTTATATTACATCACTATATGTTTTATAACGTTTTGCACTATTACGTAATAACGTATAACGTTATATTGCATCACTATAGGACGTGCAACGTTATATTGCATCACTATGTGAAGTATAACGTTATGAACTATTACGTTATAGCGCGTAACTTTATATTGCATCACTATAAGAAGTATACCGTTATGAACTATTACATTCTAACGTATAACGTTATATTGCATCACTATAGGACGTATAACGTTATATACTACTACGTTATAACGTATAACGTTATATTGCATCACCATGCCACGTATAACTTTTTCAACTAATACGTAATA
Source organism: Bombus terrestris (assembly GCF_910591885.1). NCBI lineage: Eukaryota > Metazoa > Arthropoda > Insecta > Hymenoptera > Apidae > Bombus > Bombus terrestris. Next base: position 5,063,381 of record NW_025963548.1, read on the forward strand.
ACGTATAACGTTATATTGAATCACTATATGAAGTATAACGTTATGAACTATTACGTTATAACGTATAACGTTACATTGCATCACCATGCGACGTATAACGTTTTGAACTAATACGTAATAACGTATAACGTTATATTGCATCACTATATGAAGTATTCCGTTATGAACTATTACAATTATAACGTATAACGTTATATAACATCACTATAGGACGTATAACGTTATACTGCATCACTATAGGACGTATAACGTTATATTGCATCACTATATAACGTATAACGATATACACTATTACGTTATAACGTATAACATTATGTTGCATCACTATAGGACGTATAACGTTATATACTATTACGTTATAACTTATAACGTTATGAACTATTACGTTATAACGCATAACGTTATATTGCATCACTATATGACGTATAACGTTCTGTACTATTACGTAATAACGTATAACGTTATATTGCATCACCATGTGACGTATAACGTTTTGAACTATTACGTAATAACGTATAACGTTATATTGCATCACTATAGGACGTATAACGTTCTGTACTATTACGTATTAACGTATAACGTTATATTGCATCACCATGTGAGGTATAACGTTTTGTACTATTACGTAATAACGTATAACGTTATATTGTATCACTATAGGACGTATAACGTTTTGTACTATTACGTAATAACGTATAACGTTATATTGCATCACTATAGTACGTATAACGTTTTGTACTATTACGTAATAGCGTATAACGTTATATTGCATCACTATATGACGTATAACGTTTTGTACTATTACGTAATAACGTATATCGCTATATTGCATTACTGTATGACGTATAACGTTATGAACAATTACGTTATAACGCGTAACGTTATGTTGCATCAGAATATGACGTATAACGTTATATTGCATCACTATATGAAGTATACAGTTATGAACTATTACATTATAACGTATAACGTTATATTGTATCATCATAGGACGTATAGCGTCGTATACTATTGCGCTATAATGTATAACGGTATATTGCATCACTATATGACGCATAATATTATACTCTATTACGTTATAACGCATTACGTTATATTGCATCACTATAGGACGTATAACGTTTTGTACTATTACGTAATAGCGTATAACGTTATATTGCATCACTATATGACGTATAACGTTTTGTACTATTACGTAATAACGTATAACGTTATATTGCATCACTATAGGACGTATAACGTTTTGTACTATTACGTAATATCGTATAGCGTTATATTGCATCACCATGTGACGTATAACGTTTTGTACTATTACGTAATAACGTATAACGTTATATTGCATCACTATAGTACGAATAACGTTTTGTACTACTACGTAATGACGTATAACGTTATATTGCATCACTATAGGACGTATAATGTTATATTGCATCACTATATGAAGTATAACGTTATGAACTATTACATTATACCGTATAACGTTATAATGCATCACGATGTGACGTATAACGTTTTGTACTATTACGTAATAACATATAACGTTATATTGCATCACTATAGGACGTATAACGTTATATTGCATCACTATATGAAGTATATCGTTATGAACTATTACATTATAACGTATAACGCTATATTGCATCACTATAGGACGTATAACGTTATATTGCATCACCATGTGACGTATAACGTTTTGTACTATTACGTAATAACGTATAACGTTATATTGCATCACTATAGTACGTATAACGTTTTGTACTATTACGTAATAACGTATATCGCTATATTGCATTACTGTATGACGTATAACGTTATGAACTATTACGTTATAACGCGTAACGTTATATTGCATCAGAATATGGCGTATAACGTTATATTGCATCACTATATGAAGTATACCGTTATGAACTATTACATTATAACGTATAACGCTATATTGCATCACTATAGGACGTATAACGTTATATTGCATCACCATGTGACGTATAACGTTTTGTACTATTACGTAATAACGTATAACGTTATATAGCATCATCATAGGACGTATAGCGTCATATACTATTGCGCTATAATGTATAACGGTATATTGCATCACTATATGACGCATAACATTATACGCTATTACGTTATAACGTATAACATTATGTTGCATCACTATAGGACGTATAACGTTATATACTATTACGTTATGACGTATAACGTTATGAACTATTACGTCATAACGCATAACGTTATATTGCATCACTATATGACGTATAACGTTTTGTACTATTACGTAATAACGTATAACGTTATATTGCATCACTATATGACGTATAACGTTCTGTACTATTACATAATAACGTATAACGTTATATTGCATCACCATGTGACGTATAACGTTTTGTACTATTACGTAATAACGTATAACGTTATATTGCATGACTATAGGACGTATAACGTTTTGTACTATTACGTAATAGCGTATAACGTTATATTGCATCACTATATGACGTATAACGTTTTGTACTATTACGTAATAACGTATAACGTTATATTGCATCACCATGCGACGTATAACGTTCTGTACTATTACGTAATAACGTATAACGTTATATTGCATCACCATGTGACGTATAACGTTTTGAACTATTACGTAATAACGTATAATGTTATATTGCATCACTATAGGACGTATAACGTTCTGTACTATTACGTAATAACGTATAACGTTATATTGCATCACCATGTGACGTATAACGTTTTGTACTATTACGTAATAACGTATAACGTTATATTGCATCACTATAGTACGTATAACGTTTTGTACTATTACGTAATAACGTATAACGTTATATTAAATCACTATAGGTCGTATAACGTTATATTGCATCACTATATGAAGTATAACGTTATGAGCTATTACGTTATAACGCGTAACGTTATATTGCATCACTATATGACGTATAACGTCATATTGCATCGCTATATGAAGTATACCGTTATGAACTATTACATTATAACGTATAACGTTATATTGCATCATCATAGGACGTATAGCGTCATATACTATTGCGTTATAATGTATAACGGTATATTGCATCACTATATGACGCATAACATCATACGCTATTAAGTTACAACGTATAACATTATGTTGCATCACTATAGGAGGTATAACGTTATATACTATTACGTTATAACGTATAACATTATGTTGCATCACTATATGACGTATAACGTTTTGTACTATTACGTAATAACGTATAACGTTATATTGCATCACTATATAACGTATAACGTTATACACTATTACGTAATAACGTATAACATTATGTTGCATCACTATTGGACGTATAACGTTATATACTATTACGTTAGGACTTATAACATTATGAACTATTACGTTATAACGCATAACGTTATATTGCATCACTATATGACGTATAACGTTTTGTACTATTACATAATAACGTATAACGTTATATTGCATCACCATGTGAGGTATAACGTTTTGTACTATTACGTAATAGCGTATAACGTTATATTGCATCACTATAGGACGTATAACGTTTTGTACTATTACGTAATAACGTATAACGTTATATTGCATCACTATAGTACGTATAACGTTTTGTACTATTACGTAATAACGTATATCGCTATATTGCATTACTGTATGACGTATAACGTTATGAACTATTACGTTATAACGCGTAACGTTATATTGCATCAGAATATGGCGTATAACGTTATATTGCATCACTATATGAAGTATACCGTTATGAACTATTACATTATAACGTATAACGTTATATTGCATCATCATAGGACGTATAGCGTCATATACTATTGCGTTATAATGTATAACGGTATATTGCATCATTATATGACGCATAACATTATACGCTATTAAGTTACAACGTATAACATTATGTTGCATCACTATAGGAGGTATAACGTTATATACTATTACGTTATAACGTATAACATTATGTTGCATCACTATAGGACGTATAACGTTATATTGCATCACTATATAACGTATAACGTTTTACACTATTACGTAATAACGTATAACATTATGTTGCATCACTATTGGACGTATAACGTTATATACTATTACGTTAGGACTTATAACATTATGAACTATTACGTTATAACGCATAACGTTATATTGCATCACTATATGACGTATAACGTTTTGTACTATTACATAATAACGTATAACGTTATATTGCATCACCATGTGAGGTATAACGTTTTGTACTATTACGTAATAGCGTATAACGTTATATTGCATCACTATAGGACGTATAACGTTTTGTACTATTACGTAATAACGTATAACGTTATATTGCATCACTATAGTACGTATAACGTTTTGTACTATTACGTAATAACGTATATCGCTATATTGCATTACTGTATGACGTATAACGTTATGAACTATTACGTTATAACGCGTAACGTTATATTGCATCAGAATATGGCGTATAACGTTATATTGCATCACTATATGAAGTATACCGTTATGAACTATTACATTATAACGTATAACGTTATATTGCATCATCATAGGACGTATAGCGTCATATACTATTGCGTTATAATGTATAACGGTATATTGCATCATTATATGACGCATAACATTATACGCTATTAAGTTACAACGTATAACATTATGTTGCATCACTATAGGAGGTATAACGTTATATACTATTACGTTATAACGTATAACATTATGTTGCATCACTATAGGACGTATAACGTTATATTGCATCACTATATAACGTATAACGTTTTACACTATTACGTAATAACGTATAACATTATGTTGCATCACTATTGGACGTATAACGTTATATACTATTACGTTAGGACTTATAACATTATGAACTATTACGTTATAACGCATAACGTTATATTGCATCACTATATGACGTATAACGTTTTGTACTATCACATAATAACGTATAACGTTATATTGCATCACCATGTGAGGTATAACGTTTTGTACTATTTCGTAATAGCGTATAACGTTATATTGCATCACTATAGGACGTATAACGTTTTGTACTATTACGTAGTAACGTATAACGTTATATTGCATCACTGTAGTACGTATAACGTTTTGTACTATTACGTAATAACGTATATCGCTATATTGCAATACTGTATGACGTATAACGTTATGAACTATTACGTTATAACGCGTAACGTTATATTGCATCAGAATATGACGTATAACGTTATATTGCATCACTATATGAAGTATACCGTTATGAACTATTACATTATAACGTATAACGTTATATTGCATCATCATAGGACGTATAGCGTCATATACTATTGCGCTATAATGTATAACGGTATATTGCATCACTATATGACGCATAATATTATACGCTATTACGTTATAACGTATAACATTATGTTGCATCACCATAGGACGTATAACGTTATATACTATTACGTTATGACGTATAACGTTATGAACTATTACGTTATAACGCATAACGTTATATTGCATCACTATATGTCGTATAACGTTTTGCACTATTACGTAATAACGTATTACATTATATTGCATCATCATGTGACGTATAACGTTTTGTACTATTACGTAATAACGTATAACGTTATATTGCATCACTATAGGACGTATAACGTTTTGTACTATTACGTAATAACGTATAACGTTATATTGCATCACTATTGGACGTATAACGTTTTGTACTATTACGTAATAACGAATAACGTTATATTGCATCACCATGTGACGTATAACGTTTTGTACTATTACGTAATAACGTATAACGTTATATTGCATCACTATAGGACGTATAACGTTTTGTACTATTACGTAATAACGTATAACGTTATATTGCATCACTATTGGACGTATAACGTTTTGTACTATTACGTAATAACGAATAACGTTATATTGCATCACCATGTGACGTATAACGTTTTGTACTATTACGTAATAACGTATAACGTTATATTGCATCACTATTGTACGCATAACGTTTTGTACTATTACGTAATAGCGTATAACGTTATATTGCATCACTATATGACGTATAACGTTTTGTACTATTACATAATAACGTATAACGTTATATTGCATCACCATGTGACGTATAACGTTTTGTACTATTACGTAATAACGTATAACGTTATATTGCATCACTATAGGACGTATAACGTTTTGTACTATTACGTAATAGCGTATAACGTTATATTGCATCACTATATGACGTATAACGTTTTGTACTATTACGTAATAACGTATAACGTTATATTGCATCACCATGTGACGTATAACGTTTTGTACTATTACGTAATAACGTATAACGTTATATAGCATCATCATAGGACGTATAGCGTCATATACTATTGCGCTATAATGTATAACGGTATATTGCATCACTATATGACGCATAACATTATACGCTATTACGTTATAACGTATAACATTATGTTGCATCACTATAGGACGTATAACGTTATATACTATTACGTTATGACGTATAACGTTATGAACTATTACGTTATAACGCATAACGTTATATTGCATCACTATATGGCGTATAACGTTTTGCACTATTACGTAATAACGTATTACGTTATATTTCATCACTATAGGACGTATAACGTTATATTGCATCACTATAGGACGTATAACGTTATATTGCATCACTATATAACGTATAACGTTATACACTATTACGTTATAACGTATAACATTATGTTGCATCACTATAGGACGTATAACGTTATATACTATTACGTTATGACTTATAACGTTATGAACTATTACGTCATAACGCATAACGTTATATTGCATCACTATATGACGTATAACGTTTTGTACTATTACGTAATAACGTATAACGTTATATTGCATCACCATGTGACGTATAACGTTTTGTACTATTACGTAATAACGTATAACGTTATATTGCATCACTATAGGACATATAACGTTTTGTACTATTACGTAATAACGTATAACGTTATATTGCATCACTATAGGACGTATAACGTTCAGTAAGATTACGTAATATCGTATAGCGTTATATTGCATCACCATGTGACGTATAACGTTTTGTACTATTACGTAATAACGTATAACGTTATATTGCATCACTATAGTACGTATAACGTTTTGTACTATTACGTAATAACGTATAACGTTATATTGCATCACTATAGGACGTATAATGTTATATTGCATCACTATATGAAGTATAACGTTATGAACTATTACATTATAACGTATAACGTTATAATGCATCACGATGTGACGTATAACGTTTTGTACTATTACGTAATAACATATAACGTTATATTGCATCACTATAGGACGTATAACGTTATATTGCATCACTATATGAAGTATATCGTTATGAACTATTACATTATGACGTATAACGCTATATTGCATCACTATAGGACGTATAACGTTATATTGCATCACCATGTGACGTATAACGTTTTGTACTATTACGTAATAACGTATAAAGTTATATTGCATCACTATATGACGTATAACGCTATATTGCATCACTATAGGACGTATAGCGTCATATACTATTGCGTTATAATGTATAACGGTATATTGCATCACTATATGACGCATAACATTATACGCTATTACGTTATAACGTATAACATTATGTTGCATCACTATAGGACGTATAACGTTATATACTATTACGTTATGACGTATAACGTTATGAACTATTACGTTATAACGCATAACGTTATATTGCATCACTATATATCGTATAAGGTTTTGCACTATTACGTAATAACGTATAACGTTTTATTGCATCACTATAGGACGTATAACGTTATATTGCATCACCATATGAAGTATAACGTTATGAACTATTACATTATAACGTATAACGTTATATTGCATCATCATAGGACGTATAGCGTTATATACTATTACGTTATGACGTATAACGTTATGAACTATTACGTTATAACGCATAACATTATATTACATCACTATATGTTTTATAACGTTTTGCACTATTACGTAATAACGTATAACGTTATATTGCATCACTATAGGACGTGCAACGTTATATTGCATCACTATATGAAGTATAACGTTATGAACTATTACGTTATAGCGCGTAACTTTATATTGCATCACTATAAGAAGTATACCGTTATGAACTATTACATTCTAACGTATAACGTTATATTGCATCACTATAGGACGTATAACGTTATATACTACTACGTTATAACGTATAACGTTATATTGCATCACCATGCCACGTATAACTTTTTCAACTAATACGTAATAACGTATAACGTTATATTGAATCACTATATGAAGTATAACGTTATGAACTATTACGTTATAACGTATAACGTTACATTGCATCACCATGCGACGTATAACGTTTTGAACTAATACGTAATAACGTATAACGTTATATTGCATCACTATATGAAGTATTCCGTTATGAACTATTACAATTATAACGTATAACGTTATATAACATCACTATAGGACGTATAACGTTATACTGCATCACTATAGGACGTATAACGTTATATTGCATCACTATATAACGTATAACGATATACACTATTACGTTATAACGTATAACATTATGTTGCATCACTATAGGACGTATAACGTTATATACTATTACGTTATAACTTATAACGTTATGAACTATTACGTTATAACGCATAACGTTATATTGCATCACTATATGACGTATAACGTTCTGTACTATTACGTAATAACGTATAACGTTATATTGCATCACCATGTGACGTATAACGTTTTGAACTATTACGTAATAACGTATAACGTTATATTGCATCACTATAGGACGTATAACGTTCTGTACTATTACGTATTAACGTATAACGTTATATTGCATCACCATGTGAGGTATAACGTTTTGTACTATTACGTAATAACGTATAACGTTATATTGTATCACTATAGGACGTATAACGTTTTGTACTATTACATAATAACGTATAACGTTATATTGCATCACTATAGTACGTATAACGTTTTGTACTATTACGTAATAGCGTATAACGTTATATTGCATCACTATATGACGTATAACGTTTTGTACTATTACGTAATAACGTATATCGCTATATTGCATTACTGTATGACGTATAACGTTATGAACTATTACGTTATAACGCGTAACGTTATATTGCATCAGAATATGACGTATAACGTTATATTGCATCACTATATGAAGTATACAGTTATGAACTATTACATTATAACGTATAACGTTATATTGTATCATCATAGGACGTATAGCGTCGTATACTATTGCGCTATAATGTATAACGGTATATTGCATCACTATATGACGCATAATATTATACTCTATTACGTTATAACGCATTACGTTATATTGCATCACTATAGGACGTATAACGTTTTGTACTATTACGTAATAGCGTATAACGTTATATTGCATCACTATATGACGTATAACGTTTTGTACTATTACGTAATAACGTATAACGTTATATTGCATCACCATGTGACGTATAACGTTTTGTACTATTACGTAATAACGTATAACGTTATATTGCATGACTATAGGACGTATAACGTTTTGTACTATTACGTAATAACGTATAACGTTATATTGCATCACTATAGGACGTATAACGTTCTGTACTATTACGTAATAACGTATAACGTTATATTGCATCACCATGTGACGTATAACGTTTTGTACTATTACGTAATAACGTATAACGTTATATTGCATCACTATAGTACGTATAACGTTTTGTACTATTACGTAATAACGTATAACGTTATATTAAATCACTATAGGTCGTATAACGTTATATTGCATCACTATATGAAGTATAACGTTATGAGCTATTACGTTATAACGCGTAACGTTATATTGCATCACTATATGACGTATAACGTTTTGTACTATTACGTAATAACGTATAACGTTATATTGCATCACTATATGACGTATAACGTTTTGTACTATTACATAATAACGTATAACGTTATATTGCATCACCATGTGACGTATAACGTTTTGTACTATTACATAATAACGTATAACGTTATATTGCATCACCATGTGACGTATAACGTTTTGTACTATTACGTAATAACGTATAACGTTATATTGCATGACTATAGGACGTATAACGTTTTGTACTATTACGTAATAGCGTATAACGTTATATTGTATCACTATATGACGTATAACGTTTTGTACTATTACGTAATAACGTATAACGTTATATTGCATCACCATGCGACGTATAACGTTCTGTACTATTACGTAATAACGTATAACGTTATATTGCATCACCATGTGACGTATAACGTTTTGAACTATTACGTAATAACGTATAACGTTATATTGCATCACTATAGGACGTATAACGTTCTGTACTATTACGTAATAACGTATAACGTTATATTGCATCACCATGTGACGTATAACGTTTTGTACTATTACGTAATAACGTATAACGTTATATTGCATCACTATAGTACGTATAACGTTTTGTACTATTACGTAATAACGTATAACGTTATATTAAATCACTATAGGTCGTATAACGTTATATTGCATCACTATATGAAGTATAACGTTATGAGCTATTACGTTATAACGCGTAACGTTATATTGCATCACTATATGACGTATAACGTCATATTGCATCGCTATATGAAGTATACCGTTATGAACTATTACATTATAACGTATAACGTTATATTGCATCATCATAGGACGTATAGCGTCATATACTATTGCGTTATAATGTATAACGGTATATTGCATCACTATATGACGCATAACATCATACGCTATTAAGTTACAACGTATAACATTATGTTGCATCACTATAGGAGGTATAACGTTATATACTATTACGTTATAACGTATAACATTATGTTGCATCACTATATGACGTATAACGTTTTGTACTATTACGTAATAACGTATAACGTTATATTGCATCACTATATAACGTATAACGTTATACACTATTACGTAATAACGTATAACATTATGTTGCATCACTATTGGACGTATAACGTTATATACTATTACGTTAGGACTTATAACATTATGAACTATTACGTTATAACGCATAACGTTATATTGCATCACTATATGACGTATAACGTTTTGTACTATTACATAATAACGTATAACGTTATATTGCATCACCATGTGAGGTATAACGTTTTGTACTATTACGTAATAGCGTATAACGTTATATTGCATCACTATAGGACGTATAACGTTTTGTACTATTACGTAATAACGTATAACGTTATATTGCATCACTATAGTACGTATAACGTTTTGTACTATTACGTAATAACGTATATCGCTATATTGCATTACTGTATGACGTATAACGTTATGAACTATTACGTTATAACGCGTAACGTTATATTGCATCAGAATATGGCGTATAACGTTATATTGCATCACTATATGAAGTATACCGTTATGAACTATTACATTATAACGTATAACGTTATATTGCATCATCATAGGACGTATAGCGTCATATACTATTGCGTTATAATGTATAACGGTATATTGCATCATTATATGACGCATAACATTATACGCTATTAAGTTACAACGTATAACATTATGTTGCATCACTATAGGAGGTATAACGTTATATACTATTACGTTATAACGTATAACATTATGTTGCATCACTATAGGACGTATAACGTTATATTGCCTCACTATATAACGTATAACGTTTTACACTATTACGTAATAACGTATAACATTATGTTGCATCACTATTGGACGTATAACGTTATATACTATTACGTTAGGACTTATAACATTATGAACTATTACGTTATAACGCATAACGTTATATTGCATCACTATATGACGTATAACGTTTTGTACTATTACATAATAACGTATAACGTTATATTGCATCACCATGTGAGGTATAACGTTTTGTACTATTACGTAATAGCGTATAACGTTATATTGCATCACTATAGGACGTATAACGTTTTGTACTATTACGTAGTAACGTATAACGTTATATTGCATCACTATAGTACGTATAACGTTTTGTACTATTACGTAATAACGTATATCGCTATATTGCAATACTGTATGACGTATAACGTTATGAACTATTACGTTATAACGCGTAACGTTATATTGCATCAGAATATGACGTATAACGTTATATTGCATCACTATATGAAGTATACCGTTATGAACTATTACATTATAACGTATAACGTTATATTGCATCATCATAGGACGTATAGCGTCATATACTATTGCGCTATAATGTATAACGGTATATTGCATCACTATATGACGCATAATATTATACGCTATTACGTTATAACGTATAACATTATGTTGCATCACCATAGGACGTATAACGTTATATACTATTACGTTATGACGTATAACGTTATGAACTATTACGTTATAACGCATAACGTTATATTGCATCACTATATGTCGTATAACGTTTTGCACTATTACGTAATAACGTATTACGTTATATTGCATCACCATGTGACGTATAACGTTTTGTACTATTACGTAATAACGTATAACGTTATATTGCATCACCATAGGACGTATAACGTTTTGTACTATTACGTAATAACGTATAACGTTATATTGCATCACTATTGGACGTATAACGTTTTGTACTATTACGTAATAACGAATAACGTTATATTGCATCACCATGTGACGTATAACGCTTTGTACTATTACGTAATAACGTATAACGTTATATTGCATCACTATAGGACGTATAACGTTTTGTACTATTACGTAATAACGTATAACGTTATATTGCATCACTATTGGACGTATAACGTCTTGTACTATTACGTAATAACGTATAACGTTATATTGCATCACCATGTGACGTATAACGTTTTGTACTATTACGTAATAACGTATAACGTTATATTGCATCACTATATGACGTATAACGTTTTGTACTATTACATAATAACGTATAACGTTATATTGCATCACCATGTGACGTATAACGTTTTGTACTATTACGTAATAACGTATAACGTTATATTGCATGACTATAGGACGTATAACGTTTTGTACTATTACGTAATAGCGTATAACGTTATATTGCATCACTATATGACGTATAACGTTTTGTACTATTACGTAATAACGTATAACGTTATATTGCATCACCATGTGACGTATAACGTTTTGTACTATTACGTAATAACGTATAACGTTATATAGCATCATCATAGGACGTATAGCGTCATATACTATTGCGCTATAATGTATAACGGTATATTGCATCACTATATGACGCATAACATTATACGCTATTACGTTATAACGTATAACATTATGTTGCATCACTATAGGACGTATAACGTTATATACTATTACGTTATGACGTATAACGTTATGAACTATTACGTCATAACGCATAACGTTATATTGCATCACTATATGACGTATAACGTTTTGTACTATTACGTAATAACGTATAACGTTATATTGCATCACTATATGACGTATAACGTTTTGTACTATTACATAATAACGTATAACGTTATATTGCATCACCATGTGACGTATAACGTTTTGTACTATTACGTAATAACGTATAACGTTATATTGCATGACTATAGGACGTATAACGTTTTGTACTATTACGTAATAGCGTATAACGTTATATTGCATCACTATATGACGTATAACGTTTTGTACTATTACGTAATAACGTATAACGTTATATGGCATGACCATGCGATGTATAACGTTCTGTACTATTACGTAATAACGTATGACGTTATATTGCATCACCATGTGACGAATAACGTTTTGAACTATTACGTAATAACGTATAACGTTATATTGCATCACTATAGGACGTATAACGTTCTGTACTATTACGTAATAACGTATAACGTTATATTGCATCACCATGTGACGTATAACGTTTTGTACTATTACGTAATAACGTATAACGTTATATTGCATCACTATAGTACGTATAACGTTTTGTACTATTACGTAATAACGTATAACGTTATATTAAATCACTATAGGTCGTATAACGTTATATTGCATCACTATATGAAGTATTACGTTATGAGCTATTACGTTATAACGCGTAACGTTATATTGCATCACTATATGACGTATAACGTCATATTGCATCGCTATATGAAGTATACCGTTATGAGCTATTACATTACAACGTATAACGTTATATTGCATCATCATAGGATGTATAGCGTCATATACTATTGCGTTATAATGTATAACGGTATATTGCATCACTATATGACGCATAACATCATACGCTATTAAGTTACAACGTATAACATTATGTTCCATCACTATAGGAGGTATAACGTTATATACTATTACGTTATAACGTATAACATTATGTTGCATCACTATATGACGTATAACGTTTTGTACTATTACGTAATAACGTATAACGTTATATTGCATCACTATATAACGTATAACGTTATACACTATTACGTAATAACGTATAACATTATGTTGCATCACTATTGGACGTATAACGTTATATAGTATTACGTTAGGACTTATAACATTATGAACTATTACGTTATAACGCATAACGTTATATTGCATCACTATATGACGTATAACGTTTTGTACTATTACATAATAACGTATAACGTTATATTGCATCACCATGTGAGGTATAACGTTTTGTACTATTACGTAATAGCGTATAACGTTATATTGCATCACTATAGGACGTATAACGTTTTGTACTATTACGTAATAACGTATAACGTTATATTGCATCACTATAGTACGTATAACGTTTTGTACTATTACGTAATAACGTATATCGCTATATTGCATTACTGTATGACGTATAACGTTATGAACTATTACGTTATAACGCGTAACGTTATATTGCATCAGAATATGGCGTATAACGTTATATTGCATCACTATATGAAGTATACCGTTATGAACTATTACATTATAACGTATAACGTTATATTGCATCATCATAGGACGTATAGCGTCATATACTATTGCGTTATAATGTATAACGGTATATTGCATCATTATATGACGCATAACATTATACGCTATTAAGTTACAACGTATAACATTATGTTGCATCACTATAGGACGTATAACGTTATATACTATTACGTTATAACGTATAACATTATGTTGCATCACTATAGGACGTATAACGTTATATTGCATCACTATATAACGTATAACGTTTTACACTATTACGTAATAACGTATAACATTATGTTGCATCACTATTGGACGTATAACGTTATATACTATTACGTTAGGACTTATAACATTATGAACTATTACGTTATAACGCATAACGTTATATTGCATCACTATATGACGTATAACGTTTTGTACTATTACATAATAACGTATAACGTTATATTGCATCACCATGTGAGGTATAACGTTTTGTACTATTACGTAATAGCGTATAACGTTATATTGCATCACTATAGGACGTATAACGTTTTGTACTATTACGTAGTAACGTATAACGTTATATTGCATCACTATAGTACGTATAACGTTTTGTACTATTACGTAATAACGTATATCGCTATATTGCAATACTGTATGACGTATAACGTTATGAACTATTACGTTATAACGCGTAACGTTATATTGCATCAGAATATGACGTATAACGTTATATTGCATCACTATATGAAGTATACCGTTATGAACTATTACATTATAACGTATAACGTTATATTGCATCATCATAGGACGTATAGCGTCATATACTATTGCGCTATAATGTATAACGGTATATTGCATCACTATATGACGCATAATATTATACGCTATTACGTTATAACGTATAACATTATGTTGCATCACCATAGGACGTATAACGTTATATACTATTACGTTATGACGTATAACGTTATGAACTATTACGTTATAACGCATAACGTTATATTGCATCACTATATGTCGTACAACGTTTTGCACTATTACGTAATAACGTATTACGTTATATTGCATCACCATGTGACGTATAACGTTTTGTACTATTACGTAATAACGTATAACGTTATATTGCATCACTATAGGACGTATAACGTTTTGTACTATTACGTAATAACGTATAACGTTATATTGCATCACTATTGGACGTATAACGTTTTGTACTATTACGTAATAACGAATAACGTTATATTGCATCACCATGTGACGTATAACGTTTTGTACTATTACGTAATAACGTATAACGTTATATTGCATCACTATTGGACGTATAACGTCTTGTACTATTACGTAATAACGTATAACGTTATATTGCATCACTATATATAGTATACCGTTATGAACTATTACATTATAACGTATAACGCTATATTGCATCATCATAGGACGTATAGCGTCATATACTATTGCGTTATAATGTATAACGGTATATTTTATCACTATATGACGCATAACATTATACGCTATTACGTAATAACGTATAACGTTATATTGCATCACTATTGTACGTATAACGTTTTGTACTATTACGTAATAGCGTATAACGTTATATTGCATCACTATATGACGTATAACGTTTTGTACTATTACATAATAACGTATAACGTTATATTGCATCACCATGTGACGTATAACGTTTTGTACTATTACGTAATAACGTATAACGTTATATTGCATCACTATAGGACGTATAACGTTCTGTACTATTACGTAATAACGTATAACGTTATATTGCATCACCATGTGACGAATAACGTTTTGAACTATTACGTAATAACGTATAACGTTATATTGCATCACTATAGGACGTATAACGTTCTGTACTATTACGTAATAACGTATAACGTTATATTGCATCACCATGTGACGTATAACGTTTTGTACTATTACGTAATAACGTATAACGTTATATTGCATCACTATAGTACGTATAACGTTTTGTACTATTACGTAATAACGTATAACGTTATATTAAATCACTATAGGTCGTATAACGTTATATTGCATCACTATATGAAGTATTACGTTATGAGCTATTACGTTATAACGCGTAACGTTATATTGCATCACTATATGACGTATAACGTCATATTGCATCGCTATATGAAGTATACCGTTATGAGCTATTACATTACAACGTATAACGTTATATTGCATCATCATAGGATGTATAGCGTCATATACTATTGCGTTATAATGTATAACGGTATATTGCATCACTATATGACGCATAACATCATACGCTATTAAGTTACAACGTATAACATTATGTTCCATCACTATAGGAGGTATAACGTTATATACTATTACGTTATAACGTATAACATTATGTTGCATCACTATATGACGTATAACGTTTTGTACTATTACGTAATAACGTATAACGTTATATTGCATCACTATATAACGTATAACGTTATACACTATTACGTAATAACGTATAACATTATGTTGCATCACTATTGGACGTATAACGTTATATAGTATTACGTTAGGACTTATAACATTATGAACTATTACGTTATAACGCATAACGTTATATTGCATCACTATATGACGTATAACGTTTTGTACTATTACATAATAACGTATAACGTTATATTGCATCACCATGTGAGGTATAACGTTTTGTACTATTACGTAATAGCGTATAACGTTATATTGCATCACTATAGGACGTATAACGTTTTGTACTATTACGTAATAACGTATAACGTTATATTGCATCACTATAGTACGTATAACGTTTTGTACTATTACGTAATAACGTATATCGCTATATTGCATTACTGTATGACGTATAACGTTATGAACTATTACGTTATAACGCGTAACGTTATATTGCATCAGAATATGGCGTATAACGTTATATTGCATCACTATATGAAGTATACCGTTATGAACTATTACATTATAACGTATAACGTTATATTGCATCATCATAGGACGTATAGCGTCATATACTATTGCGTTATAATGTATAACGGTATATTGCATCATTATATGACGCATAACATTATACGCTATTAAGTTACAACGTATAACATTATGTTGCATCACTATAGGAGGTATAACGTTATATACTATTACGTTATAACGTATAACATTATGTTGCATCACTATAGGACGTATAACGTTATATTGCATCACTATATAACGTATAACGTTTTACACTATTACGTAATAACGTATAACATTATGTTGCATCACTATTGGACGTATAACGTTATATACTATTACGTTAGGACTTATAACATTATGAACTATTACGTTATAACGCATAACGTTATATTGCATCACCATGTGACGTATAACGTTTTGTACTATTACGTAATAACGTATAACGTTATATTGCATCACTATAGGACGTATAACGTTTTGTACTATTACGTAATAACGTATAACGTTATATTGCATCACTATTGGACGTATAACGTTTTGTACTATTACGTAATAACGAATAACGTTATATTGCATCACCATGTGACGTATAACGTTTTGTACTATTACGTAATAACGTATAACGTTATATTGCATCACTATTGGACGTATAACGTCTTGTACTATTACGTAATAACGTATAACGTTATATTGCATCACTATATATAGTATACCGTTATGAACTATTACATTATAACGTATAACGCTATATTGCATCATCATAGGACGTATAGCGTCATATACTATTGCGTTATAATGTATAACGGTATATTTTATCACTATATGACGCATAACATTATACGCTATTACGTAATAACGTATAATGTTATATTGCATCACTATTGTACGTATAACGTTTTGTACTATTACGTAATAGCGTATAACGTTATATTGCATCACTATATGACGTATAACGTTTTGTACTATTACATAATAACGTATAACGTTATATTGCATCACCATGTGACGTATAACGTTTTGTACTATTACGTAATAACGTATAACGTTATATTGCATCACTATAGGACGTATAACGTTTTGTACTATTACGTAATAGCGTATAACGTTATATTGCATCACCATGTGACGTATAACGTTTTGTACTATTACGTAATAACGTATAACGTTATATTGCATCACCATGTGACGTATAACGTTTTGTACTATTACGTAATAACGTATAACGTTATATAGCATCATCATAGGACGTATAGCGTCATATACTATTGCGCTATAATGTATAACGGTATATTGCATCACTATATGACGCATAACATTATACGCTATTACGTTATAACGTATAACATTATGTTGCATCACTATAGGACGTATAACGTTATATACTATTACGTTATGACGTATAACGTTATGAACTATTACGTTATAACGCATAACATTATATTGCATCACTATATGGCGTATAACGTTTTGCACTATTACGTAATAACGTATTACGTTATATTTCATCACTATAGGACGTATAACGTTATATTGCATCACTATAGGACGTATAACGTTATATTGCATCACTATATAACGTATAACGTTATACACTATTACGTTATAACGTATAACATTATGTTGCATCACTATAGGACGTATAACGTTATATACTATTACGTTATGACTTATAACGTTATGAACTATTACGTCATAACGCATAACGTTATATTGCATCACTATATGACGTATAACGTTTTGTACTATTACGTAATAACGTATAACGTTATATTGCATCACCATGTGACGTATAACGTTTTGTACTATTACGTAATAACGTATAACGTTATATTGCATCACTATAGGACATATAACGTTTTGTACTATTACGTAATAACGTATAACGTTATATTGCATCACTATAGGACGTATAACGTTCAGTAAGATTACGTAATATCGTATAGCGTTATATTGCATCACCATGTGACGTATAACGTTTTGTACTATTACGTAATAACGTATAACGTTATATTGCATCACTATAGTACGTATAACGTTTTGTACTATTACGTAATAACGTATAACGTTATATTGCATCACTATAGGACGTATAATGTTATATTGCATCACTATATGAAGTATAACGTTATGAACTATTACATTATAACGTATAACGTTATAATGCATCACGATGTGACGTATAACGTTTTGTACTATTACGTAATAACATATAACGTTATATTGCATCACTATAGGACGTATAACGTTATATTGCATCACTATATGAAGTATATCGTTATGAACTATTACATTATAACGTATAACGCTATATTGCATCACTATAGGACGTATAACGTTATATTGCATCACCATGTGACGTATAACGTTTTGTACTATTACGTAATAACGTATAACGTTATATTGCATCACTATAGTACGTATAACGTTTTGTACTACTACGTAATAACGTATAACGTTATATTGCATCACTATAGGACGTATAATGTTATATTGCATCACTATATGAAGTATAACGTTATGAACTATTACATTATAACGTATAACGTTATAATGCATCACGATGTGACGTATAACGTTATATTGCATCACCATGTGACGTATAACGTTTTGTACTATTACGTAATAACGTATAAAGTTATATTGCACCACTATATGACGTATAACGCTATATTGCACCACTATAGGACGTATAGCGTCATATACTATTGCGTTATAATGTATAACGATATATTGCATCACTATATGACGCATAACATTATACGCTATTACGTTATAACGTATAACATTATGTTGCATCACTATAGGACGTATAACGTTATATTGCATCACCATATGAAGTATAACGTTATGAACTATTACATTATAACGTATAACGTTATATTGCATCACTATAGGACGTGCAACGTTCTATTTCATCACTATATGAAGTATAACGTTATGAACTATTAGGTTATAGCGCGTAACTTTATATTGCATCACTATAAGAAGTATACCGTTATGAACTATTACATTCTAACGTATAACGTTATATTGCATCACTATAGGACGTATAACGTTATATACTACTACGTTATAACGTATAACGTTATATTGCATCACCATGCCACGTATAACTTTTTCAACTAATACGTAATAACGTATAACGTTATATTGAATCACTATATGAAGTATAACGTTATGAACTATTACGTTATAACGTATAACGTTACATTGCATCACCATGCGACGTATAACGTTTTGAACTAATACGTAATAACGTATAACGTTATATTGCATCACTATATGAAGTATTCCGTTATGAACTATAACAATTATAACGTATAACGTTATATAACATCACTATAGGACGTATAACGTTATACTGCATCACTATAGGACGTATAACGTTATATTGCATCACTATATAACGTATAACGATATACACTATTACGTTATAACGTATAACATTATGTTGCATCACTATAGGACGTATAACGATATATACTATTACGTTATAACTTATAACGTTATGAACTATTACGTTATAACGCATAACGTTATATTGCATCACTATATGACGTATAACGTTCTGTACTATTACGTAATAACGTATAACGTTATATTGCATCACCATGTGACGTATAACGTTTTGAACTATTACGTAATAACGTATAACGTTATATTGCATCACTATAGGACGTATAACGTTCTGTACTATTACGTAATAACGTATAACGTTATATTGCATCACCATGTGACGTATAACGTTTTGTACTATTACGTAATAACGTATAACGTTATATTGCATCACTATAGTACGTATAACGTTTTGTACTATTACGTAATAACGTATAACGTTATATTAAATCACTATAGGTCGTATAACGTTATATTGCATCACTATATGAAGTATAACGTTATGAGCTATTACGTTATAACGCGTAACGTTATATTGCATCACTATATGACGTATAACGTTATATTGCATCGCTATATGAAGTATACCGTTATGAACTATTACATTATAACGTATAACGTTATATTGCATCATCATAGGACGTATAGCGTCATATACTATTGCGTTATAATGTATAACGGTATATTGCATCACTATATGACGCATAACATTATACGCTATTAAGTTACAACGTATAACATTATGTTGCATCACTATAGGAGGTATAACGTTATATACTATTACGTTATAACGTATAACATTATGTTGCATCACTATAGGACGTATAACGTTATATTGCATCACTATATAACGTATAACGTTTTACACTATTACGTAATAACGTATAACATTATGTTGCATCACTATTGGACGTATAACGTTATATACTATTACGTTAGGACTTATAACATTATGAACTATTACGTTATAACGCATAACGTTATATTGCATCACTATATGACGTATAACGTTTTGTACTATTACATAATAACGTATAACGTTATATTGCATCACCATGTGAGGTATAACGTTTTGTACTATTACGTAATAGCGTATAACGTTATATTGCATCACTATAGGACGTATAACGTTTTGTACTATTACGTAGTAACGTATAACGTTCTATTGCATCACTATAGTACGTATAACGTTTTGTACTATTACGTAATAACGTATATCGCTATATTGCAATACTGTATGACGTATAACGTTATGAACTATTACGTTATAACGCGTAACGTTATATTGCATCAGAATATGACGTATAACGTTATTTTGCATCACTATATGAAGTATACCGTTATGAACTATTACATTATAACGTATAACGTTATATTGCATCATCATAGGACGTATAGCGTCATATACTATTGCGCTATAATGTATAACGGTATATTGCATCACTATATGACGCATAATATTATACGCTATTACGTTATAACGTATAACATTATGTTGCATCACCATAGGACGTATAACGTTATATACTATTACGTTATGACGTATAACGTTATGAACTATTACGTTATAACGCATAACGATATATGGCATCACCATGTGACGTATAACGTTTTGTACTATTACGTAATAACATATAACGTTATATTGCATCACTATAGGACGTATAACGTTATATATTATTACGTTATGACGTATAACGTTATATTGCATCACTATAGTACGTATTACGTTTTGTACTATTACGTAATAACGTATATCGCTATATTGCATTACTATATGACGTATAACGAGATGAACCATTACGTTATAACGCGTAACGTTATATTGCATCACTATATGACGTATAACGTTATATTGCATCGCTATATGAAGTATACCGTTATGAACTATTACTTTATAACGTATAACGTTATATTGCATCATCATAGGACGTATAGCGTCATATACTTTTGCGTTATAATGTATAACGGTATACTGCATCACTCTATGACGCATAACATTATACGGTATTACGTTATAACGTATACCATTATGTTGCATCACTATAGGAGGTATAACGTTATATACTATTACGTTATAACGTATAACATTATGTTGCATCACTATAGGACGTATAAAGTTATATAGTATTACGTTATGACTTATAACGTTATGAAATATTACGTTATACCGCATAACGTTATATTGCATCATTATATGACGTATAACGTTTTGTACTATTACATAATAACGTATAACGTTATATTGCATCACCATGTGACGTATAACGTTTTGTACTATTACGTAATAACGTATAACGTTATATTGCATCACTATAGTACATATAACGTTTTGTACTATTACGTAATAACGTATAACGTTATATTGCATCACTATAGGACGTATAACGTTTTGTACTATTACGTAATATCGTATAGCGTTATATTGCATCACCATGTGACGTATAACGTTTTGTACTATTACGTAATAACGTATAACGTTATATTGCATCACTATAGTACCTATAACGTTTTGTACTATTACGTAATAACTTATAACGTTATATTGCATCACTATAGGACGTATAATGTTATATTGCATCACTATATGAAGTATAACGTTATGAACTATTACATTATAACGTATAACGTTATAATGCATCACGATGTGACGTATAACGTTTTGTACTATTACGTAATAACATATAACGTTATATTGCATCACTATAGGACGTATAACGCTATATTGCATCACTATAGGACGTATAACGTTATATTGCATCACCATGTGACGTATAACGTTTTGTACTATTACGTAATGACATATAACGTTATATTGCATCACTATAGGACGTATAACGTTATATTGCATCACTATATATAGTATACCGTTATGAACTATTACATTATAACGTATAACGCTATATTGCATCATCCTAGGACGTATAGCGTCATATACTATTGCGTTATAATGTATAACGGTATATTTTATCACTATATGACGCATAACATTATACGCTATTACGTAATAACATATAACGTTATATTGCATCACTATTGTACGTATAACGTTTTGTACTATTACGTAATAACGTATAACATTATGTTGCATCACTATAGGACGTACAACGTTATATATTATTACGTTATGACGTATAACGTTATGAACTATTACGTTATAACGCATAACGTTATATTGCATCACTATATATCGTATAACGTTTTGCACTATTACGTAATCACGTATAACGTTATATTGCATCACCATGTGACGTATAACGTTTTGTACTATTACGTAATAACGTATATCGCTATATTGCATCACTATAGGACGTATAACGTTTTGCATAATTACGTAATCACGTATAACGTTATATTGCATCACTATAGTACGTATTACGTTTTGTACTATTACGTAATAACGTATAACGTTATATTGCATCACTATATGAAGTATTCCGTTATGAACTATAACAATTATAACGTATAACGTTATATAACATCACTATAGGACGTATAACGTTATACTGCATCACTATAGGACGTATAACGTTATATTGCATCACTATATAACGTATAACGATATACACTATTACGTTATAACGTATAACATTATGTTGCATCACTATAGGACGTATAACGATATATACTATTACGTTATAACTTATAACGTTATGAACTATTACGTTATAACGCATAACGTTATATTGCATCACTATATGACGTATAACGTTCTGTACTATTACGTAATAACGTATAACGTTATATTGCATCACCATGTGACGTATAACGTTTTGTACTATTACGTAATAACGTATAACGTTATATTGCATCACTATAGGACATATAACGTTTTGTACTATTACGTAATAACGTATAACGTTATATTGCATCACTATATGAAGTATTCCGTTATGAACTATAACAATTATAACGTATAACGTTATATAACATCACTATAGGACGTATAACGTTATACTGCATCACTATAGGACGTATAACGTTATATTGCATCACTATATAACGTATAACGATATACACTATTACGTTATAACGTATAACATTATGTTGCATCACTATAGGACGTATAACGATATATACTATTACGTTATAACTTATAACGTTATGAACTATTACGTTATAACGCATAACGTTATATTGCATCACTATATGACGTATAACGTTCTGTACTATTACGTAATAACGTATAACGTTATATTGCATCACCATGTGACGTATAACGTTTTGAACTATTACGTAATAACGTATAACGTTATATTGCATCACTATAGGACGTATAACGTTCTGTACTATTACGTAATAACGTATAACGTTATATTGCATCACCATGTGACGTATAACGTTTTGTACTATTACGTAATAACGTATAACGTTATATTGCATCACTATAGTACGTATAACGTTTTGTACTATTACGTAATAACGTATAACGTTATATTAAATCACTATAGGTCGTATAACGTTATATTGCATCACTATATGAAGTATAACGTTATGAGCTATTACGTTATAACGCGTAACGTTATATTGCATCACTATATGACGTATAACGTTATATTGCATCGCTATATGAAGTATACCGTTATGAACTATTACATTATAACGTATAACGTTATATTGCATCATCATAGGACGTATAGCGTCATATACTATTGCGTTATAATGTATAACGGTATATTGCATCACTATATGACGCATAACATCATACGCTATTAAGTTACAACGTATAACATTATGTTGCATCACTATAGGAGGTATAACGTTATATACTATTACGTTATAACGTATAACATTATGTTGCATCACTATATGACGTATAACGTTTTGTACTATTACGTAATAACGTATAACGTTATATTGCATCACTATATAACGTATAACGTTATACACTATTACGTAATAACGTATAACATTATGTTGCATCACTATTGGACGTATAACGTTATATACTATTACGTTAGGACTTATAACATTATGAACTATTACGTTATAACGCATAACGTTATATTGCATCACTATATGACGTATAACGTTTTGTACTATTACATAATAACGTATAACGTTATATTGCATCACCATGTGAGGTATAACGTTTTGTACTATTACGTAATAGCGTATAACGTTATATTGCATCACTATAGGACGTATAACGTTTTGTACTATTACGTAATAACGTATAACGTTATATTGCATCACTATAGTACGTATAACGTTTTGTACTATTACGTAATAACGTATATCGCTATATTGCATTACTGTATGACGTATAACGTTATGAACTATTACGTTATAACGCGTAACGTTATATTGCATCAGAATATGGCGTATAACGTTATATTGCATCACTATATGAAGTATACCGTTATGAACTATTACATAATAACGTATAACGTTATATTGCATCATCATAGGACGTATAGCGTCATATACTATTGCGTTATAATGTATAACGGTATATTGCATCATTATATGACGCATAACATTATACGCTATTAAGTTACAACGTATAACATTATGTTGCATCACTATAGGAGGTATAACGTTATATACTATTACGTTATAACGTATAACATTATGTTGCATCACTATAGGACGTATAACGTTATATTGCATCACTATATAACGTATAACGTTTTACACTATTACGTAATAACGTATAACATTATGTTGCATCACTATTGGACGTATAACGTTATATACTATTACGTTAGGACTTATAACATTATGAACTATTACGTTATAACGCATAACGTTATATTGCATCACTATATGACGTATAACGTTTTGTACTATTACATAATAACGTATAACGTTATATTGCATCACCATGTGAGGTATAACGTTTTGTACTATTACGTAATAGCGTATAACGTTATATTGCATCACTATAGGACGTATAACGTTTTGTACTATTACGTAGTAACGTATAACGTTCTATTGCATCACTATAGTACGTATAACGTTTTGTACTATTACGTAATAACGTATATCGCTATATTGCAATACTGTATGACGTATAACGTTATGAACTATTACGTTATAACGCGTAACGTTATATTGCATCAGAATATGACGTATAACGTTATTTTGCATCACTATATGAAGTATACCGTTATGAACTATTACATTATAACGTATAACGTTATATTGCATCATCATAGGACGTATAGCGTCATATACTATTGCGCTATAATGTATAACGGTATATTGCATCACTATATGACGCATAATATTATACGCTATTACGTTATAACGTATAACATTATGTTGCATCACCATAGGACGTATAACGTTATATACTATTACGTTATGACGTATAACGTTATGAACTATTACGTTATAACGCATAACGATATATGGCATCACCATGTGACGTATAACGTTTTGTACTATTACGTAATAACATATAACGTTATATTGCATCACTATAGGACGTATAACGTTATATATTATTACGTTATGACGTATAACGTTATATTGCATCACTATAGGACGTAAAACGTTATATACTATAACGTTATGAAGGAAGAACGTTATATTGCATCTCTATATGACGTATACCGTTATGAATTATGACGTTATAACACATAACGTTATATTGCATCACTATAGGACGTATAACGTTATATTATATCATTATATGACGTATAACGTTATGTACTATTCCGTTATGAAGGAATAACGTTATATTGCATCACTATATGACGTATAACGCTATGAACTATGACGTTATAGCACATAACGTCATATTGCATCACTATAGGACGTATAATATTATAAAATATTGTGTTATAACGTCTAACGGTATATTGCACCACTATATGACGTATAACGTTTTGTACTATTACGTAATGACGTATAACGTTATATTGCATGACTATAGGTCGTATAACGTTATATACTATAACGTTATGAAGGAAGAACGTTATATTGCATCGCTATATGACGTATACCTTTATGAAATATGACGTTATTACACATAACGTTATATTGCGTTACTATAGGACGTATAACGTTATATTGCATCACTATATGACGTATAACGTTATATACTATTGCGCTATGAAGGAATAACGTTATATTGCATCACTATAGGACGTATAACGTTATATACTACCACGTTGTAACGCATAACGGTATAGTGCACAATTATATGATGTATAACGTTATATTGCATACCTATAGGTCGTATAACGTTATATTGCATCACTATATGAAGTATAACGTTGTACACTATTACGTTATAACGTATAAGATTATATTGCATCACTATTGTACGGATAACGTTATATACTATTACGTTATGACGTATAACGCTATATTGCGTCACCATGTGACGTATAACGTTTTGAACTAATGCGTAATAACGTATAGCGTTACATTGCATCACTATATGAAGTATACCGTTATGATCTATCACATTATAACGTATAACGTTATATTGCATCACTGTAGGACGTATAGCGTCATATACTATTGTGTTATAATGTATAACGGCATATTGCGTCACTATATGACGTATAACGTTATGTACTATTCCGTTATGAATGAATAACGTTATATTGCTTCACTATATGACGTATAACGTTATATACTATTGCGCTATGAACGAATAACGTTATATTGCATCACTATAGGACGTATAACGTTATATACTAGTACGTTATGAAGGAAGAACGTTATATTGCATCGCTATATGACGTATAACTTTATGAAATATGACGTTATTACACATAACGTTATATTGCGTTACTATAGGACGTATAACGTTTTGTACTATTACGTAATAACGTATAACGTTATATTGCATCACTACAGGACGTAAAACGTTATATACTATAACGTTATGAAGGAAGAACGTTATATTGCATCTCTATATGACGTATACCGTTATCAACTATGACGTTATTACACATAACGTTATATTGCGTTACTATAGGACGTATAAAATTATGAACTATTACATTATAACGCATAAAGTTATATTTCATCACTATACAACGTATAACGTTATGTACTATTATGTAATAACGTATAACGTTATATTGCATCACTATTGGACGTATAACGCTTCATTGCATCACCATTTGACATATAACGAGTTGAACTAATACGTAATAACGTATAGCGTTGCATTGCATCACTATAGGACGTATAACGTTGTATACTTTTACGTTATAACGTATAACGTCGTATTGCATCACTATAGGACGTATAGCGTTATATACTAATGCGTTATAATGTATAACGGTATATTGCATCACTATATGACGTATAACGTTATGAACTATTACGTTATAACGCATGACGTTATATTGCATCACTATATGACGTATAACGTTTTGTACTATTGCTTAATAACGTATAACGTTATATTGCATCACTATAGGACGTATAACGTTATATTACATTACTATAGGACGTATAATGTTAAAACTACTGTGTTATAATGTCTAACCTCATACTGCACCACTATATGATGTATAACGGTATATTGCATCACTATATGACGTATGAGGTTATGTACAATTACGTAATAACGTATAACGTTATATTGCATCACTATAGGACGTATAACGTTATAAACAATTGTGTTATAATGTATAACGGTATATTGCACCACTATATGATGTATAACATTATATTGCATCACTGTATGACGTATAACGTTATGTACTATTCCGTTATGAATGAATAACGTTATATTGCTTCACTATATGACGTATAACGTTATATACTATTGCGCTATGAACGAATAACGTTATATTGCATCACTATAGGACGTATAACGTTATATACTACTACGTTGTAATGTATAACGGTATATTGCACCATTATGTGATGTATAACGTTATATTGCATCACCATGTGACGTATAACGTTTTGAACAAATACGTAATAACGTACAACGTTATATTGCATCACTAATTGAAGTATACCGTTATGATCTATCACGTTATAACGTATAACGTTATATTGCATCACTATAGGACGTATAACGTTATATTGCATCACTATATGACGTATAACGTTATATACTATTGCGCTATGAAGGAATAACGTTATATTGCATCACTATAGGACGTATAACGTTATATACTACCACGTTGTAACGTATAACGGTATAGTGCACAATTATATGATGTATAACGTTATATTGCATACCTATAGGTCGTATAACGTTACATTGCATCACTATATGAAGTATAACGTTATACACTATTACGTTATAACGTATAAGATTATATTGCATCACTATTGTACGGATAACGTTATATACTATTACGTTATGACGTATAACGCTATATTGCGTCACCATGTGACGTTAAACGTTTTGAACTAATGCGTAATAACGTATAGCGTTACATTGCATCACTATATGAAGTATACCGTTATGATCTATCACATTATAACGTATAACGTTATATTGCATCACTGTAGGACGTATAGCGTCATATACTATTGTGTTATAATGTATAACGGCATATTGCGTCACTATATGACGTATAACGTTATGTACTATTCCGTTATGAATGAATAACGTTATATTGCTTCACTATATGACGTATAACGTTATATACTATTGCGCTATGAACGAATAACGTTATATTGCATCACTATAGGACGTATAACGTTATATACTAGTACGTTATGAAGGAAGAACGTTATATTGCATCGCTATATGACGTATAACTTTATGAAATATGACGTTATTACACATAACGTTATGTTGCGTTACTATAGGACGTATAACGTTTTGTACTATTACGTAATAACGTATAACGTTATATTGCATCACTACAGGACGTATAACGTTATATACTATAACGTTACGAAGGAAGAACGTTATATTGCATCTCTATATGACGTATACCGTTACCAACTATGACGTTATTACACATAACGTTATATTGCGTTACTATAGGACGTATAAAATTATGAACTATTACATTATAACGCATAAAGTTATATTTCATCACTATACAACGTATAACGTTATGTACTATTACGTAATAACGTATAACGTTATATTGCATCACTATTGGACGTATAACGCTTCATTACATCACCATTTGACATATAACGTTTTGAACTAATACGTAATAACGTATAGCGTTACATTGCATCACTATAGGACGTATAACGTTGTATACTTTTACGTTATAACGTATAACGTCGTATTGCATCACTATAGGACGTATAGCGTTATATACTAATGCGTTATAATGTATAACGGTATATTGCATCACTATATGACGTATAATGTTATGAACTATTACGTTATAACGCATGACGTTATATTGCATCACTATATGACGTATAACGTTTTGTACTATTGCGTAATAACGTATAACGTTATATTGCATCACTATAGGACGTATAACGTTATATTACATTACTATAGGACGTATAATGTTATAAACTACTGTGTTATAATGTCTAACCTCATACTGCACCACTATATGACGTATAACGGTATATTGCATCACTATATGACGTATGAGGTTATGTACTATTACGTAATAACGTATAACGTTATATTGCATCACTATAGGACGTATAACGTTATAAACAATTGTGTTATAATGTATAACGGTATATTGCACCACTATATGATGTATAACATTATATTGCATCACTGTATGACGTATAACGTTATGTACTATTCCGTTATGAATGAATAACGTTATATTGCTTCACAATATGACGTATAACGTTATATACTATTGCGCTATGAACGAATAACGTTATATTGCATCACTATAGGACGTATAACGTTATATACTACTACGTTGTAATGTATAACGGTATATTGCACCATTATGTGTTGTATAACGTTATATTGCATCACCCTGTGACGTATAACGTTTTGAACAAATACGTAATAACGTACAACGTTATATTGCATCACTAATTGAAGTATACCGTTATGATCTATCACGTTATAACGTATAACGTTATATTGCATCACTATAGGACGTATAACGTTATATTGCATCACTATATGACGTATAACATTATATACTATTGCGCTATGAAGGAATAACTTTATAGTGCATCACTACGTGACGTATAACGTTATATTACATTACTATAGGACGTATAATGTTACAAACTAGTGTGTTATAACGTCTAACGGTATATTGCACCACTATGTGATGTATAACGGTATATTGCATCACTATATGACGTATAACGTTTTGTACTATTACGTAATGACGTATAACGTTATATTGCATCACTATAGGACGTATAACGTTATATTACATTACTATAGGACGTATAATGTTATAAACTATTGTGATATAATGTCTAACGGTATATTGCACCACTATATGATGTATAACATTATATTGCATCACTGTATGACGTATAACGTTATATACTATTACGTAATAACATATAACGTTATATTGCATGACTATAGGACGTATAACGTTATATACTATAACGATATGAAGGAAGAACGTTATATTGCATCTCTATATGACGTATAACGTTATGAACTATGACGTTATAACACATAACGTTGTATTGCGTTACTATAGAACGTGTAACATTATGAACTATTACATTATAACGCATAACGTTATATTGCATCACTATATGACGTATAACGTTTTGTACTATTACGTAATAACGTATAACGTTGTATTGCATCACTATAGGACGTATAATGTTATATTGCATCACCATATGAAGTATACCGTTATGAACTATTACATTAAAACGTATAACGTTATATTGCATCACCATGTGACGCATAACGTTATGAACTACTACGTCATAACGTGTAACGTTGTAGTGTACCTCTATATGACGTATATTGTTTTGTACTATTACTTAATGATTTCTACCGTTACATTGCATCTCTATATGACGTATAACATTATATTGCATCACTATATGACGTATAACGTTCTGAACTTTGGCGTTATAACACATAACGTTATATTGCATCACTATAGGACGTATAACGTTATATTATATCATTCTATGACGTATAGCGTTATATACTATTGCGCTATGAAGTTATATCTTTATATTGCATCACTACATGTCCTATAGCGTTTTGTACTATTACGTAAAAACGTATAACGTTATATTGCATCACTATAGGACGTATAACGTTATAAACTATTGTGTTATAGTGTATAATGGTATATTGCACCACTATATGATGTGTAACGTTATATTGCATCACTATATGACGTATAACGTTATTTACTATTCCGTTATAAAAGAATAACGTTATATTGCATCACTATATGACGTATAACGTTATATTGCATCACTATAGGACGTAAAACGTTATATACTTTAACGTTATGAAGGAAGAACGTTATATTGCATCTCTATATGACGTATACCGTTATGAATTATGACGTTATAACACATAACGTTATATTGCATCACTATAGGACGTATAACGTTATATTATATCATTATATGACGTATAACGTTATGTACTATTCCGTTATGAAGGAATAACGTTATATTGCATCACTATATGACGTATAACGCTATGAACTATGACGTTATAGCACATAACGTCATATTGCATCACTATAGGACGTATAATATTATAAAATATTGTGTTATAACGTCTAACGGTATATTGCACCACTATATGACGTATAACGTTTTGTACTATTACGTAATGACGTATAACGTTATATTGCATGACTATAGGTCGTATAACGTTATATACTATAACGTTATGAAGGAAGAACGTTATATTGCATCGCTATATGACGTATACCTTTATGAAATATGACGTTATTACACATAACGTTATATTGCGTTACTATAGGACGTATAACGTTATATTGCATCACTATATGACGTATAACGTTATATACTATTGCGCTATGAAGGAATAACGTTATATTGCATCACTATAGGACGTATAACGTTATATACTACCACGTTGTAACGCATAACGGTATAGTGCACAATTATATGATGTATAACGTTATATTGCATACCTATAGGTCGTATAACGTTATATTGCATCACTATATGAAGTATAACGTTGTACACTATTACGTTATAACGTATAAGATTATATTGCATCACTATTGTACGGACAACGTTATATACTATTACGTTATGACGTATAACGCTATATTGCGTCACCATGTGACGTATAACGTTTTGAACTAATGCGTAATAACGTATAGCGTTACATTGCATCACTATATGAAGTATACCGTTATGATCTATCACATTATAACGTATAACGTTATATTGCATCACTGTAGGACGTATAGCGTCATATACTATTGTGTTATAATGTATAACGGCATATTGCGTCACTATATGACGTATAACGTTATGTACTATTCCGTTATGAATGAATAACGTTATATTGCTTCACTATATGACGTATAACGTTATATACTATTGCGCTATGAACGAATAACGTTATATTGCATCACTATAGGACGTATAACGTTATATACTAGTACGTTATGAAGGAAGAACGTTATATTGCATCGCTATATGACGTATAACTTTATGAAATATGACGTTATTACACATAACGTTATATTGCGTTACTATAGGACGTATAACGTTTTGTACTATTACGTAATAACGTATAACGTTATATTGCATCACTACAGGACGTAAAACGTTATATACTATAACGTTATGAAGGAAGAACGTTATATTGCATCTCTATATGACGTATACCGTTATCAACTATGACGTTATTACACATAACGTTATATTGCGTTACTATAGGACGTATAAAATTATGAACTATTCCATTATAACGCATAAAGTTATATTTCATCACTATACAACGTATAACGTTATGTACTATTATGTAATAACGTATAACGTTATATTGCATCACTATTGGACGTATAACGCTTCATTGCATCACCATTTGACATATAACGAGTTGAACTAATACGTAATAACGTATAGCGTTGCATTGCATCACTATAGGACGTATAACGTTGTATACTTTTACGTTATAACGTATAACGTCGTATTGCATCACTATAGGACGTATAGCGTTATATACTAATGCGTTATAATGTATAACGGTATATTGCATCACTATATGACGTATAACGTTATGAACTATTACGTTATAACGCATGACGTTATATTGCATCACTATATGACGTATAACGTTTTGTACTATTGCGTAATAACGTATAACGTTATATTGCATCACTATAGGACGTATAACGTTATATTACATTACTATAGGACGTATAATGTTAAAACTACTGTGTTATAATGTCTAACCTCATACTGCACCACTATATGATGTATAACGGTATATTGCATCACTATATGACGTATGAGGTTATGTACAATTACGTAATAACGTATAACGTTATATTGCATCACTATAGGACGTATAACGTTATAAACAATTGTGTTATAATGTATAACGGTATATTGCACCACTATATGATGTATAACATTATATTGCATCACTGTATGACGTATAACGTTATGTACTATTCCGTTATGAATGAATAACGTTATATTGCTTCACTATATGACGTATAACGTTATATACTATTGCGCTATGAACGAATAACGTTATATTGCATCACTATAGGACGTATAACGTTATATACTACTACGTTGTAATGTATAACGGTATATTGCACCATTATGTGATGTATAACGTTATATTGCATCACCATGTGACGTATAACGTTTTGAACAAATACGTAATAACGTACAACGTTATATTGCATCACTAATTGAAGTATACCGTTATGATCTATCACGTTATAACGTATAACGTTATATTGCATCACTATAGGACGTATAACGTTATATTGCATCACTATATGACGTATAACATTATATACTATTGCGCTATAAAGGAATAACTTTATATTGCATCACTACCTGACGTATAACGTTATATTACATTACTATAGGACGTATAATGTTACAAACCATTGTGTTATAACGTCTAACGGTATATTGCACCACTATATGATGTATAACGGTATATTGCATCACTATATGACGTATAACGTTTTGTACTATTACGTAATGACGTATAACGTTATATTGCATCACTATAGGACGTATAACGTTATATACTACTACGTTGTAGCGTATAACGGTATATTGCACAATTATATGATGTATAACGTTATATTGCATACCTATAGGACGTATAACGTTATATTGCATCACTATATAAAGTATAACGTTATACACTATTACGTTATAACGTATAACATTATATTGCATCACTATTGTACGGATAACGTTATATACTATTACGTTATGACGTATAACGCTATATTGTGTCACCATGTGACGTATAACGCTTTGAACTAATGCGTAATAACGTATAGCGTTACATTGCATCACTATATGAAGTATACCGTTATGATCTATCACATTATAAAGTATAACGTTATATTGCATCACTATAGCACGTATAGCGTCATATACTATTGTCTTATAATGTATAACGGCATATTGCGTCACTATATGACGTATAACGTTATGTACTACTCCGTTATGAATGAATAACGTTATATTGCATCACTATATGACGTATAACGTTATATACTATTGCGCTATGAAGGAATAACGTTATATTGCATCACTATAGGACGTATAACGTTATATACTACTACGTTGTAACGTATAACGGTATATTGCACCATTATATGATGTATAACGTTATATTGCATCACCATGTGACGTATAACGTTTTAAACTAATACGTAATAACGTACAACGTTATATTGCATCACTATAGGACGTATAACGTTATATTGCATCACTATATGACGTATAACATTATATACTATTGCGCTATGAAGGAATAACTTTATATTGCATCACTACATGACGTATAACGTTATATTACATTACTATAGGACGTATAATATTACAAACTATTGTGTTATAACGTCTAACGGTATATTGCACCACTATATGATGTATAACGGTATATTGCATCACTATATGACGTATAACGTTTTGTACTATTACGTAATGACGTATAACGTTATATTGCACCTCTATAGGACGTATAACATTATATTGCATCACTATTGTACGTATAACGTTATATACTATTACGTTATGACGCATAACGCTATATTGCATCACTATATGACGTATAACGTTTTGTACTATTACGTAATAACGTATAACGTTATATTGCATCACTACAGGACGTAAAACGTTATATACTATAACGTTATGAAGGAAGAACGTTATATTGCATCTCTATATGACGTATACCGTTATCAACTATGACGTTATTACACATAACGTTATATTGCGTTACTATAGGACGTATAAAATTATGAACTATTACATTATAACGCATAAAGTTATATTTCATCACTATACAACGTATAACGTTATGTACTATTACGTAATAACGTATAACGTTATATTGCATCACTATTGGACGTATAACGCTTCATTGCATCACCATGTGACATATAACGTTTTGAACTAATACGTAATAACGTATAGCGTTACATTGCATCACTATAGGACGTATAACGTTGTATACTTTTACGTTATAACGTATAACGTCGTATTGCATCACTATAGGACGTATAGCGTTATATACTAATGCGTTATAATGTATAACGGTATATTGCATCACTATATGACGTATAACGTTATGAACTATTACGTTATAACGCATGACGTTATATTGCATGACTATAGGACGTATAACGTTATATACTATAACGATATGAAGGAAGAACGTTGTATTGCATCTCTATATGACGTATACCGTTATGAACTATGACGTTATTACACATAACGTTGTATTGCGTTACTATAGGACGTATAACATTATGAACTATTACATTATAACGCATAACGTTATATTGCATCACTATATGACGTATAACGTTTTGTACTATTACGTAATAACGTATAACGTTATATTGCATCACTATAGGACGTATAATGTTATATTGTATCACCATATGAAGTATACCGTTATGAACTATTACATTATAACTTATAGCGTTATATTGCATCACCATGTGACGCATAACGTTATGAACTACTACGTTATAACGTGTAACGTTATAGTGCACCACCATATGACGTATATTGTTTTGTACTATTACTTAATGACTTCTACCGTTACATTGCATCTCTATATGACGTATAACATTATATTGCATCACCATATGACGTATAACGTTATGAACTATGGCGTTATAACACATAACGTTATATTGCATCACTATAGGACGTATAACGTTATATTATATCATTATGTGACGTATAACGTTATACACTATTGCGCTATGAAGTTATAACTTTATATTGCATCACTATATGACGTATAACGTTTTGTACTATTACGTAATAACGTATAACGTTATATTGCATGACTATAGGACGTATAACGTTATATACTATAACGATATGAAGGAAGAACGTTATATTGCATCTCTATATGACGTATACCGTTATGAACTATGACGTTATTACACATAACGTTGTATTGCGTTACTATAGGACGTATAACATTATGAACTATTACATTATAACGCATAACGTTATATTGCATCACTATATGACGTATAACGTTTTGTACTATTACGTAATAACGTATAACGTTATATTGCATCACTATAGGATGTATAACGTTATAAACTATTGTGTTATAGTGTATAACGGTATAATGCACCACTATATGATGTGTAACGTTATATTGCATCACTGTATGACGTATAACGTTATGTACTATTCCGTTATGAATGATTAACGTTATATTGCATCACTATAGGACGTATAACGTTATATTGCATCACTATATGAAGTATACCGTTATGATCTATCATGTTATAACGTATAACGTTATATTGCATCACTATAGGACGTATAGCGTCATATACTATTGCGTTATAATATATAATGGTATAATGCATTACTATATGACGTATAACATTATGAACTATTACGTTATAACGTATAACATTATATTGCACCACTATTGTACGTATAACGTTATATACTATTACGTTATGACGTATAACGGTATATTGCATCACTATATGACGTATAACGTTTTGTACTATTGCGTAATAACGTATAACGTTATATTGCATCACTATAGGACGTATAACGTTATATTACATTACTATAGGACGTATAATGTTATAAACTATTGTGTTATAATGTCTAACCTCATACTGCACCACTATATGATGTATAACGGTATATTGCATCACTATATGACGTATGAGGTTATGTACTATTACGTAATAACGTATAACGTTATATTGCATCACTATAGGACGTATAACGTTATAAACAATTGTGTTATAATGTATAACGGTATATTGCACCACTATATGATGTATAACATTATATTGCATCACTGTATGACGTATAACGTTATGTACTATTCCGTTATGAATGATTAACGTTATATTGCATCACTATATGACGTATAACGTTATATTGCATCACTATGTGACGTATAACGTTATATACTACTGCGCTATGAAGGAATAACTTTATATTGCATCACTATATGACGTATAACGTTATATTACATTACTATAGGACGTATAATGTTATAAACTATTGTGTTATAATGTCTAACGGTATATTGCACCACTATATGATATATAACGGTATATTGCATCACTATATGACGTATAACGTTTTGTACTATTACGTAATAACGTATAACGTTATATTGCATGACAATAGGACGTATAACGTTATATACTATAACGATATGAAGGAAGAACGTTATATTGCATCTCTATATGACGTATAACGTTATGAACTATGACGTTATTACACATAACGTTGTATTGCGTTACTATAGGACGTATAACATTATGAACTATTACATTATAACGCATAACGTTATATTGCATCACTATATGACGTATAACGTTTTGTACTATTACGTAATAACGTATAACGTTATATTGCATCACTATAGGATGTATAACGTTATAAACTATTGTGTTATAGTGTATAACGGTATAATGCACCACTATATGATGTGTAACGTTATATTGCATCACTGTATGACGTATAACGTTATGTACTATTCCGTTATGAATGATTAACGTTATATTGCATCACTATAGGACGTATAACGTTATATTGCATCACTATATGAAGTATACCGTTATGATCTATCATGTTATAACGTATAACGTTATATTGCATCACTATAGGACGTATAGCGTCATATACTATTGCGTTATAATATATAATGGTATAATGCATTACTATATGACGTATAACATTATGAACTATTACGTTATAACGTATAACATTATATTGCACCACTATTGTACGTATAACGTTATATACTATTACGTTATGACGTATAACGGTATATTGCATCACTATATGACGTATAACGTTTTGTACTATTGCGTAATAACGTATAACGTTATATTGCATCACTATAGGACGTATAACGTTATATTACATTACTATAGGACGTATAATGTTATAAACTATTGTGTTATAATGTCTAACCTCATACTGCACCACTATATGATGTATAACGGTATATTGCATCACTATATGACGTATGAGGTTATGTACTATTACGTAATAACGTATAACGTTATATTGCATCACTATAGGACGTATAACGTTATAAACAATTGTGTTATAATGTATAACGGTATATTGCACCACTATATGATGTATAACATTATATTGCATCACTGTATGACGTATAACGTTATGTACTATTCCGTTATGAATGATTAACGTTATATTGCATCACTATATGACGTATAACGTTATATTGCATCACTATGTGACGTATAACGTTATATACTACTGCGCTATGAAGGAATAACTTTATATTGCATCACTATATGACGTATAACGTTATATTACATTACTATAGGACGTATAATGTTATAAACTATTGTGTTATAATGTCTAACGGTATATTGCACCACTATATGATATATAACGGTATATTGCATCACTATATGACGTATAACGTTTTGTACTATTACGTAATAACGTATAACGTTATATTGCATGACAATAGGACGTATAACGTTATATACTATAACGATATGAAGGAAGAACGTTATATTGCATCTCTATATGACGTATAACGTTATGAACTATGACGTTATTACACATAACGTTGTATTGCGTTACTATAGCACGTATAACATTATGAACTATTACATTATAACGCATAACGTTATATTGCATCACTATATGACGTATAACGTTTTGTACTATTACGTAATAACGTATAACGTTATATTGCATCACTATAGGACGTATAATGTTATATTGCATCACCATATGAAGTATACCGTTATGAACTATTACATTAAAACGTATAACGTTATATTGCATCACCATGTGACGCATAACGTTATGAACTACTACGTCATAACGTGTAACGTTATAGTGCACCACTATATGACGTATATTGTTCTGTACTATTACTTAATGATTTCTACCGTTACATTGCATCTCTATATGACGTATAACATAATATTGCATCACTATATGACGTATAACGTTATGAACTATGGCGTTATAACACATAACGTTATATTGCATCACTATAGGACGTATAACGTTATATTATATCATTATATGTCGTATAGCGTTATATACTATTGCGCTATGAAGTTATATCTTTATATTGCATCACTATATGTCCTATAGCGTTTTGTACTATTACGTAATAACGTATAACGTTATATTGCATCACTATAGGACGTATAATGTTATATTGCATCACCATATGAAGTATACCGTTATGAACTATTACATTAAAACGTATAACGTTATATTGCATCACTATAGGACGTATAACGTTATAAACTATTGTGTTATAGTGTATAACGGTATATTGCACCACTATATGATGTGTAACGTTATATTGCATCACTATATGACGTATAACGTTATTTACTATTCCGTTATAAAAGAATAACGTTATATTGCATCACTATATGACGTATAACGTTATATTGCATCACTATAGGACGTAAAACGTTATATACTATAACGTTATGAAGGAAGAACGTTATATTGCATCTCTATATGACGTATACCGTTATGAATTATGACGTTATAACACATAACGTTATATTGCATCACTATATGACGTATAACGTTTTGTACTATTACGTAATGACGTATAACGTTATATTGCACGACTATAGGTCGTATAACGTTATATACTATAACGTTGTGAAGGAAGAACGTTATATTGCATCGCTATATGTCGTATACCGTTATGATCTATCATGTTATAACGTATAACGTTATATGGCATCACGATAGGACGTATAGCGTCATATACTATTGCGATAATATATATAATGGTATAATGCATTACTATATGACGTATAACATTATGAACTATTACGTTATAACGTATAACATAATATTGCATCACTATTGTACGTATAACGTTATATACTATTACGTTATGACGTATAACGGTATATTGCATCACTATATGACGTATAACGTTTTATACTATTGCGTAATAACGTATAACGTTATATTGCATCACTATAGGACGTGTAACGTTATAAACAATTGTGTTATAATGTATAACGGTATATTGCACCACTATATGATGTATAACATTATATTGCATCACTGTATGACGTATAACGTTATGTACTATTCCGTTATGAATGATTAACGTTATATTGCATCACTATATGACGTACAACGTTATATTGCATCACTATGTGACGTATAACGTTATATACTACTGCGCTATGAAGCAATAACTTTATATTGCATCACTATATGACGTATAACGTTATAAAACATTACTATAGGACGTATAATGTTATAAACTATTGTGTTATAATGTCTAACGGTATATTGCACCACTATATGATATATAACGGTATATTGCATCACTATATGACGTATAACGTTTTATACTATTGCGTAATAACGTATAACGTTATATTGCATCACTATAGGACGTATAACGTTATAAACAATTGTGTTATAATGTATAACGGTATATTGCACCACTATATGATGTATAACAATATATTGCATCACTGTATGACGTATAACGTTATGTACTATTCCGTTATGAATGATTAACGTTATATTGCATCACTATAGGACGTATAACGTTATAAACAATTGTGTTATAGTGTATAACGGTATATTGCACCACTATATGATGTGTAACGTTATATTGCATCACTATATGACGTATAACGTTATTTACTATTCCGTTATAAAAGAATAACGTTATATTGCATCACTATATGACGTATAACGTTATATTGCATCACTATAGGACGTAAAACGTTATATACTATAACGTTATGAAGGAAGAACGTTATATTGCATCTCTATATGACGTATACCGTTATGAATTATGACGTTATAACACATAACGTTATATTGCATCACTATATGACGTATAACGTTTTGTACTATTACGTAATGACGTATAACGTTATATTGCATCACTATAGGACGTATAACGTTATATACTACTACGTTGTAGCGTATAACGGTATATTGCACAATTATATGATGTATAACGTTATATTGCATACCTATAGGACGTATAACGTTATATTGCATCACTATATAAAGTATAACGTTATACACTATTACGTTATAACGTATAACATTATATTGCATCACTATTGTACGGATAACGTTATATACTATTACGTTATGACGTATAACGCTATATTGTGTCACCATGTGACGTATAACGCTTTGCACTAATGCGTAATAACGTATAGCGTTACATTGCATCACTATATGAAGTATACCGTTATGATCTATCACATTATAACGTATAACGTTATATTGCATCACTATAGCACGTATAGCGTCATATACTATTGTGTTATAATGTATAACGGCATATTGCGTCACTATATGACGTATAACGTTATGTACTACTCCGTTATGAATGAATAACGTTATATTGCATCACTATATGACGTA
Source organism: Bombus terrestris (assembly GCF_910591885.1). Taxonomy (NCBI): domain Eukaryota; kingdom Metazoa; phylum Arthropoda; class Insecta; order Hymenoptera; family Apidae; genus Bombus; species Bombus terrestris. Next base: position 5,107,696 of record NW_025963548.1, read on the forward strand.
TAACGTTATATACTATTGCGCTATGAAGGAATAACGTTATATTGCATCACTATAGGACGTATAACGTTATATACTACTACGTTGTAACGTATAACGGTATATTGCACCATTATATGATGTATAACGTTATATTGCATCACCATGTGACGTATAACGTTTTGAACTAATACGTAATAACGTACAACGTTATATTGCATCACTATAGGACGTATAACGTTATATTGCATCACTATATGACGTATAACATTATATACTATTGCGCTATGAAGGAATAACTTTATATTGCATCACTACATGACGTATAACGTTATATTACATTACTATAGGACGTATAATATTACAAACTATTGTGTTATAACGTCTAACGGTATATTGCACCACTATATGATGTATAACGGTATATTGCATCACTATATGACGTATAACGTTTTGTACTATTACGTAATGACGTATAACGTTATATTGCACCTCTATAGGACGTATAACGTTATATTGCATCACTATATGAAGTATACCGTTATGATCTATCACATTATAACGTATAACGTTATATTGCATCACTATAGGACGTATAGCGTCATATACTATTGTGTTATAATGTATAACGGCATATTGCGTCACTATATGACGTATAACGTTATGTACTACTCCGTTATGAATGAATAACGTTATATTGCATCACTATATGACGTATAACGTTATATACTATTGCGCTATGAAGGAATAACGTTATATTGCATCACTAAAGGACGTATAACGTTATATACTACTACGTTGTAACGTATAACGGTATATTGCACCATTATATGATGTATAACGTTATATTGCATCACCATGTGACGTATAACGTTTTGAACTAATACGTAATACCGTACAACGTTATATTGCATCACTATAGGACGTATAACGTTATATTGCATCACTATATGACGTATAACATTATATACTATTGCGCTATGAAGGAATAACTTTATATTGCATCACTACATGACGTATAACGTTATATTACATTACTATAGGACGTATAATGTTACAAACTATTGTGTTATAACGTCTAACGGTATATTGCACCACTATATGATGTATAACGGTATATTGCATCACTATATGACGTATAACGTTTTGTACTATTACGTAATGACGTATAACGTTATATTGCACGACTATAGGTCGTATAACGTTATATACTATAACGTTGTGATGGAAGAACGTTATATTGCATCGCTATATGACGTATACCTTTATGAAATATGACGTTATTACACATAACGTTATATTGCGTTACTATAGGACGTATAACGTTATATTGCATCACTATATGAAGTATACCGTTATGATCTATCATGTTATAACGTATAACGTTATATTGCGTCACTATATGACGTATAACGTTTTGTACTATTACGTAATAACGTATAACGCTATATTGCACCTCTATAGGACGTATAACGTTATATTGCATCACTATATGAAGTATACCGTTATGATCTATCACGTTATAACGTATAACGTTATATTGCATCACTATAGGACGTATAGCGTCATATACTATTGCGTTATAATATATAACGGTATAATGCATTACTATATGACGTAAAACATTATGAACTATTACGTTATAACGTATAACATTATATTGCATCACTATTGTACGTATAACGTTATATACTATTACGTTATGACGCATAACGCTATATTGCATCACTATATGACGTATAACGTTTTGTACTATTACGTAATAACGTATAACGTTATATTGCATCACTACAGGACGTAAAACGTTATATACTATAACGTTATGAAGGAAGAACGTTATATTGCATCTCTATATGACGTATACCGTTATCAACTATGACGTTATTACACATAACGTTATATTGCGTTACTATAGGACGTATAAAATTATGAACTATTACATTATAACGCATAAAGTTATATTTCATCACTATACAACGTATAACGTTATGTACTATTACGTAATAACGTATAACGTTATATTGCATCACTATTGGACGTATAACGCTTCATTGCATCACCATGTGACATATAACGTTTTGAACTAATACGTAATAACGTATAGCGTTACATTGCATCACTATAGGACGTATAACGTTGTATACTTTTACGTTATAACGTATAACGTCGTATTGCATCACTATAGGACGTATAGCGTTATATACTAATGCGTTATAATGTATAACGGTATATTGCATCACTATATGACGTATAACGTTATGAACTATTACGTTATAACGCATGACGTTATATTGCATGACTATAGGACGTATAACGTTATATACTATAACGATATGAAGGAAGAACGTTGTATTGCATCTCTATATGACGTATACCGTTATGAACTATGACGTTATTACACATAACGTTGTATTGCGTTACTATAGGACGTATAACATTATGAACTATTACATTATAACGCATAACGTTATATTGCATCACTATATGACGTATAACGTTTTGTACTATTACGTAATAACGTATAACGTTATATTGCATCACTATAGGACGTATAATGTTATATTGTATCACCATATGAAGTATACCGTTATGAACTATTACATTATAACTTATAGCGTTATATTGCATCACCATGTGACGCATAACGTTATGAACTACTACGTTATAACGTGTAACGTTATAGTGCACCACCATATGACGTATATTGTTTTGTACTATTACTTAATGACTTCTACCGTTACATTGCATCTCTATATGACGTATAACATTATATTGCATCACCATATGACGTATAACGTTATGAACTATGGCGTTATAACACATAACGTTATATTGCATCACTATAGGACGTATAACGTTATATTATATCATTATGTGACGTATAACGTTATACACTATTGCGCTATGAAGTTATAACTTTATATTGCATCACTATATGACGTATAACGTTTTGTACTATTACGTAATAACGTATAACGTTATATTGCATGACTATAGGACGTATAACGTTATATACTATAACGATATGAAGGAAGAACGTTATATTGCATCTCTATATGACGTATACCGTTATGAACTATGACGTTATTACACATAACGTTGTATTGCGTTACTATAGGACGTATAACATTATGAACTATTACATTATAACGCATAACGTTATATTGCATCACTATATGACGTATAACGTTTTGTACTATTACGTAATAACGTATAACGTTATATTGCATCACTATAGGATGTATAACGTTATAAACTATTGTGTTATAGTGTATAACGGTATAATGCACCACTATATGATGTGTAACGTTATATTGCATCACTGTATGACGTATAACGTTATGTACTATTCCGTTATGAATGATTAACGTTATATTGCATCACTATAGGACGTATAACGTTATATTGCATCACTATATGAAGTATACCGTTATGATCTATCATGTTATAACGTATAACGTTATATTGCATCACTATAGGACGTATAGCGTCATATACTATTGCGTTATAATATATAATGGTATAATGCATTACTATATGACGTATAACATTATGAACTATTACGTTATAACGTATAACATTATATTGCACCACTATTGTACGTATAACGTTATATACTATTACGTTATGACGTATAACGGTATATTGCATCACTATATGACGTATAACGTTTTGTACTATTGCGTAATAACGTATAACGTTATATTGCATCACTATAGGACGTATAACGTTATATTACATTACTATAGGACGTATAATGTTATAAACTATTGTGTTATAATGTCTAACCTCATACTGCACCACTATATGATGTATAACGGTATATTGCATCACTATATGACGTATGAGGTTATGTACTATTACGTAATAACGTATAACGTTATATTGCATCACTATAGGACGTATAACGTTATAAACAATTGTGTTATAATGTATAACGGTATATTGCACCACTATATGATGTATAACATTATATTGCATCACTGTATGACGTATAACGTTATGTACTATTCCGTTATGAATGATTAACGTTATATTGCATCACTATATGACGTATAACGTTATATTGCATCACTATGTGACGTATAACGTTATATACTACTGCGCTATGAAGGAATAACTTTATATTGCATCACTATATGACGTGTAACGTTATATTACATTACTATAGGACGTATAATGTTATAAACTATTGTGTTATAATGTCTAACGGTATATTGCACCACTATATGATATATAACGGTATATTGCATCACTATATGACGTATAACGTTTTGTACTATTACGTAATAACGTATAACGTTATATTGCATGACAATAGGACGTATAACGTTATATACTATAACGATATGAAGGAAGAACGTTATATTGCATCTCTATATGACGTATAACGTTATGAACTATGACGTTATTACACATAACGTTGTATTGCGTTACTATAGGACGTATAACATTATGAACTATTACATTATAACGCATAACGTTATATTGCATCACTATATGACGTATAACGTTTTGTACTATTACGTAATAACGTATAACGTTATATTGCATCACTATAGGATGTATAACGTTATAAACTATTGTGTTATAGTGTATAACGGTATAATGCACCACTATATGATGTGTAACGTTATATTGCATCACTGTATGACGTATAACGTTATGTACTATTCCGTTATGAATGATTAACGTTATATTGCATCACTATAGGACGTATAACGTTATATTGCATCACTATATGAAGTATACCGTTATGATCTATCATGTTATAACGTATAACGTTATATTGCATCACTATAGGACGTATAGCGTCATATACTATTGCGTTATAATATATAATGGTATAATGCATTACTATATGACGTATAACATTATGAACTATTACGTTATAACGTATAACATTATATTGCACCACTATTGTACGTATAACGTTATATACTATTACGTTATGACGTATAACGGTATATTGCATCACTATATGACGTATAACGTTTTGTACTATTGCGTAATAACGTATAACGTTATATTGCATCACTATAGGACGTATAACGTTATATTACATTACTATAGGACGTATAATGTTATAAACTATTGTGTTATAATGTCTAACCTCATACTGCACCACTATATGATGTATAACGGTATATTGCATCACTATATGACGTATGAGGTTATGTACTATTACGTAATAACGTATAACGTTATATTGCATCACTATAGGACGTATAACGTTATAAACAATTGTGTTATAATGTATAACGGTATATTGCACCACTATATGATGTATAACAATATATTGCATCACTGTATGACGTATAACGTTATGTACTATTCCGTTATGAATGATTAACGTTATATTGCATCACTATAGGACGTATAACGTTATAAACAATTGTGTTATAGTGTATAACGGTATATTGCACCACTATATGATGTGTAACGTTATATTGCATCACTATATGACGTATAACGTTATTTACTATTCCGTTATAAAAGAATAACGTTATATTGCATCACTATATGACGTATAACGTTATATTGCATCACTATAGGACGTAAAACGTTATATACTATAACGTTATGAAGGAAGAACGTTATATTGCATCTCTATATGACGTATACCGTTATGAATTATGACGTTATAACACATAACGTTATATTGCATCACTATATGACGTATAACGTTTTGTACTATTACGTAATGACGTATAACGTTATATTGCATCACTATAGGACGTATAACGTTATATACTACTACGTTGTAGCGTATAACGGTATATTGCACAATTATATGATGTATAACGTTATATTGCATACCTATAGGACGTATAACGTTATATTGCATCACTATATAAAGTATAACGTTATACACTATTACGTTATAACGTATAACATTATATTGCATCACTATTGTACGGATAACGTTATATACTATTACGTTATGACGTATAACGCTATATTGTGTCACCATGTGACGTATAACGCTTTGAACTAATGCGTAATAACGTATAGCGTTACATTGCATCACTATATGAAGTATACCGTTATGATCTATCACATTATAACGTATAACGTTATATTGCATCACTATAGCACGTATAGCGTCATATACTATTGTGTTATAATGTATAACGGCATATTGCGTCACTATATGACGTATAACGTTATGTACTACTCCGTTATGAATGAATAACGTTATATTGCATCACTATATGACGTATAACGTTATATACTATTGCGCTATGAAGGAATAACGTTATATTGCATCACTATAGGACGTATAACGTTATATACTACTACGTTGTAACGTATAACGGTATATTGCACCATTATATGATGTATAACGTTATATTGCATCACCATGTGACGTATAACGTTTTGAACTAATACGTAATAACGTACAACGTTATATTGCATCACTATAGGACGTATAACGTTATATTGCATCACTATATGACGTATAACATTATATACTATTGCGCTATGAAGGAATAACTTTATATTGCATCACTACATGACGTATAACGTTATATTACATTACTATAGGACGTATAATATTACAAACTATTGTGTTATAACGTCTAACGGTATATTGCACCACTATATGATGTATAACGGTATATTGCATCACTATATGACGTATAACGTTTTGTACTATTACGTAATGACGTATAACGTTATATTGCACCTCTATAGGACGTATAACGTTATATTGCATCACTATATGAAGTATACCGTTATGATCTATCACATTATAACGTATAACGTTATATTGCATCACTATAGGACGTATAGCGTCATATACTATTGTGTTATAATGTATAACGGCATATTGCGTCACTATATGACGTATAACGTTATGTACTACTCCGTTATGAATGAATAACGTTATATTGCATCACTATATGACGTATAACGTTATATACTATTGCGCTATGAAGGAATAACGTTATATTGCATCACTAAAGGACGTATAACGTTATATACTACTACGTTGTAACGTATAACGGTATATTGCACCATTATATGATGTATAACGTTATATTGCATCACCATGTGACGTATAACGTTTTGAACTAATACGTAATAACGTACAACGTTATATTGCATCACTATAGGACGTATAACGTTATATTGCATCACTATATGACGTATAACATTATATACTATTGCGCTATGAAGGAATAACTTTATATTGCATCACTACATGACGTATAACGTTATATTACATTACTATAGGACGTATAATGTTACAAACTATTGTGTTATAACGTCTAACGGTATATTGCACCACTATATGATGTATAACGGTATATTGCATCACTATATGACGTATAACGTTTTGTACTATTACGTAATGACGTATAACGTTATATTGCACGACTATAGGTCGTATAACGTTATATACTATAACGTTGTGATGGAAGAACGTTATATTGCATCGCTATATGACGTATACCTTTATGAAATATGACGTTATTACACATAACGTTATATTGCGTTACTATAGGACGTATAACGTTATATTGCATCACTATATGAAGTATACCGTTATGATCTATCATGTTATAACGTATAACGTTATATTGCGTCACTATATGACGTATAACGTTTTGTACTATTACGTAATAACGTATAACGCTATATTGCACCTCTATAGGACGTATAACGTTATATTGCATCACTATATGAAGTATACCGTTATGATCTATCACGTTATAACGTATAACGTTATATTGCATCACTATAGGACGTATAGCGTCATATACTATTGCGTTATAATATATAACGGTATAATGCATTACTATATGACGTAAAACATTATGAACTATTACGTTATAACGTATAACATTATATTGCATCACTATTGTACGTATAACGTTATATACTATTACGTTATGACGCATAACGCTATATTGCATCACTATATGACGTATAACGTTTTGTACTATTACGTAATAACGTATAACGTTATATTGCATCACTACAGGACGTAAAACGTTATATACTATAACGTTATGAAGGAAGAACGTTATATTGCATCTCTATATGACGTATACCGTTATCAACTATGACGTTATTACACATAACGTTATATTGCGTTACTATAGGACGTATAAAATTATGAACTATTACATTATAACGCATAAAGTTATATTTCATCACTATACAACGTATAACGTTATGTACTATTACGTAATAACGTATAACGTTATATTGCATCACTATTGGACGTATAACGCTTCATTGCATCACCATGTGACATATAACGTTTTGAACTAATACGTAATAACGTATAGCGTTACATTGCATCACTATAGGACGTATAACGTTGTATACTTTTACGTTATAACGTATAACGTCGTATTGCATCACTATAGGACGTATAGCGTTATATACTAATGCGTTATAATGTATAACGGTATATTGCATCACTATATGACGTATAACGTTATGAACTATTACGTTATAACGCATGACGTTATATTGCATGACTATAGGACGTATAACGTTATATACTATAACGATATGAAGGAAGAACGTTGTATTGCATCTCTATATGACGTATACCGTTATGAACTATGACGTTATTACACATAACGTTGTATTGCGTTACTATAGGACGTATAACATTATGAACTATTACATTATAACGCATAACGTTATATTGCATCACTATATGACGTATAACGTTTTGTACTATTACGTAATAACGTATAACGTTATATTGCATCACTATAGGACGTATAATGTTATATTGTATCACCATATGAAGTATACCGTTATGAACTATTACATTATAACTTATAGCGTTATATTGCATCACCATGTGACGCATAACGTTATGAACTACTACGTTATAACGTGTAACGTTATAGTGCACCACCATATGACGTATATTGTTTTGTACTATTACTTAATGACTTCTACCGTTACATTGCATCTCTATATGACGTATAACATTATATTGCATCACCATATGACGTATAACGTTATGAACTATGGCGTTATAACACATAACGTTATATTGCATCACTATAGGACGTATAACGTTATATTATATCATTATGTGACGTATAACGTTATACACTATTGCGCTATGAAGTTATAACTTTATATTGCATCACTATATGACGTATAACGTTTTGTACTATTACGTAATAACGTATAACGTTATATTGCATGACTATAGGACGTATAACGTTATATACTATAACGATATGAAGGAAGAACGTTATATTGCATCTCTATATGACGTATACCGTTATGAACTATGACGTTATTACACATAACGTTGTATTGCGTTACTATAGGACGTATAACATTATGAACTATTACATTATAACGCATAACGTTATATTGCATCACTATATGACGTATAACGTTTTGTACTATTACGTAATAACGTATAACGTTATATTGCATCACTATAGGATGTATAACGTTATAAACTATTGTGTTATAGTGTATAACGGTATAATGCACCACTATATGATGTGTAACGTTATATTGCATCACTGTATGACGTATAACGTTATGTACTATTCCGTTATGAATGATTAACGTTATATTGCATCACTATAGGACGTATAACGTTATATTGCATCACTATATGAAGTATACCGTTATGATCTATCATGTTATAACGTATAACGTTATATTGCATCACTATAGGACGTATAGCGTCATATACTATTGCGTTATAATATATAATGGTATAATGCATTACTATATGACGTATAACATTATGAACTATTACGTTATAACGTATAACATTATATTGCACCACTATTGTACGTATAACGTTATATACTATTACGTTATGACGTATAACGGTATATTGCATCACTATATGACGTATAACGTTTTGTACTATTGCGTAATAACGTATAACGTTATATTGCATCACTATAGGACGTATAACGTTATATTACATTACTATAGGACGTATAATGTTATAAACTATTGTGTTATAATGTCTAACCTCATACTGCACCACTATATGATGTATAACGGTATATTGCATCACTATATGACGTATGAGGTTATGTACTATTACGTAATAACGTATAACGTTATATTGCATCACTATAGGACGTATAACGTTATAAACAATTGTGTTATAATGTATAACGGTATATTGCACCACTATATGATGTATAACATTATATTGCATCACTGTATGACGTATAACGTTATGTACTATTCCGTTATGAATGATTAACGTTATATTGCATCACTATATGACGTATAACGTTATATTGCATCACTATGTGACGTATAACGTTATATACTACTGCGCTATGAAGGAATAACTTTATATTGCATCACTATATGACGTATAACGTTATATTACATTACTATAGGACGTATAATGTTATAAACTATTGTGTTATAATGTCTAACGGTATATTGCACCACTATATGATATATAACGGTATATTGCATCACTATATGACGTATAACGTTTTGTACTATTACGTAATAACGTATAACGTTATATTGCATGACAATAGGACGTATAACGTTATATACTATAACGATATGAAGGAAGAACGTTATATTGCATCTCTATATGACGTATAACGTTATGAACTATGACGTTATTACACATAACGTTGTATTGCGTTACTATAGGACGTATAACATTATGAACTATTACATTATAACGCATAACGTTATATTGCATCACTATATGACGTATAACGTTTTGTACTATTACGTAATAACGTATAACGTTATATTGCATCACTATAGGATGTATAACGTTATAAACTATTGTGTTATAGTGTATAACGGTATAATGCACCACTATATGATGTGTAACGTTATATTGCATCACTGTATGACGTATAACGTTATGTACTATTCCGTTATGAATGATTAACGTTATATTGCATCACTATAGGACGTATAACGTTATATTGCATCACTATATGACGTATAACGTTATGATCTATCATGTTATAACGTATAACGTTATATTGCATCACTATAGGACGTATAGCGTCATATACTATTGCGTTATAATATATAATGGTATAATGCATTACTATATGACGTATAACATTATGAACTATTACGTTATAACGTATAACATTATATTGCACCACTATTGTACGTATAACGTTATATACTATTACGTTATGACGTATAACGGTATATTGCATCACTATATGACGTATAACGTTTTGTACTATTGCGTAATAACGTATAACGTTATATTGCATCACTATAGGACGTATAACGTTATATTACATTACTATAGGACGTATAATGTTATAAACTATTGTGTTATAATGTCTAACCTCATACTGCACCACTATATGATGTATAACGGTATATTGCATCACTATATGACGTATGAGGTTATGTACTATTACGTAATAACGTATAACGTTATATTGCATCACTATAGGACGTATAACGTTATAAACAATTGTGTTATAATGTATAACGGTATATTGCACCACTATATGATGTATAACATTATATTGCATCACTGTATGACGTATAACGTTATGTACTATTCCGTTATGAATGATTAACGTTATATTGCATCACTATATGACGTATAACGTTATATTGCATCACTATGTGACGTATGACGTTATATACTACTGCGCTATGAAGGAATAACTTTATATTGCATCACTATATGACGTATAACGTTATATTACATTACTATAGGACGTATAATGTTATAAACTATTGTGTTATAATGTCTAACGGTATATTGCACCACTATATGATATATAACGGTATATTGCATCACTACATGACGTATAACGTTTTGTACTATTACGTAATAACGTATAACGTTATATTGCATGACAATAGGACGTATAACGTTATATACTATAACGATATGAAGGAAGAACGTTATATTGCATCTCTATATGACGTATAACGTTATGAACTATGACGTTATTACACATAACGTTGTATTGCGTTACTATAGCACGTATAACATTATGAACTATTACATTATAACGCATAACGTTATATTGCATCACTATATGACGTATAACGTTTTGTACTATTACGTAATAACGTATAACGTTATATTGCATCACTATAGGACGTATAATGTTATATTGCATCACCATATGAAGTATACCGTTATGAACTATTACATTAAAACGTATAACGTTATATTGCATCACCATGTGACGCATAACGTTATGAACTACTACGTCATAACGTGTAACGTTATAGTGCACCACTATATGACGTATATTGTTCTGTACTATTACTTAATGATTTCTACCGTTACATTGCATCTCTATATGACGTATAACATAATATTGCATCACTATATGACGTATAACGTTATGAACTATGGCGTTATAACACATAACGTTATATTGCATCACTATAGGACGTATAACGTTATATTATATCATTATATGTCGTATAGCGTTATATACTATTGCGCTATGAAGTTATATCTTTATATTGCATCACTATATGTCCTATAGCGTTTTGTACTATTACGTAATAACGTATAACGTTATATTGCATCACTATAGGACGTATAATGTTATATTGCATCACCATATGAAGTATACCGTTATGAACTATTACATTAAAACGTATAACGTTATATTGCATCACTATAGGACGTATAACGTTATAAACTATTGTGTTATAGTGTATAACGGTATATTGCACCACTATATGATGTGTAACGTTATATTGCATCACTATATGACGTATAACGTTATTTACTATTCCGTTATAAAAGAATAACGTTATATTGCATCACTATATGACGTATAACGTTATATTGCATCACTATAGGACGTAAAACGTTATATACTATAACGTTATGAAGGAAGAACGTTATATTGCATCTCTATATGACGTATACCGTTATGAATTATGACGTTATAACACATAACGTTATATTGCATCACTATATGACGTATAACGTTTTGTACTATTACGTAATGACGTATAACGTTATATTGCACGACTATAGGTCGTATAACGTTATATACTATAACGTTGTGAAGGAAGAACGTTATATTGCATCGCTATATGTCGTATACCGTTATGATCTATCATGTTATAACGTATAACGTTATATGGCATCACGATAGGACGTATAGCGTCATATACTATTGCGATAATATATATAATGGTATAATGCATTACTATATGACGTATAACATTATGAACTATTACGTTATAACGTATAACATAATATTGCATCACTATTGTACGTATAACGTTATATACTATTACGTTATGACGTATAACGGTATATTGCATCACTATATGACGTATAACGTTTTATACTATTGCGTAATAACGTATAACGTTATATTGCATCACTATAGGACGTGTAACGTTATAAACAATTGTGTTATAATGTATAACGGTATATTGCACCACTATATGATGTATAACATTATATTGCATCACTGTATGACGTATAACGTTATGTACTATTCCGTTATGAATGATTAACGTTATATTGCATCACTATATGACGTACAACGTTATATTGCATCACTATGTGACGTATAACGTTATATACTACTGCGCTATGAAGCAATAACTTTATATTGCATCACTATATGACGTATAACGTTATAAAACATTACTATAGGACGTATAATGTTATAAACTATTGTGTTATAATGTCTAACGGTATATTGCACCACTATATGATATATAACGGTATATTGCATCACTATATGACGTATAACGTTTTATACTATTGCGTAATAACGTATAACGTTATATTGCATCACTATAGGACGTATAACGTTATAAACAATTGTGTTATAATGTATAACGGTATATTGCACCACTATATGATGTATAACAATATATTGCATCACTGTATGACGTATAACGTTATGTACTATTCCGTTATGAATGATTAACGTTATATTGCATCACTATGTGACGTATAACGTTATATTGCATAACTATGTGACGTATAACGTTATATACTACTGCGCTATGAAGGAATAACTTTATATTGCATAACTATATGACGTATAACGTTATATAACATTACTATAGGACGTATAATGTAATAAACTATTGTGTTATAATGTCTAACAGTATAGTGCACCACTATATGACGTATAACGTTTTGTACTATTCCGTAATAACGTATAACGTTATATTGCATGACAATAGGACGTATAACTTTATATACTATAACGATATGAAGGAAGAACGTTATATTGCATCTCTATATGACGTATAACGTTATGAACTATGACGTTATTACACATAACGTTGTATTGCGTTACTATAGCACGTATAACATTATGAACTATTACATTATAACGCATAACGTTATATTGCATCACTATATGACGTATAACGTTTTGTACTATTACGTAATAACGTATAACGTTATATTGCATGACAATAGGACGTATAACTTTATATACTATAACGACATGAAGGAAGAACGTTATATTGCATCACTATATGACGTATAACGTTATGAACTATGGCGTTATAACACATAACGTTATATTGCAGCACTATAGGACGTATAACATTATATTATATCATTATATGACGTATAGCGTTATATACTATTGCGCTATGAAGTTATATCTTTATATTGCATCACTATATGTCCTATAGCGTTTTGTACTATTACGTAGAAACGTATAACGTTATATTGCATCACTATATGACGTATAACGTTATGTACTATTCCGTTATGAATGAATAACATTATATTGCATCACTATATGACGTATAACGTTATATTGCATCACTATGTGACGTATAACGTTATATACTACTGCGCTATGAAGCAATAACTTTATATTGCATCACTACATGACGTATAACGTTATATTACATTACTATAGGACGCATAATGTTATGACTATTGTGTTATAATGTCTAACGGTATATTGCACCACTATATGATATATAACGGTATATTGCATCACTATATGATGTATAACGTTTTGTACTTTTACGTAATAACGTATAACGTTATATTGCATGACAATGGGACGTATAACGTTATATACTATAACGATATGAAGGAAGAACGTTATATTGCATCTCTATATAACGTATAACGTTATGAACTATGACGTTATTACACATAACGTTGTATTGCGTTACTATAGCACGTATAACATTATGAACTATTACATTATAGCGCATAACGTTATATTGCATCACTATATGACGTATAACGTTTTGTACTATTACGTAATAACGTATAACGTTATATTGCATCACTATAGGACGTATAATGTTATATTGCATCACCATATGAAGTATACGTTATGAACTATTACATTAAAACGTATAACGTTATATTGCATCACCATGTGACGCATAACGTTATGAACTACTACGTCATAACGTGTAACGTTATAGTGCACCACTATATGACGTATATTGTTTTGTACTATTACTTAATGATTTCTACCGTTACATTGCATCTCTATATGACGTATAACATTATATTGCATCACTATATGACGTATAACGTTATGAACTATGGCGTTATAACACATAACGTTATATTGCATCACTATAGGACGTATAACGTTATATTATATCATTATATGACGTATAGCGATATATACTATTGCGCTATGAAGTTATATCTTTATATTGCATCACTATATGTCCTATAGCGTTTTGTACTATTACGTAGAAATGTATAACGTTATATTGCATCACTATAGGACGTATAACGTTATAAACTATTGTGTTATAGTGTATAACGGTATATTGCACCACTATATGATGTGTAACGTTATATTGCATCACTATATGACGTATAACGTTATTTACTATTCCGTTATAAAAGAATAACGTTATATTGCATCACTATATGACGTATAACGTTATATTGCATCACTATAGGACGTAAAACGTTATATACTATAACGTTATGAAGGAAGAACGTTATATTGCATCTCTATATGACGTATACCGTTTTGAATTATGACGTTATAACACATAACGTTATATTGCATCACTATAGGACGTATAACGTTATATTATATCATTATATGACGTATAACGTTATGTACTATTCCGTTATGAAGGAATAACGTTATATTGCATCACTATATGACGTATAACGTTATATTGCATCACTATATGACGTATAACGCTATGAGCTATGACGTTATAGCACATAACGTCATATTGCATCACTATAGGACGTATAATGTAATAAAATATTGTGTTATAATGTATAACGTTATATTGCACCACTACATGATTTATAATGTAATGTTGCATCACTGTATGACGTATAACGTTATATTGCATCACTATATGACGCATAACATTATATACTATTGCGCTATGAAGGAATAACTTTATATTGCATCACTACATGACGTATAACGTTATATTACATTACTATAGGTCGTATAATGTTACAAACTATTGTGTTATAACGTCTAACGGTATATTGCACCACTATATGATGTATAACGGTATATTGCATCACTATATGACGTATAACGTTTTGTACTATTACGTAATGACGTATAACGTTATATTGCACGACTATAGGTCGTATAACGTTATATACTATAACGTTGTGAAGGAAGAACGTTATATTGCATCGCTATATGTCGTATACCTTTATGAAATATGACGTTATTACACATAACGTTACATTGCGTTACTATAGGATGTATAACGTTATATTATATCATTATATGACGTATAACGTTATGTACTATTCCGTTATGAAGGAATAACGTTATATTGCATCACTATATGACGTATAACGTTATGTACTATTCCGTTATGAATGATTAACGTTATATTGCATCACTATATGACGTATAACGTTATATTGCATCACTATGTGACGTATAACGTTATGTACTATTCCGTTATGAATGATTAACGTTATATTGCATCACTATATGACGTATAACGTTATATTGCATCACTATGTGACGTATAACGTTATATACTACTGCGCTATGAAGGAATAACTTTATATTGCATCACTATATGACGTATAACGTTATTTAGTATTCCGTTATAAAAGAATAACGTTATATTGCATCACTATATGACGTATAACGTTATATTGCATCACTATAGGACGTAAAACGTTATATACTATAACGTTATGAAGGAAGAACGTTATATTGCATCTCTATATGACGTATACCGTTATGAATTATGACGTTATAACACATAACATTATATTGCATCACTATAGGACGTATAACGTTATATTATATCATTATATGACGTATAACGTTATGTACTATTCCGTTATGAAGGAATAACGTTATATTGCATCACTATATGACGTATAACATTATGAACTATTACGTTATAACGTATAACATTATATTGCATCACTATTGTACGTATAACGTTATATAATATTACGTTATGACGTATAACGGTATATTGCATCACTATATGACGTATAACGTTTTATACTATTGCGTAATAACGTATAACGTTATATTGCATCACTATAGGACGTATAACGTTATAAACAATTGTGTTATAATGTATAACGGTATATTGCACCACTATATGATGTATAACATTATATTGCATCACTGTATGACGTATAACGTTATGTACTATTCCGTTATGAATGATTAACGTTATATTGCATCACTATATGACGTATAACGTTATATTGCATCACTATGTGACGTATAACGTTATATACTACTGCGCTATGAAGGAATAACTTTATATTGCATCACTATATGACGTATAACGTTATATAACATTACTATAGGACGTATAATGTTATAAACTATTGTGTTATAATGTCTAACGGTATATTGCACCACTATATGATATATAACGGTATATTGCATCACTATATGACGTATAACGTTTTATACTATTGCGTAATAACGTATAACGTTATATTGCATCACTATAGGACGTATAACGTTATAAACAATTGTGTTATAATGTACAACGGTATATTGCACCACTATATGATGTATAACATTATATTGCATCACTGTATGACGTATAACGTTATGTACTATTCCGTTATGAATGATTAACGTTATATTGCATCACTATATGACGTATAACGTTATATTGCATCACTATGTGACGTATAACGTTATATACTACTGCGCTATGAAGGAATAACTTTATATTGCATCACTATATGACGTATAACGTTATATAACATTACTATAGGACGTATAATGTTATAAACTATTGTGTTATAATGTCTAACGGTATATTGCACCACTATATGATATATAACGGTATATTGCATCACTATATGACGTGTAACGTTTTGTACTATTACGTAATAACGTATAACGTTATATTGCATGACAATAGGACGTATAACTTTATATACTATAACGATATGAAGGAAGAACGTTATATTGCATCTCTATATGACGTATAACGTTATGAACTATGACGTTATTACACATAACGTTGTATTGCGTTACTATAGCACGTATAACATTATGAACTATTACATTATAACGCATAACGTTATATTGCATCACTATATGACGTATAACGCTTTGTACTATTACGTAATAACGTATAACGTTATATTGCATCACTATAGGACGTATAATGTTATATTGCATCACCATATGAAGTATACCGTTATGAACTATTACATTAATACGTATAACGTTATATTGCATCACCATGTGACGCATAACGTTATGAACTACTACGTCATAACGTGTAACGTTATAGTGCACCACTATATGACGTATATTGTTTTGTACTATTACTTAATGACTTCTACCGTTACATTGCATCTCTATATGACGTATAACATTATATTGCATCACCATATGACGTATAACGTTATGAACTATGGCGTTATAACACATAACGTTATATTGCTTCACTATAGGACGTATAACGTTATTATATATCATTATGTGACGTATAACGTTATATACTATTGCGCTATGAAGTTATAACTTTATATTGCATCACTATATGTCCTATAACGTTTTGTACTATTACGTAAAAACGTATAACGTTATATTGCATCACTATAGGATGTATAACGTTATAAACTATTGTGTTATAGCGTATAACGGTATAATGCACCACTATATGATGTGTAACGTTATATTGCATCACTGTATGACGTATAACGTTATGTACTATTCCGTTATGAATGATTAACGTTATATTGCATCACTATATGACGTATAACGTTATATTGCATCACTATGTGACGTATAACGTTATATACTACTGCGCTATGAAGGAATAACTTTATATTGCATCACAATATGACGTATAACGTTATATTACATTACTATAGGACGTATAATGATATAAACTATTGTGTTATAATGTCTAACGGTATATTGCACCACTATATGATGTATAACGGTATATTGCATCACTATATGACGTATGAGATTATGTACTATTACGTAATAACGTATAACGTTATATTGCATCACTATAGGACGTATAACGTTATAAACAATTGTGTTATAATGTATAACGGTATATTGCACCACTATATGATGTATAACATTATATTGCATCACTGTATGACGTATAACGTTATGTACTATTCCGTTATGAATGATTAACGTTATATTGCATCACTATATGACGTATAACGTTATATTGCATCACTATGTGACGTATAACGTTATATACTATTGCGCTATGAAGTTATATCTTTATATTGCATCACTATATGTCCTATAGCGTTTTGTACTATTACGTAGAAACGTATAACGTTATATTGCATCACTATAGGACGTATATCGTTATAAACTATTGTGTTATAGTGTATAACGGTATATTGCACCACTATATGATGTGTAACGTTATATTGCATCACTATATGACGTATAACGTTATTTAGTATTCCGTTATAAAAGAATAACGTTATATTGCATCACTATATGACGTATAACGTTATATTGCATCACTATAGGACGTAAAACGTTATATACTATAACGTTATGAAGGAAGAACGTTATATTGCATCTCTATATGACGTATACCGTTATGAATTATGACGTTATAACACATAACATTATATTGCATCACTATAGGACGTATAACGTTATATTATATCATTATATGACGTATAACGTTATGTACTATTCCGTTATGAAGGAATAACGTTATATTGCATCACTATATGACGTATAACGTTATGTACTATTCCGTTATGAATGATTAACGTTATATTGCATCACTATATGACGTATAACGTTATATTGCATCACTATGTGACGTATAACGTTATGTACTATTCCGTTATGAATGATTAACGTTATATTGCATCACTATATGACGTATAACGTTATATTGCATCACTACATGACGTATAACGTTATATTGCATCACTATGTGACGTATAACGTTATATACTACTGCGCTATGAAGGAATAACTTTATATTGCATCACTATATGACGTATAACGTTATTTAGTATTCCGTTATAAAAGAATAACGTTATATTGCATCACTATATGACGTATAACGTTATATTGCATCACTGTAGGACGTAAAACGTTATATACTATAACGTTATGAAGGAAGAACGTTATATTGCATCTCTATATGACGTATACCGTTATGAATTATGACGTTATAACACATAACATTATATTGCATCACTATAGGACGTATAACGTTATATTATATCATTATATGACGTATAACGTTATGTACTATTCCGTTATGAAGGAATAACGTTATATTGCATCACTATATGACGTATAACATTATGAACTATTACGTTATAACGTATAACATTATATTGCATCACTATTGTACGTATAACGTTATATACTATTACGTTATGACGTATAACGGTATATTGCATCACTATATGACGTATAACGTTTTATACTATTGCGTAATAACGTATAACGTTATATTGCATCACTATAGGACGTATAACGTTATAAACAATTGTGTTATAATGTATAACGGTATATTGCACCACTATATGATGTATAACATTATATTGCATCACTGTATGACGTATAACGTTATGTACTATTCCGTTATGAATGATTAACGTTATATTGCATCACTATATGACGTATAACGTTATATTGCATCACTATGTGACGTATAACGTTATATACTACTGCGCTATGAAGGAATAACTTTATATTGCATCACTATATGACGTATAACGTTATATAACATTACTATAGGACGTATAATGTTATAAACTATTGTGTTATAATGTCTAACGGTATATTGCACCACTATATGATATATAACGGTATATTGCATCACTATATGACGTATAACGTTTTATACTATTGCGTAATAACGTATAACGTTCTATTGCATCACTATAGGACGTATAACGTTATAAACAATTGTGTTATAATGTATAACGGTATATTGCACCACTATATGATGTATAACATTATATTGCATCACTGTATGACGTATAACGTTATGTACTATTCCGTTATGAATGATTAACGTTATATTGCATCACTATATGTCCTATAACGTTTTGTACTATTACGTAAAAACGTATAACGTTATATTGCATCACTATAGGATGTATAACGTTATAAACTATTGTGTTATAGCGTATAACGGTATAATGCACCACTATATGATGTGTACCGTTATATTGCATCACTGTATGACGTATAACGTTATGTACTATTCCGTTATGAATGATTAACGTTATATTGCATCACTATATGACGTATAACGTTATATTGCATCACTATGTGACGTATAACGTTATATACTACTGCGCTATGAAGGAATAACTTTATATTGCATCACAATATGACGTATAACGTTATATTACATTACTATAGGACGTATAATGATATAAACTATTGTGTTATAATGTCTAACGGTATATTGCACCACTATATGATGTATAACGGTATATTGCATCACTATATGACGTATGAGATTATGTACTATTACGTAATAACGTATAACGTTATATTGCATCACTATAGGACGTATAACGTTATGTACTATTCCGTGATGAATGATTAACGTTATATTGCATCACTATATGACGTATAACGTTATATTGCATCACTATGTGACGTATAACGTTATATACTACTGCGCTATGAAGGAATAACTTTATATTGCATCACAATATGACGTATAACGTTATATTACATTACTATAGGACGTATAATGATATAAACTATTGTGTTATAATGTATAACGGTATATTGCACCACTATATGATGTATAACATTATATTGCAACACTGTATAACGTATAACGTTATTTACTATTCCGTTATGAATGATTAACGTTATATTGCATCACTATATGACGTATAACGTTATATTGCATCACTATGTGACGTATAACGTTATATACTACTGCGCTATGAAGGAAAAACTTTATATTGCATCACTATATGGCGTATAATGTTATATTACATTACTATAGGACGTATAATGTTATAAACTGTTGTGTTATATTGTCTAACGGTATATTGCACCACTATATGATGTATAACGGTACATTGCATCACTATAGGACGTATAACGTTATATACTATAACGTTATGAAGGAAGAACGTTATATTGCATCACTATATGACCTATAACGTTATATTGCATCACTATAGGACGTAAAACGTTATATACTATAACGTTATGAAGGAAGAACGTTATATTGCATCTCTATATGACGTATACCGTTATGAATTATGACGTTATAACACATAACGTTATATTGCGTCACTATAGGACGTATAACGTTATATTATATCATTATATGACGTATAACGTTATGTACTATTCCGTTATGAAGGAATAACGTTATATTGCATCACTATATGACGTATAACGTTATATTGCATCACTATATGACGTATAACGTTATATACTACTGCGCTATGAAGGAATAACTTTATATTGCATCACTACATGACGTATAACGTTATATTACATTACTATAGGACGTATAATGTTATGACTATTGTGTTATAATGTCTAACGGTATATTGCACCACTATATGATATATAACGGTATATTGCATCACTATATGATGTATAACGTTTTGTACTTTTACGTAATAACGTATAACGTTATATTGCATGACAATGGGACGTATAACGTTATATACTATAACGATATGAAGGAAGAACGTTATATTGCATCTCTATATAACGTATAACGTTATGAACTATGACGTTATTACACATAACGTTGTATTGCGTTACTATAGCACGTATAACATTATGAACTATTACATTATAACGCATAACGTTATATTGCATCACTATATGACGTATAACGTTTTGTACTATTACGTAATAACGTATAACGTTATATTGCATCACTATAGGACGTATAATGTTATATTGCATCACCATATGAAGTATACGTTATGAACTATTACATTAAAACGTATAACGTTATATTGCATCACCATGTGACGCATAACGTTATGAACTACTACGTCATAACGTGTAACGTTATAGTGCACCACTATATGACGTATATTGTTTTGTACTATTACTTAATGATTTCTACCGTTACATTGCATCTCTATATGACGTATAACATTATATTGCATCACTATATGACGTATAACGTTATGAACTATGGCGTTATAACACATAACGTTATATTGCATCACTATAGGACGTATAACGTTATATTATATCATTATATGACGTATAGCGATATATACTATTGCGCTATGAAGTTATATCTTTATATTGCATCACTATATGTCCTATAGCGTTTTGTACTATTACGTAGAAATGTATAACGTTATATTGCATCACTATAGGACGTATAACGTTATAAACTATTGTGTTATAGTGTATAACGGTATATTGCACCACTATATGATGTGTAACGTTATATTGCATCACTATATGACGTATAACGTTATTTACTATTCCGTTATAAAAGAATAACGTTATATTGCATCACTATATGACGTATAACGTTATATCGCATCACTATAGGACGTAAAACGTTATATACTATAACGTTATGAAGGAATAACGTTATATTGCATCACTATATGGCGTATAACGTTATATTGCATCACTATATGACGTATAACGCTATGAGCTATGACGTTATAGCACATAACGTCATATTGCATCACTATAGGACGTATAATGTAATAAAATATTGTGTTATAATGTATAACGTTATATTGCACCACTACATGATTTATAATGTAATGTTGCATCACTGTATGACGTGTAACGTTATGTACTATTCCGTTATGAATGAATAACATTATATTGCATCACTATATGACGTATAACGTTATATTGCATCACTATATGACGCATAACATTATATACTATTGCGCTATGAAGGAATAACTTTATATTGCATCACTACATGACGTATAACGTTATATTACATTACTATAGGTCGTATAATGTTACAAACTATTGTGTTATAACGTCTAACGGTATATTGCACCACTATATGATGTATAACGGTATATTGCATCACTATATGACGTATAACGTTTTGTACTATTACGTAATGACGTATAACGTTATATTGCACGACTATAGGTCGTATAACGTTATATACTATAACGTTGTGAAGGAAGAACGTTATATTGCATCGCTATATGTCGTATACCTTTATGAAATATGACGTTATTACACATAACGTTACATTGCGTTACTATAGGACGTATAACGTTATATTGCATCACTATATGAAGTATACCGTTATGATCTATCATGTTATAACGTATAACGTTATATTGCATCACTATAGGACGTATAGCGTCATATACTATTGCGTTATAATATATAATGGTATAATGCATTACTATATGACGTATAACATTATGAACTATTACGTTATAACGTATAACATTATATTGCATCACTATTGTACGTATAACGTAATATACTATTACGTTATGACGTATAACGGTATATTGCATCACTATATGACGTATAACGTTTTGTACTATTGCGTAATAACGTATAACGTTATATTGCATCACTATAGGACGTATAACGTTATATTACATTACTATAGGACGTATAATGTTATAAACTATTGTGTTATAATGTCTAACCTCATACTGCACCACTATATGATGTATAACGGTATATTGCATCACTATATGACGTATGAGGTTATGTACTATTACGTAATAACGTATAACGTTATATTGCATCACTATAGGACGTATAACGTTATAAACAATTGTGTTATAATGTATAACGGTATATTGCACCACTATATGATGTATAACATTATATTGCATCACTGTATGACGTATAACGTTATGTACTATTCCGTTATGAATGATTAACGTTATATTGCATCACTATATGACGTATAACGTTATATTGCATCACTATGTGACGTATAACGTTATATACTATTGCGCTATGAAGTTATATCTTTATATTGCATCACTATATGTCCTATAGCGTTTTGTACTATTACGTAGAAACGTATAACGTTATATTGCATCACTATAGGACGTATATCGTTATAAACTATTGTGTTATAGTGTATAACGGTATATTGCACCACTATATGATGTGTAACGTTATATTGCATCACTATATGACGTATAACGTTATTTAGTATTCCGTTATAAAAGAATAACGTTATATTGCATCACTATATGACGTATAACGTTATATTGCATCACTATAGGACGTAAAACGTTATATACTATAACGTTATGAAGGAAGAACGTTATATTGCATCTCTATATGACGTATACCGTTATGAATTATGACGTTATAACACATAACATTATATTGCATCACTATAGGACGTATAACGTTATATTATATCATTATATGACGTATAACGTTATGTACTATTCCGTTATGAAGGAATAACGTTATATTGCATCACTATATGACGTATAACGTTATGTACTATTCCGTTATGAATGATTAACGTTATATTGCATCACTATATGACGTATAACGTTATATTGCATCACTATGTGACGTATAACGTTATATACTACTGCGCTATGAAGGAATAACTTTATATTGCATCACTATGTGACGTAAAACGTTATGTACTATTCCGTTATGAATGATTAACGTTATATTGCATCACTATATGACGTATAACATTATGAACTATTACGTTATAACGTATAACATTATATTGCATCACTATTGTACGTATAACGTTATATACTATTACGTTATGACGTATAACGGTATATTGCATCACTATATGACGTATAACGTTTTATACTATTGCGTAATAACGTATAACGTTATATTGCATCACTATAGGACGTATATCGTTATAAACTATTGTGTTATAGTGTATAACGGTATATTGCACCACTATATGATGTGTAACGTTATATTGCATCACTATATGACGTATAACGTTATTTAGTATTCCGTTATAAAAGAATAACGTTATATTGCATCACTATATGACGTATAACGTTATATTGCATCACTATAGGACGTAAAACGTTATATACTATAACGTTATGAAGGAAGAACGTTATATTGCATCTCTATATGACGTATACCGTTATGAATTATGACGTTATAACACATAACATTATATTGCATCACTATAGGACGTATAACGTTATATTATATCATTATATGACGTATAACGTTATGTACTATTCCGTTATGAAGGAATAACGTTATATTGCATCACTATATGACGTATAACGTTATGTACTATTCCGTTATGAATGATTAACGTTATATTGCATCACTATATGACGTATAACGTTATATTGCATCACTATGTGACGTAAAACGTTATGTACTATTCCGTTATGAATGATTAACGTTATATTGCATCACTATATGACGTATAACGTTATATTGCATCACTATGTGACGTATAACGTTATATACTACTGCGCTATGAAGGAATAACTTTATATTGCATCACTATATGACGTATAACGTTATTTAGTATTCCGTTATAAAAGAATAACGTTATATTGCATCACTATATGACGTATAACGTTATATTGCATCACTATAGGACGTAAAACGTTATATACTATAACGTTATGAAGGAAGAACGTTATATTGCATCTCTATATGACGTATACCGTTATGAATTATGACGTTATAACACATAACATTATATTGCATCACTATACGACGTATAACGTTATATTATATCATTATATGACGTATAACGTTATGTACTATTCCGTTATGAAGGAATAACGTTATATTGCATCACTATATGACGTATAACATTATGAACTATTACGTTATAACGTATAACATTATATTGCATCACTATTGTACGTATAACGTTATATACTATTACGTTATGACGTATAACGGTATATTGCATCACTATATGACGTATAACGTTTTATACTATTGCGTAATAACGTATAACGTTATATTGCATCACTATAGGACGTATAACGTTATAAACAATTGTCTTATAATGTATAACGGTATATTGCACCACTATATGATGTATAACATTATATTGCATAACTGTATGACGTATAACGTTATGTACTATTCCGTTATGAATGATTAACGTTATATTGCATCACTATATGACGTATAACGTTATATTGCATCACTATGTGACGTATAACGTTATATACTACTGCGCTATGAAGGAATAACTTTATATTGCATCACTATATGACGTATAACGTTATATAACATTACTATAGGACGTATAATGTTATAAACTATTGTGTTATAATGTCTACCGGTATATTGCACCACTATATGATATATAACGGTATATTGCATCACTATATGACGTATAACGTTTTATACTATTGCGTAATAACGTATAACGTTATATTGCATCACTATAGGACGTATAACGTTATAAACAATTGTGTTATAATGTACAACGGTATATTGCACCACTATATGATGTATAACATTATATTGCATCACTGTATGACGTATAACGTTATGTACTATTCCGTTATGAATGATTAACGTTATATTGCATCACTATATGACGTATAACGTTATATTGCATCACTATGTGACGTATAACGTTATATACTACTGCGCTATGAAGGAATAACTTTATATTGCATCACTATATGACGTATAACGTTATATAACATTACTATAGGACGTATAATGTTATAAACTATTGTGTTATAATGTCTAACGGTATATTGCACCACTATATGATATATAACGGTATATTGCATCACTATATGACGTGTAACGTTTTGTACTATTACGTAATAACGTATAACGTTATATTGCATGACAATAGGACGTATAACTTTATATACTATAACGATATGAAGGAAGAACGTTATATTGCATCTCTATATGACGTATAACGTTATGAACTATGACGTTATTACACATAACGTTGTATTGCGTTACTATAGCACGTATAACATTATGAACTATTACATTATAACGCATAACGTTATATTGCATCACTATATGACGTATAACGCTTTGTACTATTACGTAATAACGTATAACGTTATATTGCATCACTATAGGACGTATAATGTTATATTGCATCACCATATGAAGTATACCGTTATGAACTATTACATTAATACGTATAACGTTATATTGCATCACCATGTGACGCATAACGTTATGAACTACTACGTCATAACGTGTAACGTTATAGTGCACCACTATATGACGTATATTGTTTTGTACTATTACTTAATGACTTCTACCGTTACATTGCATCTCTATATGACGTATAACATTATATTGCATCACCATATGACGTATAACGTTATGAACTATGGCGTTATAACACATAACGTTATATTGCTTCACTATAGGACGTATAACGTTATTATATATCATTATGTGACGTATAACGTTATATACTATTGCGCTATGAAGTTATAACTTTATATTGCATCACTATATGTCCTATAACGTTTTGTACTATTACGTAAAAACGTATAACGTTATATTGCATCACTATAGGATGTATAACGTTATAAACTATTGTGTTATAGCGTATAACGGTATAATGCACCACTATATGATGTGTAACGTTATATTGCATCACTGTATGACGTATAACGTTATGTACTATTCCGTTATGAATGATTAACGTTATATTGCATCACTATATGACGTATAACGTTATATTGCATCACTATGTGACGTATAACGTTATATACTACTGCGCTATGAAGGAATAACTTTATATTGCATCACAATATGACGTATAACGTTATATTACATTACTATAGGACGTATAATGATATAAACTATTGTGTTATAATGTCTAACGATATATTGCACCACTATATGATGTATAACGGTATATTGCATCACTATATGACGTATGAGATTATGTACTATTACGTAATAACGTATAACGTTATATTGCATCACTATAGGACGTATAACGTTATGTACTATTCCGTTATGAATGATTAACGTTATATTGCATCACTATATGACGTATAACGTTATATTGCATCACTATGTGACGTATAACGTTATATACTACTGCGCTATGAAGGAATAACTTTATATTGCATCACAATATGACGTATAACGTTATATTACATTACTATAGGACGTATAATGATATAAACTATTGTGTTATAATGTATAACGGTATATTGCACCACTATATGATGTATAACATTATATTGCAACACTGTATAACGTATAACGTTATTTACTATTCCGTTATGAATGATTAACGTTATATTGCATCACTATATGACGTATAACGTTATATTGCATCACTATGTGACGTATAACGTTATATACTACTGCGCTATGAAGGAAAAACTTTATATTGCATCACTATATGGCGTATAATGTTATATTACATTACTATAGGACGTATAATGTTATAAACTGTTGTGTTATATTGTCTAACGGTATATTGCACCACTATATGATGTATAACGGTACATTGCATCACTATAGGACGTATAACGTTATATACTATAACGTTATGAAGGAAGAACGTTATATTGCATCACTATATGACCTATAACGTTATATTGCATCACTATAGGACGTAAAACGTTATATACTATAACGTTATGAAGGAAGAACGTTATATTGCATCTCTATATGACGTATACCGTTATGAATTATGACGTTATAACACATAACGTTATATTGCGTCACTATAGGACGTATAACGTTATATTATATCATTATATGACGTATAACGTTATGTACTATTCCGTTATGAAGGAATAACGTTATATTGCATCACTATATGACGTATAACGTTATATTGCATCACTATATGACGTAAATCGTTATATACTACTGCGCTATGAAGGAATAACTTTATATTGCATCACTATATGACGTATAACGTTATATTACATTACTATAGGACGTATAATGTTATAAACTATTGTGTTATAATGTCTAACGGTATATTGCACCACTATATGATGTATAACGGTATATTGCATCACTATATGACGTATAATGTTTTGTACTATTACGTAATAACGTATAACGTTATATTGCATGACTATAGGACGTATAACGTTATATACTATAACGATATGAAGGAAGAACGTTATATTGCATCTCTATATGACGTATACCGTTATGAACTATGACGTTATTACACATAACGTTGTATTGCGTTACTATAGGATGTATAACATTATGAACTATTACATTATAACGCATAACGTTATATTGCATCACTATATGACGTATAACGTTTTGTACTATTACGTAATAACGTATAACGTTATATTGCATCACTATAGGACGTATAATGTTATATTGTATCACCATATGAAGTATACCGTTATGAACTATTACATTATAACTTATAACGTTATATTGCATCACCATGTGACGCATAGCGTTATGAACTACTACGTTATAACGTGTAACGTTATAGTGCACCACTATATGACGTATATTGTTTTGTACTATTACTTAATGACTTCTACCGTTACATTGCATCTCTATATGACGTATAACATTATATTGCATCACCATATGACGTATAACGTTATGAACTATGGCGTTATAACACATAACGTTATATTGCATCACTATAGGACGTATAACGTTATATTATATCATTATGTGACGTATAACGTTATATACTATTGCGCTATGAAGTTATAACTTTATATTGCATCACTATATGACGTATAACGTTTTGTACTATTACGTAATAACGTATAACGTTATATTGCATGACTATAGGACGTATAACGTTATATACTATAACGATATGAAGGAAGAACGTTATATTGCATCTCTATATGACGTATACCGTTATGAACTATGACGTTATTACACATAACGTTGTATTGCGTTACTATAGGACGTATAACATTATGAACTATTACATTATAACGCATAACGTTATATTGCATCACTATATGACGTATAACGTTTTGTACTATTACGTAATAACGTATAACGTTATATTGCATCACTATAGGACGTATAATGTTATATTGTATCACCATATGAAGTATACCGTTATGAACTATTACATTATAACTTATAACGTTATATTGCATCACCATGTGACGCATAGCGTTATGAACTACTACGTTATAACGTGTAACGTTATAGTGCACCACTATATGACGTATATTGTTTTGTACTATTACTTAATGACTTCTACCGTTACATTGCATCTCTATATGACGTATAACATTATATTGCATCACCATATGACGTATAACGTTATGAACTATGGCGTTATAACACATAACGTTATATTGCATCACTATAGGACGTATAACGTTATATTATATCATTATGTGACGTATAACGTTATATACTATTGCGCTATGAAGTTATAACTTTATATTGCATCACTATATGACGTATAACGTTTTGTACTATTACGTAATAACGTATAACGTTATATTGCATGACTATAGGACGTATAACGTTATATACTATAACGATATGAAGGAAGAACGTTATATTGCATCTCTATATGACGTATACCGTTATGAACTATGACGTTATTACACATAACGTTGTATTGCGTTACTATAGGACGTATAACATTATGAACTATTACATTATAACGCATAACGTTATATTGCATCACTATATGACGTATAACGTTTTGTACTATTACGTAATAACGTATAACGTTATATTGCATCACTATAGGACGTATAATGTTATATTGTATCACCATATGAAGTATACCGTTATGAACTATTACATTATAACTTATAACGTTATATTGCATCACCATGTGACGCATAACGTTATGAACTACTACGTTATAACGTGTAACGTTATAGTGCACCACTATATGACGTATATTGTTTTGTACTATTACTTAATGACTTCTACCGTTACATTGCATCTCTATATGACGTATAACATTATATTGCATCACTATATGACGTATAACGTTATGAACTATGGCGTTATAACACATAACGTTATATTGCATCACTATAGGACGTATAACGTTATATTATATCATTATATGACGTATAGCGATATATACTATTGCGCTATGAAGTTATATCTTTATATTGCATCACTATATGTCCTATAGCGTTTTGTACTATTACGTAGAAATGTATAACGTTATATTGCATCACTATAGGACGTATAACGTTATAAACTATTGTGTTATAGTGTATAACGGTATATTGCACCACTATATGATGTGTAACGTTATATTGCATCACTATATGACGTATAACGTTATTTACTATTCCGTTATAAAAGAATAACGTTATATTGCATCACTATATGACGTATAACGTTATATCGCATCACTATAGGACGTAAAACGTTATATACTATAACGTTATGAAGGAATAACGTTATATTGCATCACTATATGGCGTATAACGTTATATTGCATCACTATATGACGTATAACGCTATGAGCTATGACGTTATAGCACATAACGTCATATTGCATCACTATAGGACGTATAATGTAATAAAATATTGTGTTATAATGTATAACGTTATATTGCACCACTACATGATTTATAATGTAATGTTGCATCACTGTATGACGTGTAACGTTATGTACTATTCCGTTATGAATGAATAACATTATATTGCATCACTATATGACGTATAACGTTATATTGCATCACTATATGACGCATAACATTATATACTATTGCGCTATGAAGGAATAACTTTATATTGCATCACTACATGACGTATAACGTTATATTACATTACAATAGGTCGTATAATGTTACAAACTATTGTGTTATAACGTCTAACGGTATATTGCACCACTATATGATGTATAACGGTATATTGCATCACTATATGACGTATAACGTTTTGTACTATTACGTAATGACGTATAACGTTATATTGCACGACTATAGGTCGTATAACGTTATATACTATAACGTTGTGAAGGAAGAACGTTATATTGCATCGCTATATGTCGTATACCTTTATGAAATATGACGTTATTACACATAACGTTACATTGCGTTACTATAGGACGTATAACGTTATATTGCATCACTATATGAAGTATACCGTTATGATCTATCATGTTATAACGTATAACGTTATATTGCATCACTATAGGACGTATAGCGTCATATACTATTGCGTTATAATATATAATGGTATAATGCATTACTATATGACGTATAACATTATGAACTATTACGTTATAACGTATAACATTATATTGCATCACTATTGTACGTATAACGTAATATACTATTACGTTATGACGTATAACGGTATATTGCATCACTATATGACGTATAACGTTTTGTACTATTGCGTAATAACGTATAACGTTATATTGCATCACTATAGGACGTATAACGTTATATTACATTACTATAGGACGTATAATGTTATAAACTATTGTGTTATAATGTCTAACCTCATACTGCACCACTATATGATGTATAACGGTATATTGCATCACTATATGACGTATGAGGTTATGTACTATTACGTAATAACGTATAACGTTATATTGCATCACTATAGGACGTATAACGTTATAAACAATTGTGTTATAATGTATAACGGTATATTGCACCACTATATGATGTATAACATTATATTGCATCACTGTATGACGTATAACGTTATGTACTATTCCGTTATGAATGATTAACGTTATATTGCATCACTATATGACGTATAACGTTATATTGCATCACTATGTGACGTATAACGTTATATACTACTGCGCTATGAAGGAATAACTTTATATTGCATCACTATATGACGTATAACGTTATATAACATTACTATAGGACGTATAATGTTATAAACTATTGTGTTATAATGTCTAACGGTATATTGCACCACTATATGATATATAACGGTATATTGCATCACTATATGACGTGTAACGTTTTGTACTATTACGTAATAACGTATAACGTTATATTGCATGACAATAGGACGTATAACTTTATATACTATAACGATATGAAGGAAGAACGTTATATTGCATCTCTATATGACGTATAACGTTATGAACTATGACGTTATTACACATAACGTTGTATTGCGTTACTATAGCACGTATAACATTATGAACTATTACATTATAACGCATAACGTTATATTGCATCACTATATGACGTATAACGCTTTGTACTATTACGTAATAACGTATAACGTTATATTGCATCACTATAGGACGTATAATGTTATATTGCATCACCATATGAAGTATACCGTTATGAACTATTACATTAATACGTATAACGTTATATTGCATCACCATGTGACGCATAACGTTATGAACTACTACGTCATAACGTGTAACGTTATAGTGCACCACTATATGACGTATATTGTTTTGTACTATTACTTAATGACTTCTACCGTTACATTGCATCTCTATATGACGTATAACATTATATTGCATCACCATATGACGTATAACGTTATGAACTATGGCGTTATAACACATAACGTTATATTGCTTCACTATAGGACGTATAACGTTATTATATATCATTATGTGACGTATAACGTTATATACTATTGCGCTATGAAGTTATAACTTTATATTGCATCACTATATGTCCTATAACGTTTTGTACTATTACGTAAAAACGTATAACGTTATATTGCATCACTATAGGATGTATAACGTTATAAACTATTGTGTTATAGCGTATAACGGTATAATGCACCACTATATGATGTGTAACGTTATATTGCATCACTGTATGACGTATAACGTTATGTACTATTCCGTTATGAATGATTAACGTTATATTGCATCACTATATGACGTATAACGTTATATTGCATCACTATGTGACGTATAACGTTATATACTACTGCGCTATGAAGGAATAACTTTATATTGCATCACAATATGACGTATAACGTTATATTACATTACTATAGGACGTATAATGATATAAACTATTGTGTTATAATGTCTAACGATATATTGCACCACTATATGATGTATAACGGTATATTGCATCACTATATGACGTATGAGATTATGTACTATTACGTAATAACGTATAACGTTATATTGCATCACTATAGGACGTATAACGTTATGTACTATTCCGTTATGAATGATTAACGTTATATTGCATCACTATATGACGTATAACGTTATATTGCATCACTATGTGACGTATAACGTTATATACTACTGCGCTATGAAGGAATAACTTTATATTGCATCACAATATGACGTATAACGTTATATTACATTACTATAGGACGTATAATGATATAAACTATTGTGTTATAATGTATAACGGTATATTGCACCACTATATGATGTATAACATTATATTGCAACACTGTATAACGTATAACGTTATTTACTATTCCGTTATGAATGATTAACGTTATATTGCATCACTATATGACGTATAACGTTATATTGCATCACTATGTGACGTATAACGTTATATACTACTGCGCTATGAAGGAAAAACTTTATATTGCATCACTATATGGCGTATAATGTTATATTACATTACTATAGGACGTATAATGTTATAAACTGTTGTGTTATATTGTCTAACGGTATATTGCACCACTATATGATGTATAACGGTACATTGCATCACTATAGGACGTATAACGTTATATACTATAACGTTATGAAGGAAGAACGTTATATTGCATCACTATATGACCTATAACGTTATATTGCATCACTATAGGACGTAAAACGTTATATACTATAACGTTATGAAGGAAGAACGTTATATTGCATCTCTATATGACGTATACCGTTATGAATTATGACGTTATAACACATAACGTTATATTGCGTCACTATAGGACGTATAACGTTATATTATATCATTATATGACGTATAACGTTATGTACTATTCCGTTATGAAGGAATAACGTTATATTGCATCACTATATGACGTATAACGTTATATTGCATCACTATATGACGTATATCGTTATATACTACTGCGCTATGAAGGAATAACTTTATATTGCATCACTATATGACGTATAACGTTATATTACATTACTATAGGACGTATAATGTTATAAACTATTGTGTTATAGTGTCTAACGGTATATTGCACCACTATATGATGTATAACGGTATATTGCATCACTATATGACGTATAATGTTTTGTACTATTACGTAATAACGTATAACGTTATATTGCATGACTATAGGACGTATAACGTTATATACTATAACGATATGAAGGAAGAACGTTATATTGCATCTCTATATGACGTATACCGTTATGAACTATGACGTTATTACACATAACGTTGTATTGCGTTACTATAGGATGTATAACATTATGAACTATTACATTATAACGCATAACGTTATATTGCATCACTATATGACGTATAACGTTTTGTACTATTACGTAATAACGTATAACGTTATATTGCATCACTATAGGACGTATAATGTTATATTGTATCACCATATGAAGTATACCGTTATGAACTATTACATTATAACTTATAACGTTATATTGCATCACCATGTGACGCATAGCGTTATGAACTACTACGTTATAACGTGTAACGTTATAGTGCACCACTATATGACGTATATTGTTTTGTACTATTACTTAATGACTTCTACCGTTACATTGCATCTCTATATGACGTATAACATTATATTGCATCACCATATGACGTATAACGTTATGAACTATGGCGTTATAACACATAACGTTATATTGCATCACTATAGGACGTATAACGTTATATTATATCATTATGTGACGTATAACGTTATATACTATTGCGCTATGAAGTTATAACTTTATATTGCATCACTATATGACGTATAACGTTTTGTACTATTACGTAATAACGTATAACGTTATATTGCATGACTATAGGACGTATAACGTTATATACTATAACGATATGAAGGAAGAACGTTATATTGCATCTCTATATGACGTATACCGTTATGAACTATGACGTTATTACACATAACGTTGTATTGCGTTACTATAGGACGTATAACATTATGAACTATTACATTATAACGCATAACGTTATATTGCATCACTATATGACGTATAACGTTTTGTACTATTACGTAATAACGTATAACGTTATATTGCATCACTATAGGACGTATAATGTTATATTGTATCACCATATGAAGTATACCGTTATGAACTATTACATTATAACTTATAACGTTATATTGCATCACCATGTGACGCATAACGTTATGAACTACTACGTTATAACGTGTAACGTTATAGTGCACCACTATATGACGTATATTGTTTTGTACTATTACTTAATGACTTCTACCGTTACATTGCATCTCTATATGACGTATAACATTATATTGCATCACTATATGACGTATAACGTTATGAACTATGGCGTTATAACACATAACGTTATATTGCATCACTATAGGACGTATAACGTTATATTATATCATTATATGACGTATAGCGATATATACTATTGCGCTATGAAGTTATATCTTTATATTGCATCACTATATGTCCTATAGCGTTTTGTACTATTACGTAGAAATGTATAACGTTATATTGCATCACTATAGGACGTATAACGTTATAAACTATTGTGTTATAGTGTATAACGGTATATTGCACCACTATATGATGTGTAACGTTATATTGCATCACTATATGACGTATAACGTTATTTACTATTCCGTTATAAAAGAATAACGTTATATTGCATCACTATATGACGTATAACGTTATATCGCATCACTATAGGACGTAAAACGTTATATACTATAACGTTATGAAGGAATAACGTTATATTGCATCACTATATGGCGTATAACGTTATATTGCATCACTATATGACGTATAACGCTATGAGCTATGACGTTATAGCACATAACGTCATATTGCATCACTATAGGACGTATAATGTAATAAAATATTGTGTTATAATGTATAACGTTATATTGCACCACTACATGATTTATAATGTAATGTTGCATCACTGTATGACGTGTAACGTTATGTACTATTCCGTTATGAATGAATAACATTATATTGCATCACTATATGACGTATAACGTTATATTGCATCACTATATGACGCATAACATTATATACTATTGCGCTATGAAGGAATAACTTTATATTGCATCACTACATGACGTATAACGTTATATTACATTACAATAGGTCGTATAATGTTACAAACTATTGTGTTATAACGTCTAACGGTATATTGCACCACTATATGATGTATAACGGTATATTGCATCACTATATGACGTATAACGTTTTGTACTATTACGTAATGACGTATAACGTTATATTGCACGACTATAGGTCGTATAACGTTATATACTATAACGTTGTGAAGGAAGAACGTTATATTGCATCGCTATATGTCGTATACCTTTATGAAATATGACGTTATTACACATAACGTTACATTGCGTTACTATAGGACGTATAACGTTATATTGCATCACTATATGAAGTATACCGTTATGATCTATCATGTTATAACGTATAACGTTATATTGCATCACTATAGGACGTATAGCGTCATATACTATTGCGTTATAATATATAATGGTATAATGCATTACTATATGACGTATAACATTATGAACTATTACGTTATAACGTATAACATTATATTGCATCACTATTGTACGTATAACGTAATATACTATTACGTTATGACGTATAACGGTATATTGCATCACTATATGACGTATAACGTTTTGTACTATTGCGTAATAACGTATAACGTTATATTGCATCACTATAGGACGTATAACGTTATATTACATTACTATAGGACGTATAATGTTATAAACTATTGTGTTATAATGTCTAACCTCATACTGCACCACTATATGATGTATAACGGTATATTGCATCACTATATGACGTATGAGGTTATGTACTATTACGTAATAACGTATAACGTTATATTGCATCACTATAGGACGTATAACGTTATAAACAATTGTGTTATAATGTATAACGGTATATTGCACCACTATATGATGTATAACATTATATTGCATCACTGTATGACGTATAACGTTATGTACTATTCCGTTATGAATGATTAACGTTATATTGCATCACTATATGACGTATAACGTTATATTGCATCACTATGTGACGTATAACGTTATATACTATTGCGCTATGAAGTTATATCTTTATATTGCATCACTATATGTCCTATAGCGTTTTGTACTATTACGTAGAAACGTATAACGTTATATTGCATCACTATAGGACGTATATCGTTATAAACTATTGTGTTATAGTGTATAACGGTATATTGCACCACTATATGATGTGTAACGTTATATTGCATCACTATATGACGTATAACGTTATTTAGTATTCCGTTATAAAAGAATAACGTTATATTGCATCACTATATGACGTATAACGTTATATTGCATCACTATAGGACGTAAAACGTTATATACTATAACGTTATGAAGGAAGAACGTTATATTGCATCTCTATATGACGTATACCGTTATGAATTATGACGTTATAACACATAACATTATATTGCATCACTATAGGACGTATAACGTTATATTATATCATTATATGACGTATAACGTTATGTACTATTCCGTTATGAAGGAATAACGTTATATTGCATCACTATATGACGTATAACGTTATGTACTATTCCGTTATGAATGATTAACGTTATATTGCATCACTATATGACGTATAACGTTATATTGCATCACTATATGACGCATAACATTATATACTATTGCGCTATGAAGGAATAACTTTATATTGCATCACTACATGACGTATAACGTTATATTACATTACAATAGGTCGTATAATGTTACAAACTATTGTGTTATAACGTCTAACGGTATATTGCACCACTATATGATGTATAACGGTATATTGCATCACTATATGACGTATAACGTTTTGTACTATTACGTAATGACGTATAACGTTATATTGCACGACTATAGGTCGTATAACGTTATATACTATAACGTTGTGAAGGAAGAACGTTATATTGCATCGCTATATGTCGTATACCTTTATGAAATATGACGTTATTACACATAACGTTACATTGCGTTACTATAGGACGTATAACGTTATATTGCATCACTATATGAAGTATACCGTTATGATCTATC
The DNA here is from genome assembly GCF_910591885.1 of Bombus terrestris. Taxonomy (NCBI): domain Eukaryota; kingdom Metazoa; phylum Arthropoda; class Insecta; order Hymenoptera; family Apidae; genus Bombus; species Bombus terrestris. The sequence goes on from NW_025963548.1 coordinate 5,148,177, forward strand.
ATGTTATAACGTATAACGTTATATTGCATCACTATAGGACGTATAGCGTCATATACTATTGCGTTATAATATATAATGGTATAATGCATTACTATATGACGTATAACATTATGAACTATTACGTTATAACGTATAACATTATATTGCATCACTATTGTACGTATAACGTAATATACTATTACGTTATGACGTATAACGGTATATTGCATCACTATATGACGTATAACGTTTTGTACTATTGCGTAATAACGTATAACGTTATATTGCATCACTATAGGACGTATAACGTTATATTACATTACTATAGGACGTATAATGTTATAAACTATTGTGTTATAATGTCTAACCTCATACTGCACCACTATATGATGTATAACGGTATATTGCATCACTATATGACGTATGAGGTTATGTACTATTACGTAATAACGTATAACGTTATATTGCATCACTATAGGACGTATAACGTTATAAACAATTGTGTTATAATGTATAACGGTATATTGCACCACTATATGATGTATAACATTATATTGCATCACTGTATGACGTATAACGTTATGTACTATTCCGTTATGAATGATTAACGTTATATTGCATCACTATATGACGTATAACGTTATATTGCATCACTATGTGACGTATAACGTTATATACTATTGCGCTATGAAGTTATATCTTTATATTGCATCACTATATGTCCTATAGCGTTTTGTACTATTACGTAGAAACGTATAACGTTATATTGCATCACTATAGGACGTATATCGTTATAAACTATTGTGTTATAGTGTATAACGGTATATTGCACCACTATATGATGTGTAACGTTATATTGCATCACTATATGACGTATAACGTTATTTAGTATTCCGTTATAAAAGAATAACGTTATATTGCATCACTATATGACGTATAACGTTATATTGCATCACTATAGGACGTAAAACGTTATATACTATAACGTTATGAAGGAAGAACGTTATATTGCATCTCTATATGACGTATACCGTTATGAATTATGACGTTATAACACATAACATTATATTGCATCACTATAGGACGTATAACGTTATATTATATCATTATATGACGTATAACGTTATGTACTATTCCGTTATGAAGGAATAACGTTATATTGCATCACTATATGACGTATAACGTTATGTACTATTCCGTTATGAATGATTAACGTTATATTGCATCACTATATGACGTATAACGTTATATTGCATCACTATGTGACGTATAACGTTATATACTACTGCGCTATGAAGGAATAACTTTATATTGCATCACTATGTGACGTAAAACGTTATGTACTATTCCGTTATGAATGATTAACGTTATATTGCATCACTATATGACGTATAACATTATGAACTATTACGTTATAACGTATAACATTATATTGCATCACTATTGTACGTATAACGTTATATACTATTACGTTATGACGTATAACGGTATATTGCATCACTATATGACGTATAACGTTTTATACTATTGCGTAATAACGTATAACGTTATATTGCATCACTATAGGACGTAAAACGTTATATACCATAACGTTATGAAGGAAGAACGTTATATTGCATCTCTATATGACGTATACCGTTATGAATTATGACGTTATAACACATAACATTATATTGCATCACTATAGGACGTATAACGTTATATTATATCATTATATGACGTATAACGTTATGTACTATTCCGTTATGAAGGAATAACGTTATATTGCATCACTATATGACGTATAACGTTATGTACTATTCCGTTATGAATGATTAACGTTATATTGCATCACTATATGACGTATAACGTTATATTGCATCACTATGTGACGTAAAACGTTATGTACTATTCCGTTATGAATGATTAACGTTATATTGCATCACTATATGACGTATAACGTTATATTGCATCACTATGTGACGTATAACGTTATATACTACTGCGCTATGAAGGAATAACTTTATATTGCATCACTATATGACGTATAACGTTATTTAGTATTCCGTTATAAAAGAATAACGTTATATTGCATCACTATATGACGTATAACGTTATATTGCATCACTATAGGACGTAAAACGTTATATACTATAACGTTATGAAGGAAGAACGTTATATTGCATCTCTATATGACGTATACCGTTATGAATTATGACGTTATAACACATAACATTATATTGCATCACTATAGGACGTATAACGTTATATTATATCATTATATGACGTATAACGTTATGTACTATTCCGTTATGAAGGAATAACGTTATATTGCATCACTATATGACGTATAACATTATGAACTATTACGTTATAACGTATAACATTATATTGCATCACTATTGTACGTATAACGTTATATACTATTACGTTATGACGTATAACGGTATATTGCATCACTATATGACGTATAACGTTTTATACTATTGCGTAATAACGTATAACGTTATATTGCATCACTATAGGACGTATAACGTTATAAACAATTGTGTTATAATGTACAACGGTATATTGCACCACTATATGATGTATAACATTATATTGCATCACTGTATGACGTATAACGTTATGTACTATTCCGTTATGAATGATTAACGTTATATTGCATCACTATATGACGTATAACGTTATATTGCATCACTATGTGACGTATAACGTTATATACTACTGCGCTATGAAGGAATAACTTTATATTGCATCACTATATGACGTATAACGTTATATAACATTACTATAGGACGTATAATGTTATAAACTATTGTGTTATAATGTCTAACGGTATATTGCACCACTATATGATATATAACGGTATATTGCATCACTATATGACGTGTAACGTTTTGTACTATTACGTAATAACGTATAACGTTATATTGCATGACAATAGGACGTATAACTTTATATACTATAACGATATGAAGGAAGAACGTTATATTGCATCTCTATATGACGTATAACGTTATGAACTATGACGTTATTACACATAACGTTGTATTGCGTTACTATAGCACGTATAACATTATGAACTATTACATTATAACGCATAACGTTATATTGCATCACTATATGACGTATAACGCTTTGTACTATTACGTAATAACGTATAACGTTATATTGCATCACTATAGGACGTATAATGTTATATTGCATCACCATATGAAGTATACCGTTATGAACTATTACATTAATACGTATAACGTTATATTGCATCACCATGTGACGCATAACGTTATGAACTACTACGTCATAACGTGTAACGTTATAGTGCACCACTATATGACGTATATTGTTTTGTACTATTACTTAATGACTTCTACCGTTACATTGCATCTCTATATGACGTATAACATTATATTGCATCACCATATGACGTATAACGTTATGAACTATGGCGTTATAACACATAACGTTATATTGCTTCACTATAGGACGTATAACGTTATTATATATCATTATGTGACGTATAACGTTATATACTATTGCGCTATGAAGTTATAACTTTATATTGCATCACTATATGTCCTATAACGTTTTGTACTATTACGTAAAAACGTATAACGTTATATTGCATCACTATAGGATGTATAACGTTATAAACTATTGTGTTATAGCGTATAACGGTATAATGCACCACTATATGATGTGTAACGTTATATTGCATCACTGTATGACGTATAACGTTATGTACTATTCCGTTATGAATGATTAACGTTATATTGCATCACTATATGACGTATAACGTTATATTGCATCACTATGTGACGTATAACGTTATATACTACTGCGCTATGAAGGAATAACTTTATATTGCATCACAATATGACGTATAACGTTATATTACATTACTATAGGACGTATAATGATATAAACTATTGTGTTATAATGTCTAACGAT